>NC_083322.1:70312520-70912520 GCF_963455315.2 Globicephala melas | reverse complement strand
GAAAATAATTTAAAAAGAATTTGGAAAAACATATCGGAACACAAATTTTTCACCTTTGTTCCTTAGGTAAAGACCAACTGAATAACTGAGGAAGGAAGTCCATTCAGAGAGAACACAGTCCACATACGCAGGCAAGGGAGGCAGAACAAGCCCCTGCAACATGTATCTTTCCAAACCTTTGTTTATTTTCATTTCTATAGCAACCTGGTGGTTGTAAAATATTGCCATAATGAAAATAGAACACAAATGACAGTAAAATGTTCTTATAACTCAAATAGCAGAGAATTGTTTACAGAATTCGGAAATGCTGATTTTTTTTTTAAATGGGCTCATAGCAGGAAAAATTTCTACCTAAGTCAATAGTAAATTTCCCCTCCAGAGGGACAATGAGATGCTCGTGACACGTGCACTTTGGAAACTTAATTATGTGCCCATTTCTTGCTATTACTTTCTTTAACCAAAAAAATCCCTAAAGAGATTTTACTACCATCAAATCAGTCATAGGGATTTCTCTGCTTTCAGTGGGGTGCAATGTGGGGTTTAGTATACATGTTGCATTTCCCGTCACCCTATGAGCACAGAATATTCTTTTTTGTAAAGTTTTAAATGAGCCTCTCTTTGGTCTTTGCACAAGTGATTGCATTCCATAAAATATTATTACATAAAGCCAAAGCACCCTGGCTAGACATTAAACTCAGTATTATAATAAAATCCAATTGAGAATACACACACACACACACACACACACAGACACACACAGAGACACACACACACACACCACACGCACTTTGAAGAGAATTTTAGCCTTTACATTTCTTCTCAAAAGAAGAGAAGATAGGGCTTCCCTGGTGGCGCAGTGGTTGAGAGTCCGCCTGCCGATTAAGGGGACACGGGTTCGTGCCCCGGTCCGGGAAGACCCCACATGCCGCAGAGCGGCTGGGCCCGTGAGCCATGGCCGCTGAGCCTGCGTGTCCGGAGCCTGTGCTCTGCAGCGGGAGAGGCCACAACAGTGAGAGGAGAGGCCCGCGTACCGCAAAAAAAAAAAAAAAAAAAAAAAAGAGAAGATAGAGCTTTGTAGGCATAAAAAGAAAGAAAAAGAAAGGTCAAACATTACTGTAACTAAATGTTCTGTGGTTTGCAGAATTCACAAAACAAATTACAGCATGACATCCTTTTCAAGGAACTGTTTGTGTCTTCGGAAAAAGTGTGTATTATTTTTGGTGAACTCTACCTTTTGATGTGGCCTTTCTGAGGGAAGCAGCATCGTCAAGATTTTTTCTTTTAATTGCGTAACACTACGAGATGAACAAGACAAAAGGCAAGTTCATTTAGTAATTTAAATCCCTGAGGCACAGCCAGAAAGAGACTGAGAAGGAAGGACCTGGGAGCTGAATGGAGCTCTGAAGTGCAAGTCATTATCTCCTCAGTCAGGAGACCAGTCCAAGATCAAGGAGTTCTAATTTTATTCATATCTAAAATGACAGGAAGGTAGGATTTACCCCAAAGATAAAGAAATAGTTCATTTATGTTGGAGGCAAGCTAACTCTTTACTTCTAGCAACAACGATAAAATTATCAGCCATTTTGACAATATACCATATGCCAGGCATGGAGTTAGTTTATACATTATCTAATGCTATAATGCCTACAACATATCTGAAATTATGTATTTTGATTCCTCATTTTATAGATAGTGGAAGCTCAGTGAAGTTAAAAAAGTTTTATCCAAGGTGACTGAGCAGGTAACAGCATGAATTGGGGTTCAAACCAAGATCTGTCTGATTCCAAGGACCATATTCTCAGGAACTTGACAATTTCCCTCCTTTTAACTTCATTATTGGATGAAAAATTAATGTTTCTAAATGCTATGATTCTATGAGGAGATAAAGGCATATCACGTGTATCAAACTAATCACTTCAATGTTTCTGTGAATTAGAAGTAAAGCAGGTAGGCCACGCCCCATTTTACAGGAGACGGTAGAACCAAGGCTGGCTGTGAACATTTAATCAGCAGCAACTTATTTCCAGCCACAATGTTCATTCCATCAGTAAGTATGGGCTTTCCATGGTGGTCTGAGAGATTGACTGACATTTACTGTTTTATTAGTTATGACAAAGGTATACCACTGATGAGTTAAACTATGGATTGTCATTTGAGTTAGTAGAAAGCAATCTGTAAGTACACTCAAAAATTCCATATAAGAAGTGAAAAAATATCTGATCATCCACTTTTCCAAATAACCAGATGTCTGGCTCCGTATACACAAATAGCTAGCTATCTGATTATTTTAATTTTTTTTAAAAAACTGGTTGTTATGGTGGCTCATGGATGCTACTATAGTGATAAAGAGACATACTGAAGGAGCTGCTGAATACCTGGCAGAACCCCAGATTCCAATGGATAAAAAGCTTGAAGACTCATCTTCTTTTGTGCATGTATATTTGTCTTACAACCAAATAATCCTCTACAGTCATCTGTACAGCAATTCTGCACCCTCATATCAAAAAAGATTTAATTTACTTTAAAAAATCTTCCCAAGTAGCAGATATCTAAAAATATTTCAAACTGGTTTTACATGTCACGTTCCCATTTGAAAACGAAGCTGAAGCGAACTCTGCCAAGGTCGTCTATGCATCAATTTGTTCATTTGTTCATTCATTCATTTATCTGGCCAAGCATTCATTGAAGATCTACACTGAATCTCTTTGCAAAGGGCTGTATTCCATACTATTAAGACAGGTTCTTATACTTAAGAAGCTCACATGGCACGTGTGAAACAGATCTGTAAACAAATTTCCCCCAGTTCAAAGTGATAAGTTCTTTTATACAGATAAAGATTTTTTTCTCCCATTCAAAATGATAAGTACTCTAAAAAACATAGCTATGTATGTAGATAAAGAAAAGGAAGTTATTAATTGTCTCTTGGGAATAGAGGAAAGGCTTTATAGATAAAATAATATGAGGTGGGTGCTTAAACAGTGGCTCAGTAGATTTCAAAATCCTCAAAAAACAACCAACAGCAAAAAACACATTTCACTTTGTAAACCAGTACACACACACAGCTAAAACATAAGTTTCATAAAATAATACGTACACTCTTACGTTTTCTACTATATTCCATTCCATTCCCAGAATGCCAGTCTTGACCCACTAAATTGACTTTATAACCTTTGAATGAGCTGCAACTCACAGTATAAAAAATACAAGTTCAAAGGAAGAAAAGCAGTTATCCATTTGAAGAAAATATATCCAAAGGGAACAGCATGTGTAAGTCATGGTATTACAGAAGCCATCACGTAGAGAAAATGGTAAAAATTTCAGTGGAGTTGAATCATGACTGGCATGGGGGTGAAGAGTTGAAAACTGGATTGGAAGACTCAAAGACATAAAGGAAAAGATAAGGCTGAGAGGTAGGAGAAGAATGTAGGACCAGACTGTGAATAATCAGACTGTTATTTACTTTTGAGGAATATAGGCTTTATGGTGTGACAACAGTGATAGAGCACGCTAAAGTGGGAAACAGAGCATGCTACAACAGTGATAGAGCATGCTAAAGTGGGAAACAGCATGCTACCCTTGCTTTAGGGAAAGACAGTAATGGCGAGAAAAGACCAGACTGCAATGAGACAGGTGGTAGGGAAAATAATAAAAGCCTCAGCCAAGGTAGTGGCAGTGGGGATGGATAGCAAGGAGCAATTTTAAGAGTTATTCCTAAGAAGGGATTTGAGTTAAAAACAACAACAACAGGGCTTCCCTGGTGGTGCAGTGGTTGAGAGCCCGTCTGCTGATACAGGGGACACGGGTTCGTGCCCCGGTCCGGGAAGACCCCACATGCCGCAGAGCGGCTGGGCCCGTGAGCCATGGCTGCTGAGTGTGCACGTCCAGAGCCTGTGCTCCGCAACGGGAGAGGCCACAACAGTGAGAGGCCCGCGTACCACACAAAAACAAAACAAACCAAAACAACAACAACAACAAAAAAAACAACAAAAAAATAACTGGCAATACAGCACACAGTCCTAGTAAAACTGGAACAAAATATATAGCATAGTTAAGATGAAATACAAAATAAAATTGTTCTCATTTGAAAAATTTAAAGCAACCATTCATAAGAATTTATGTATTCAACTAAATATTCTTAAAAATGCAAACAGTTCTTTAAAACTACTATTCAGAATTGACATGGAATGAATTCATATGAATGGCCATTAAATATCTGAAAAAGTATCCACCTTATTAGTAATCAGAGAAATGTAAATTAACAAAAAATATTCCATTTCCTGCTTATCAGTTGGTAAAGTAGTTTTTAAAAACACGAATATTTTATATTGGTAAAGGTGAGTTGAAATTGGGACTTGCATGTGTTACTGATGGGGTTATAAATTTTTAAGATCTCTTCTGGAAATCAGTTGGGCAGTCTGTATCAAGAAACTTAAAAAAATTATATCCGTTAACTCATAACTCAACTTCTACAATTTTTTCTTTAAGGAAAGAGTCAGATTTAATGAAGACAAACTTAAGTCTGATCAATATTTAAAAATATGAGAAACTGAAAATGGGCTAAATGTCCATCATTAGGGAAGTGATTAAATAATATTATGTAGCTCTTAGAAATTATGTTGTGATTTGACCTAAATAATAGAAGGGTTTATATTCATAATTTGAATTTAATTATGTTTTAAAGAATAATTAATGACATGTAGAAAATGCTTGTAGTGCTGATGTTAAAATGCAGGCGTCAAAATACATGTGAAAGATAATGAAAATATACAAAATTATTAGAGATTACACCTATACTCTGGGATTCCAAGAAATATTTTTATTTTATTCTTTATACTTTCCTTTATTTTCCACATTTTCTGTAATGAACAAATATTACTTTTATAATCAGATAGTATAAAAGACTTGTCAGTATTATTAGTAATTAAAAATTACAATCATTTTACACATTTACTAATAAGCAGAGATTTTTTATTATATTTTCTCTTTCATTAAATGGGGATGAAAAAATACTACCTCCCAGAGTTTGGGAGATTAAATGTGATCATATAAGAGAAAATGCTATTTTAAAAGTCCTATACATTTCCATAAAAACATTATATACGAATTTTTCTACTATTACATCTTTTAGCTGAGACATTAGATTAGTATGACTAAGATGGCTTCTGGACAACAAAGAATTTCTCCAATGGGCATTTGCAACCAGAATCAAAGTCAAAATTCTAGAAATCTTACAAGGATTCCAATTTAATTTCCTCAAAAGGAACATAATTTAAATGAAGGTTTAATATTTACTCAAAATATAATTATATTGTTAACTAAATGTCAGAATTTTTATATTGTCATATTCATCCTAAAATCATTACACTATCTTTTGTGAAAAGGATTATGGGTGATGATCCTTTTGTATCTCCGTTTTCCAACTTTTCTCTAACATAATTATATTCTCGGTACCAGCCCAAATTATGAATATAAGCCCTTCTATTATTTGGGTCAAATTCCTAGACATACAGGGAACTTGAAACAAAACGTTGGGCACTCTACCTTTTGGGGAGCAGAAGGAAGAAGCCAGATAAGAAAAAACAAAAGACAATAAGCCTTTAAAATTATAGGAAGAGATCCAGGAGACCACAGCGTTATAAAAAGCAGGAGGGATACAAATTTCAAGACAGATATTATCAAGTTACCGTGAGCTTGAGAAAGATGATAGTAGGCCAAAAAAAGTCATTGGTACTTTGCATTTGATAAACAGGTACTATCCTAAAGAATAGTTTTCATATAGAATGGAAGCAATTTGAATGAATGATGATGATATCTAAATAACTAGACATAGGGAGCTATTTTCAAAACAAACACACTTTGGCCTAAAACAATTCTACAACAACATTCACTTATAGCCCATGACACATGTATATTATGTATATATCGGTGTGCATCCTCATGGATTCTAAAGAAGCCCTAGAAGCCCATTATAAGGTATGGCTGAAGCAGGGAGAAAATGTCCTGGAGAAGAGAAATCTCTGGTTACAGCCCCTTTCAGGCAGTCTTTTCTGAGGCTTCTGACCCTCACAGTGTATTTTTCACCTAATTTCCAGGAAGATTTACACTTTGTGTGACTGAGAATTGTGATACCCTAATGTGATGTGTGATTCTTAGAATATATTATACTGCATACTATAATATCCAGGTATAGCTTTTAAAAATGTATTTGTGGTGATTTCCATTAAAAGTTGGAGATCAAGTCTTTAATCAATTAGCATATTCTTTCTTGAAGGAAAAAAAAAACCTCTTTAGAATCTTTTCCAAGAACAAAACATCCTGAAAGATAGGAAAAGAACAGAAAATCTGTATTTTGCTAGTGTCCTGATAAAAATAAACCATAATTCTTACACAGAGGCAAAGCACTTAGTTGATTAGATCCTTAAATGTATGTTGATATTTACTATTAAAGATTAGAAGCAATATAAAAGCAGAGTACAAGACTTAATCTAAATTCTTCTCTAGGTATTTATTGTAACTATAGAGTGTGGCCTTAACACTTTAGAAAGCCTACTTCAAAATAGTAGTAAGAACAGCAAATGGCACTGAGTTTGTGTCAGGCCCTGTTCTGAGTGCCTCACTTATATAAATTCATCTATTCCACACAGAATCCTGGAAAGTATTTGTATTAATTTTTTCATTTTGCAGATGTGAAAAAGAGAGGCACAGACGGCTTAACTAACTTGCCCAAGGTCGCACAGGCAGTAAGTAGAGGAGCTGAGGTTTGAAACCAGGCGGTCTTGTTCCTAAGCTCAGGATCTCAATAATTTAGGTAATTAGGTAACCTGTTCTACAATACTGTGGCAAACTAGAAAATGGTTCCCCAAACAGAAATAGTTTGAACCCAAATTGACGTTACACTTGATTATACTGTTCACATTAACCAGAAAAATGTTAATGGAAAACAATTGATTAAATTGCTGTGGTATCTCCAAAGGAAAAGGCACATGAAATTCTTTGTTTCCTATCATTTATATTACAAACTAACAAACTGAAATTAAGGGAAGATGCTAATGCTTCGTAGAAAACAGACTTCTTACCCACTCAGAGTTCAGGAGAAAAAAGAAAAATAGAGGTTTGTATCTATATAGTTTCTAAAATCAATCACAATGACACCCTTTGGAAGCCGTTTCTATGTAGTGGCCATGAGTGGTGAGAAGACTGCCACGTGGTCAACTCTGACTGCTCATCATAATGTCCAAAATAGCAAAATGCATTCTGATTTTTAAGGTTTATTTAGGGAAAGGATTCTGATTTTTAGGGTTAGTTTATGGGTTAGATTCAAAATCTAACCAGTTACTCAGTTTCTTGGGGGCTACAAGTCTTTTGCCTGAACCTATGATGCAATAACTCTCAAGACCAAAATGTTATAAGAGCACCTTCTGTTTAAAACGTGCATTTTAAGAGAACAGCAGGATTCAGCTCCCCTAACCAACAGCCCTTACTACAAAGATACAACAGATGTTGGTCTGTGTGCAAAGCAAACATCAGCCTTGCTAATGTGGTCTGTGCTGAATTCTTGGTAATTAGACATTTATCCCAGTGCAGAGTCAAGGTCATTAGAGTGAAAGGCTGTAATGCTTACAATTATTTTGCCCCTCATGTTTCTCTGCATGAAGTCAGGGACGGCAGTGCACAAGAGTGAAAGAAGAAATGTTTCCATTACTGCAAAGGTCTCTTGGTACTACAGAGGCTGGGAAACAGAGACTGAGTCAGTAGTAGAATCAGCTACCGTTTGGTTAGACAGCTTGACCTGAATCTGGCCACCCTTTCCCCATTTTCTCCCCTCCCCCTATGCCTTCTGACCTATACAAGGGAAACATTAACCGACAGAATGGCAAGCAAAAAAGCAAGGGGCTAGCAACCACAGCCTAATTAAATTTAACATATTAAGAAGTGGTGAAACCACAGGCAGCTGAAAAGGAGTGCTCAAGTTCAGCACAGCCACCATTTCTAAACACAGTGGGTGCAGTGAACTATGAACAGTATCTGCAGAGGGCAAGCAGGAAAGCAGTGCTCATGGCGAAGTCTTAAAGCACAACGGTCTCTTCAAATGATAGGAATAAGGAGACTAGGGCTACTGACAATGGCTGGATTAAAAAACATATATATTGCAACTTTTTTCTCTACATAGAGAACATGTACAATTATGTCAGATTCACAGAAGATAGCCACTAATTAATTAGTCAAGCTTTCAAACTCCCTTCTTTACAAAAACAATGCTGGGGAACGACAGATCTTTTGGGGATGCACATTTAGAAAAATGTGCTGTGTGTAACCTAGTTTAAAGAGCCCTGGGCTTGAACTCAGACAGCTGTATTTGAAACCAGGCTCTGCCATTCACTGGTTGTGTGGTGGAGGCATGTACTTTTACTTCTCTAGTTTCAGACTCTGCCTTTGGAAAGAAGATTGTAGTGGGATTAAAGGATCCCTTCTAGGTAATTCCATCCATCTCTGAAATCTGACATCAATCACTTCAGCAACCAATTGCATCTGTTTTCCCATTATGTTATAAAAGCATTATTTTAAACGTTGATGATATTCAAAATATTTAACAATCACAACATAAGATGACTAACTTGTACAGACACTGACCACATTGCCTTCTTTGGAGGGTTTAGATGCACTGACAAAATATACAGACCGTAAAAGCTATGATGTCAATGACCATGATAAATGCCAATGACCAATTTTTATAAAATGTAGCAGCAGCAACTGAAAATAATGGTATTTAATATTTTTGCTTTTTCCTTGCGGTAGTGGGTCCTTACTCTCACTCATTTTTAAAAATTACCCCTGATTTGATTATTTACTCCCCTATTAGGCTTTTTACATCTTCCTCCATTAATTTGCTTTTATTTTAGCATTTCATTCTTAAGTGTTTGTACTCTGTCCTCACTTCCTTTGGTCTCTTTCCTTTTATTGGTCTTCGCTTAGCCATTTCTATCCTTTCTTTACTCACCTACTGATGTTCTTTTCTGTCTAAATGATAATGTTCTTGAAGCCTCACAGACTTATTTTCTATGCTGTAAGATACAATAACAGTCTCGGGACACATTAAATGACCATCACCAACATCATTACAATCACCATCACTACCACAAGTCCCACAAGAATATCATTCTCTTAATATCTATATACATCAAAAATGAAAATATAATATTTCAGTTGCTAATGGATGGCAGTGTAATGACATATCGACCAGCAGAAAGAACTAGGCATTTCTCAGAAATGTGTTGTAAAAGTTCCTTTTCATTTTATTTTCTTGTCCTGCATATTGGTAGGTAGCGGCTACCTTACATGCTTACCAAATAGCCAGAGATAAATCACATTAGGCACATTTCTGGTACATATCTGGTGAAATGTGCCCACATCAATGGACAAAAAGATATTTAAAAATAAAAATATTATTCAGTTTTACTCCCTTAATCTTTACTTCAAAAAGTCTTCCAAAAATAGATTACTGTTTACTCATACTAGTGGATTAAAACTATGTCAATATGTTCCTAGCGAGTAAACTTTTTCCTTGGCTAATTCTGTTTTTTCTAAATGTCACAATCAGCTGGATAAATTACAATTCAATCAGCAGTTAAGATAACAGACATGTGAATTATTCGTTAATGTTTTTTCAGTTCCATAACTTCTGAGAAAAATTCCAAACAACTGAGTTTTTAAAAAAAATCTATTCATTTGACTAATTTGATTTCCATGGAATTAATTACTTAATAGTGTTATATAGGAATAGGTAAATATACGCTATTGAAATCTAAGAGTTGAAAAGAGTCTTTCTGCTGCTTTATAAGTTCTATTAAAATGACTAGTTCTGGGCTTCCCTGCTTGCGCAGTGGTTAAGAATCCACCTGCCAATGCAGGGGACACAGGTTCGAGCCCTGGTTCCGGGAAGATCCCACATGTCCCGGAGCAACTAAGCCTGTGCACCACACTACTGAGCCTGTGCTCTAGAGGCCACGAGCCACAACTACTGAGCCCACATGCCACAATTACTGAAGCCCAAGGGCCTAGAGCCCATGCTCCACAACAAAAGAAGCCACAGCAGTGAGAACCCCACACACCCCCAACGAAGGGTGGCCCCCACTCGCCACAACTAGAGAAAGCCCGTGTGCAGCAATGAAGACCCAATGCAGCCAAAAATAAATAATAAATAAAATAAATATAAAAAAGTCTTAAAAATGACTAGTTCTATATTAGTAATAACAAACACTAGAAACTAAACTCTTAAATTGTAACATTTCCAAAGAGATCCTTTAAAGGTAAATATGGGGCTTCCCTGGTGGTGCAGTGGTTGAGAGTCCGTCTGCCTATGCAGGGGACACGGGTTCGTGCCCCGGTCCGGGAAGATCCCACATGCTGCGGAGCGGCTGGGCCCGTGAGACATGGCCACTGAGCCTGCGCGTCCGGAGCCTATGCTCTGCAATGGGAGAGGCCACAACAGTGAGAGGCCCGCGTGCCGCAAAAAAAAAAAAAAAAAAAGTTAATATGACACTACTTAATTTCCAAAGAGGTAGTTAAGGAGGCTTAGTATCAGATTTATAAAGATGTTCTGAATGTATTTTGTGAATCATGATTTGGGGACTAAATTTGCAGAATCCAGACAAAAGAATATTCAAAATGACAGAATAAATTACCTTAAAACTGATGCTCATTGTCTGATCTTAATGGCTGTTTAGAATTTTCAGAATCAGTAAGGAACCCCCAAACTCATTTTTTTTTTCCTAATGGATTTAACCCTACCCAGGGTCACCTACAAATTTATTCTGGAGTTTATTGAAGTCTTCCATTTGTTTTAATAAATATAATTATACAAAAGTCCTAGACATATTTATTTAATATTTTTAAAAGGAGACTAGGATGTCAAGGGTATTTTCTCTGTTTCATTTCATTAACATAAATCACTCTGGTTAAGATGAAACTCCCTACACATGAACTGCATTAAAGCAACTCTACCCCTTCGGAGGAAAGTCTGAGTCAGGCCAGCTCAGGGACTTGCCTCAGTCCTGGTTTTGAACACGTTCACAAACAGGTGCAGACCCTTCACACCAAAACCAATAGAAAAGTGTGTGTTCCCCATGCAAACACTGATTGCTCGCCCCACCCACACTTTGTTTTGTTTGAATTGACTTTATGTTCCCTTGATGAATCCTGTTTATTTAGAAAAAAAGTCTGCCTTAACATACACTGGAAAGAGAGAAAAAAATCCTTTACTTTGATCTCCTTGGCATGTGCCCTAGGATGAAAAAGGTATCCCAGCTGAATTTTTATGTCACGACCATCCTCTGTCAGCGCAGTTTCTCTAAGAAATTCTCCACCTTTGTAGAGTTTCTCTGCTTCCCATCCCTAGCTAGATTAGCCACTAAATTTATCTGAGGCTCATTACATGATATGTTGTACATTGTTTCATTCTAAATAATGGCAATACAAGGCATTAGGCTTAAATAAACCAAGGCATATTTACCATCAAACTAAGAAGATTAATTTTCAGAGTCCCTCATTCACATGAACCCTTTCCAAGGCCTTGTACCTATTTAAAATTTTTTTCCTTGGTATTCTTTCTCTGAAAGAGAGTACTCATAATCATAGAAGATTGAATGAGACCCATACACTGAGGTCTGACTCTGAGTAGAAATGACAGCATGCCTGTGTTGTGTGAAATCATTCTTCCCTGGACACCTGCAGAAGCGGGGGCTACTTATAAGGCTTGGAGTAGCATCCCTTTCCCTTATATGTGTTCTCCTACTGCATGGTCAATAGTTTATCCTTTGTTGATTCTCTGTCTCACAGTAACTTTCACTCCCAACTAGGATTGTATACTTCTCCAAGGAAAATGCTGGATACTTCTGCATTCTGCTCCAACAGCAACTAGCCCAGAGTTGAGCCCACAGTAGGTCAGTTACTTGTAAGGCAGCTTTATGCACATCCATACCTATGACAGATACCTCAAGCCCCAAAGGCTGAATTAAGAAACTGATCAGTCTGTCAGAACATAGTTGTGCCATTTTTGCACCCCTCAGCAGCCATGTCAGAAGAGTTGTATCTGGGAATAAGTTTCCAATAAACCTCAGTTTCTATGGTATTTCACCCACAGGCATATACCTGCCTGCCAGAAGGGAAGAAGGCATTGCTGACTGGCTGGTATATTTCTAAAGATATATATATTTCTAAAATAAGTATAGGGCTCCCCTGGTGGCACAGTGGTTGAGAGTCCACCTGCCGATGCAGGGGACACGAGTTCATGTCCTGGTCCGGGAGGATCCCACATGCCGCGGAGCGGCTGGGCCCGTGAGCCATGGCCGCTGAGCCTGTGCATCCGGAGCCTGTGCTCCACAACGGGAGAGGCCACAACAGTGAGAGGCCCGCGTACCGCAAAAAAAAAAAAAAAAAAAAAAAATAATAATAATAATAAAATAAATTGAGTATATTTCTAAATCCATTCATGTTTGTCTTGGGAATACACTTAGATTCCCATTTTGAATGAATGGTGAGCAAACATCCAAGCTTTTCTTCTAGCCCTGACACTAGCTTCCTGTGTGATCTTCATAAGTACCTTGTCCAATTCATAAGGATGTCTGAGGACAAATAAAACATTACAATAGATGCAGGGCTTTTGAGCTTTGGGAAGAAAGATACTTCTTTAACATTGGGCCCAGGAAATATCTATTGACGATTCATGGAGGAAAGCATTCTGTAGGTTTATTCTAGGGAAAAATTCTTCCCTCAACTGTCATTTTGGGAAGAGAAGTGTCACACTTCTGCCTCTCCCAGAACAAGAAGTACAGGAGTCTGTATTACATGGAACACTGCACATTCCAGCCACACCACAGTTTCCCAAACACATCCCATACTTGGCATATCGGAATCAGGGTCAATTCAGCCAAGGAAAGCTGCATTCTTTTGTTATTCAAGAAAATCATTTTCTCCTTTTTTTGAATCTACACAAAGGTTTGTGTGTCATAATGTTATTAATGACTTCTGAATGTTTTGATATCAATAATTTTTTGGTTTATTCTTGTGTTTTTATTCAGGCGTTTTTCTTTCACTTATATAATTCAACCTACATGGATATCCTAAAGACACTGGTTGAGTACTGAAACATCCAGTAAAACAAAAGAGCATTTTAAGCAAACAGCTAAGGACTTTGCTGATTTATTGCTCTGATAGCCATAATTATCTTTTGAATAAATATGTGATAAGCATAGCTGTGGTTTGATAAAGTTCAGGACATATGTACATCTAGAAATATTATCTTTGGAAACAAAATGACATTGCCACACCATGATACCCCAGGATCCACTCCCAAAGCCACTTGCTTTTTTGACCAGGAAAAGTAATATAGTTTAACTCTTACTGTCTTATTTCAGGGTGTGCTTTCTTACCATGAAAGGTATTTACTTAATTGAAACTCTTCTCTTATTGACATAAAGGCAAACTAATATACGCTCTTCTCCCTCAGCAAAATATAGTCATGAATAACAAATGAGGCTTTAATATTTCTTAAGTCCATAAATGGATTTACCCATAAAACCAATTATATGTTCACACTGCAATTAGTTGCTAATTTTAAGAGTTAAAAAAAAACCAATCCATGTTTTTAATGTGTCATATCTGATCTCGTCAGTTTGGGAGATATGTGCACATATTTAAACTGAAACAAAATACACACAATGACTGTAAAATATCACCAATTTGCTATAATTCTGAATGGCAGTAACGTTACCCTAAGAAAATTCACTGGATGATTTAATAGTGATATCAAAGGAAACTGACCCTCTTTTCCCTGTTCCCTCTCTTGTGGCTTCTCTGTTTCTCATTCCTTCTTTCTTTGTCTTTATGACCATGTGTTATCTAAGAACCATCTAGATGCAACCAGTGAGAAATGGAGAAGACAGTCTGTAGGATATGGCTCACCCAAGTGCTCAGTTTATCTGATAATGAAATATTATATTATATATTGCACTTGTTTATATTAGATTGATTGCTGGAATCTAAAGGGTAGATATATTTTACTTACTTTTATATTATCATGTTTATTTAATTAATAATGAACTGTCTGAAGTGCCAACTAACTTTGCTCCCTGTGTATCAGGATTTCCCAAACTATGTTCTATGGAATGCTAGTTTCTGTGGTATTTGCAGTTCTTTTGGGGGAAAGAAACTGGGGAAATGGAGAGTTCCATGTTCAAGTAATTTGAGGAAATAATGTGTTAAATAATCTAAGATTTCCTTACTACTGGAATTCTAAAACTCTTTAATATGCTTTTGCAAATTATCAAGAGGAGATTTTTCACCAAAGGATACTTCTTATTGGTGAGAAATGCATATTATTATCCCCTGTATCTCATGTTTAGCAGAACATAGTGTGGAAAATACTTCTACTGGTATCTCAAATTTAGAGCTATTATTGGACTGTCTTGCTCTCCCAGATCTTTGTGTTGCCTGTCTTACTCTACTTAGGCCACCATAACAAAATACCATAGACTGAGTGGTTGAAACAACAGAAACTTATTTTCTCACAATTCTGGAACCTGAAAGTCTGAGGTGAGGGTGCCATCCTGGTTGCATCCTGTAGAGGGTTCTCCTTCCGGCTTGCAGATGGCCACCATCTCGCCATGTGCTCACAGGGCCTTTCCTTGGTACATGCATTCAGGGAGAGAGAGAGAGAAAGCTCTCTGGTGTCTCTTATAAAGACACTAATCTCGTCAGACCAGGGCCCTGCCCTCATGACCTCATTTAACCCTAATTACTTCCCAAAGGGCCAATCTCTAAATACCATCACATTGGGGGTTAGAGCATCAACATATGAATTTGGGGGGGACAAAAGCACTCAGTCAATAACCGTGCCTAATAAAAAAATATATTTTGAATTAGCTGAGTACTCTAAGACATTTTTTTCTTTTGATCTGAGCAGACATCATGTTCATCACTGACAAAAAAATCTGTCAAGGCCTCCTTAATTTCTCTTAGGAGGTTAAGAAGTGGACGCTCAGTCTTGTTTTCTCAATACTGCTTTCCCTGGGTTCTCCATATGGTTACTTAGGCCCAGACACATCATCCTTGTGGAGCGCTAATGCCCAGTCCAGCCTGTGCATAAGAATACTCAGATAGGAGTACTGGATGAATGGTCCCCAGGATCGTGCATGAGATCAGAACACATTAATGTCAAATTAACATAAATAAGGCAAAAATAGTTGTTTTTATTTCCAAAAGAGCTAAGTCAGATGGTATCACTCATGACTTTCCTACCCAAGACGTGATAAGCAGGGCAGGAAATAGGCCTGAACTCCACGTCCCTTGGCTTTCATAGCATGACCAGATCTCCTTGTCGGAGAGGGCTAAGGCTTGAATAATTATTAATTCGCTAAGATGCATAATCTATCTTTACCAAATGGACCAAAAGCAACAGAGCAGCAGCAATCTTGCAGAGGACAGAATGCTTGGTGACACTGCAGCCAACCCCTAAGGGGGAGACTTCCTCATTTCTGCTTCTTGGCTTTGAACTGGATTGAGAGCACTTTTGTATAACCCCTTTGTGAGAGATTCTAGAAGCTGGGATTTAATTTTGTAGAGTCTCCTGAGGGGTCTTTATTCCTCAGGGTGTCAGGACAACTCTCACACCACAGGAGGGTTCCTCACTTATTTCCACTTCAAAGGAGCATTAATAATAATCCTCCTTATTACAGAATCCAACCAGACCTTTCTGGTGTGATGATTAATTGGGAGGTGTTACTTTTTTTTTTTCTCCAATATATCAGGTGCAATCATTTCAGCCCCTAAAAATAAATGTTCTCTCTGCAAAAAAACAGCAACAAACAAAAATGTTTTGAAAAGTAATCACTTGTTTAAAAAATGGAAATTGGGCTTCTGTGTTGTAAGGAATGTATGGGCATAACGGTGAAATCCAACACTGGTAAATGATCTGACTACCTCAAAGTGAAGTTTTTGCCTTCCTACAGTGGCCTTTAACCCTGCCCTTTCCTCCAATCTGAGAAGAGCTGATGTTGATGGAACATATAATGGCCCCTTTCCTGTGTAGTAAAGTCAGCAATAAAGCTTAGTAATTAAGGGTACCAGGGAGGCCCAGCCCAGCAGGCTAGTGGTGTGGCGAACACTTTTAGAACTTCAAACAATATCAAAGTCACTAAGAAGCGGGCCTAGCTCCGTTCTGGTTTGAATTAAGCCTCACTTCCACATGCACTTTTCAAATCCAAGCTCAAACAAGAAAGCCAAGGCCTTCTGGATTTCATTAGAGCCAATTATCTTATCTGTTTCATCTCAGACCTGACCCTAAGGCTGGCAAACAGCTATTCAGTGCATTTGTGTGGTTGTTTGAGAAAGCCTCCAGTCAGCCAATGGCCCGAGGACCTGCTAATTAAAACACCGTTGCCCCCTGCCTCTAGTGATTAAATATTTTCAAGCTTTTGTAAATAATTTTTCCATTCTTTGCCCCAAGCCTCAAAGGTCCAATCCATGCAGTAATTTATTTAGTTTGTCAGAGAAGACTGTTGGAAATAGGGTCATAATGGAACCTTTGGAGACTTTTATATGTCTTGGTACTTCTGAAAGTGACAGTTTATAAACCAGCCAAATGTGTACACTGTTCTGATGTAATTATGGCCTAATGGCCTTTCTCCTTTTGAAGTGATATAGTGTATAACAGGCTTACATTTTGTCAATAATCATATTTCCTCAAATGTCAACATGATATCTAGCATTGGAATTTAATGAGATCATTTAAGTCCTAGAAATTGTATCAAGGTACACTGCCTTCAAGCTTCTTGCCTGAGGGTGGGTCACAGTCAGGAAGACTAGCTTGGGAAGACTAATCGAATTCTTGCTTGCTCTTTGTGGCAAGGACCTGCTAGAGAACACTGAATTCTTTCCAGAGCCAACTTCTGAGAAATCAGTGAGTGATATGATGATGCCACTTCAGAGAAGAAAACATTCAGGGAGAACATTTAGAATTAAAATCATTAGATTAATAACTTTTTCCAGACCTAATTTATATTCAGAGTGATCTGAGAACTTCAGAATGATACTTATCTTACAACTGGATTGTGGGGAGGGAGAGGACATTAAGAACTTGCTTTGTAGCTGCGACGTACACTACAGCATACATGGGTTTGCTAAACACCCCAGGAAGCCCACCACGGCCCTCCTAACACATGGACTTCCCTGCCCCCCAAGCTCCTCGGGCGTGACCTGGCCATGCGTGCCAAGGTGCATGTAACGCCAGACTAGCTCCTCCTGGACCAAGACACAGACAGAGCAGTGGGTGAGCATACACAGCAAACACCTCTCTTCCCTACTGCCCTGGGTACAGCCATTCAAACTCACAGCTCTTCTGGCCAGCGCAGTCATGTTTTATGGGAGGAAAATAAAAATCCGGGGTTTTGTTTGTTGTTCTTGTTGCTCTTTTTGAAGTATTACAAGAAAAAATGTTGGCAGGCTCATTAGCTGCATCCAGTGTTCACTAACGCACCTATGAAAAAGAGCTATGGGACGGAGCAGCTCTGCTTCTGCTCTTCTTAAAATGACACTTTGGTCTTATCCTAAAGAATAGGCTTTTAATAAAAACATCCACCAAAGGCAAACAATTCAACAATATATAAAGCACCAGGGGGCAACCTCGTGGTTCAGTAACAGTCTGGAGCCATTCCAAAGCAGAATATGTGGGTATTTTACAAGGAACAATACACTTTTCCAAAGGTATTATAAAACAACAAAATTTTAAAGTGGGCCTTCAAACTTGGTACAGGATTTCATGCTCAGCTCTGACAATGGGATGATCTTTTTACATTCTAATTTCTTCAAAAGCATGTTTAGAGAACTGTGTCAAACATTATGTCTATATATCTATATAGAGATATCACTGCTTTTTTAGAAGACACAAAATAGTAATTTGTTTACTTTCAAAAAACTGACACTAGTAAACTAACGAGTGAGTGATCCTTCTTTCATAATTATTATTTTTCATTTGGATCCTGTATTTGATTTATATCAATTGTCATACCCTCAAATAACTAAACTAAGGGCAATATATTTAGCTTCTGACAGACTTCAGTCTTCTAATTTAGAATTTAATCAGATAACTAAACTGAATCAATAAAATAAGACACACCCCAGATTTTATTATTTCTGTCCCTGCCTTTTTCACCTGCCGAGTCACTTGGAAAAATTATGTTTATTGCAGAAAAAGGCATCACTGAATAATTTCTGCAAATGTATTTTCAATTTAGAAGTCCTGGAATATGAAAGGGAAGTGATAGTATCAGAAACTTATACAAGGGAGAGGACTCGGGTACACAAAGCAAAGTCAGAGGCCCAATGCGGCAACTTTAACATTTAAGAGACTTCTGAAACTGAAAGCACAGAAGATCAAGCTTTCTTTGGGCTACAAAACTTTTAAATTATAAATCTGTGCCAGCTCCATTCTTAATCTGGATTGTAAATAAACTCCCCTTCACATCTTAGCTTTCACTATTATTCAGTCCATTTCAGTAATTCCAATATTGCTTTAATTTCAAGAAGTTATGAAACAACAAAAAATATACATCCTAGGTGAACCAATATTTTGTTTTCAACTACAACAATATACATCTTTAATACATAAGATAATATGTAGAGGCTATTTTTTGACGGCCATTTCTGCAATTATTTTCGGATGCAAAATATGCCCAAGTTGAGATGCAGATGGATTTAAAATTCTGCTGAGATTGAAAGGTGACTCACTCATCCATCTCCCCCTTCTCCAGCCCACTTTTTTTTACTTTTGGATAAAATGCCTAATTTTTTCTCCAGAGCCTCAGACTGTGTATTCTCAAAACTTTTTTTTTTGGCTGCTCTGCATGGCTTGTGGGATCTTAGTTCCCCAACCAGGAATCAAACCCAAGCCCCCTGCAGTGGAAGCGTGGAGTCCTAACCACTGGACTGCCAGGGAATTCCCCTCCCACCCACTTTTTAAATTGCAAAATATGAATTATAATGGCAAGAATGTTACTTTGCTGAGCCTTTCCCATTAGGAGTTACGCAGTCTATAAGCCTGCTGACCTCCGTATGGCTTCACAACAGGGCTGATCTTTGGAGTAGAAGATGTTTAGACAACAAATACCCAGAACTGGGGCGCCCATAAGAAAGATGGACAGATTTATAAGAGTTACAAGGACAAGTCCTCACCCTTCTATAAAAGTGCCAGAGGAGTTTAAATGTCTATATAAATGGGAACAAATGTTGATAAGTTTCATCTACATGACATCAAATCATTGGGATGAAATATGGAAAACTGAATCTATCATTCAGATATCTGATGTCATGCAAAGACCTGGACTACTATCTGAAAGTCCTGCCTACCAGAAAATGGTGTAAGTTTCGGCCCTGAACCTCAGAAGTAATATCTGAACAGACTTCCTACTGAACACAAGTTTCCCAAAGTGGACCCTTTTACTTGGAAAAGTTAATAAGTAAATTTCTATTAGTAAACATTATATTTATCTAGTTCAGAAAAAAGATTACAAATTTACATTTATGGTATATTAAAACAAAGTTCTATCTCTTTTTTCACATTATTTGTCATCTCAAACTTAGTTACAGTAAACTTTAGGTGTGAAATCATGGAAATGGAGGGGAATTATTCAGTTTCAAGATAACACATGAAGAACAAAAGGCATTGAAATTTGGTTAATAAATAGTTGTTTAATGAAATACAGGATAAGTGACTTTTATTTGGCTTTATCTTACCAGTAAATGAAGCATAATCTTAAAATATTCACTAAAACTGTGAAAAAAGTGTGACTCCATAGTTTATTAATTATATTTATCTTCCATTCTGGCTATGTCATAATTAACAGCACACCAATTCCATTATTACTAGATGAGATGATTTAAGTTGATGAATTGATCTGAGCTGCTTGACAGTCCAAAAGATCTGCTATTTCTGGCCTAAAATGCTTCACAATAATATTTTGTAGAAAGCTTTCATTTCCTGATATCTCTGAGTATTACACATATGTTGGGAGGATTTTGTGCAAGGCAAGGGTTTTATAATCCATTGTTCCATCTTGAAAATAAAAACAAATCGTTTCTAGTCACGCAAACTGCTTTCTTCCTTAGAGAGAAGTGCTAAGGAAAAGTTAATAGAACATAGCTACTCTTTTAATTAGCCCTTATTATTTGGAAAACTGTATAATTGCTACACGAATTCCTGGAAATTTCTGGCTTTAAAACTGTTCTAAGTCAGAAGGGAAAAATGTCTTAAAATTTTTACAGTTGATCTGACCTTTTAAAATAATAATAAAAACTATGCCTTGCATTTGAACTATTTTAAATAGTTCTTCACAGAAGATAATATAATTCACATTTCAAAACTTCAAGCACTTCAAGATACTTCCTGGACTTTTTACCTGAGTTCTATACTGTCTAATAATATCATATCTCTTTGATGCTCAGCTCAAAAATGAAGTTTGCAAGTGTCCCAAGGAAGACAGGTGTGCATAAGATCAATTTACTCCCAGGGTCAAAGAGCAAAATTCTAAGGGTATCTAGAGACACACACCTATAGAAATTGTAATTTTTTGATGAAAATTGGTACAATATGTTGCACAGATGAAAGAGAAAAAATTATTCTTAAACTATACTTATTGCTGAGACTAAAGAGCAGATAGAGCTGACAGCTTTCTAAAAGTTATTCCTACGGATCTTTTTCTTCTGACCTATTCTGATAAAACTTCTTGAAACATCTCTACATGCTGAATATAAAGAACAGAATCTGGACAAAGAATTAAACTGTAGATCACTCCAGCAGTAATTTCATATGTATTGCTCTTCATTGAAATAAAATATCAATAGATGAAAATCATTACTGCTTTGTTCCCAAGACTGATTGACAAGTTTGGATTTGAAGCCCACATCTTCTTTATTAGCCAAGTCTTTCACAAAGAGAAAATGTGGGCTTGATTTGTGAGCTATGATAAATGGTCTGAGAAAGATGGTAGTAGGGCCAATTTGATATGTACAGTATTTCATATTGGCAAATTGCTTCAAGAAATTCCACCCTCTTTCCCAAAATGTCTTCAACATCCTTGGGAAAATACATACTATCATGAGCATAATATATTAGGTTGTCATTAACAATTGAAAATCCATTTCAAGACTGGGAAGCATCAACCACAGTTCTTATAGACAAAACAAGACCCCAAATCATTTTGCAGTATTGAGTATGATTTTTAGATGACAACAAATCATTCTTTATTTGAAAATTGGAGCTAAGCATTCATTTATCAGTCTACGTTCTATTAAAATTTAATTTGGGTTTTCTCAAGTTCAATCGCATACCCATTCCAAAAAAATCTAAATGTGTACATAATAAAAAAAAATTTGTTTTAACAAAAAAGGAAAAAATATATTTTCCATTGTAAACAGTCTCGTTATCAAAAGGAAGAAAAATTATAGGGGTGTTATTTGATAGGCTTAATGTGGCACTTGAGGAAAGGCACAAAGAGAAGTGGCTTGGAATTATTATATGATACAAGGGTAGTGAGAATCAGGGAGTAATTTTCAATTTTAAAATAGTATTACCAATTTAGATGTCGAAGATAAATGCTGGATAGACTAAAATGCACTGGCAAAGAATTTCTCACTTTATTATTGTTTTGTTACCCCTACTCTTGACAGAGGAACTACAGTTTATAGCTCAGGGCCAAAGGAGTACTGTCTCTACACTCACACTTTTTGCCACCCAGTCCCTGATCACCGTTAACCAGCTATGTGACATCAGGTAACCAACCTACTGAACTCAAGGGAGGCTTGGTATCCTCATCTGGAAACTGGGAGCACTTAATTCAACAACTTGTAAAGATGAAAAGAAATGAGCAACTAGCAAGTCCTCAATGAATTTCTATATTACTATGATATTATTATCATTATATTATGTTATTATTTTTATAATAGTTTTACTTTACATTCTCTTACCATGAAATTTCACTAAAATATGATAAAAATAAGAATAACCATAAAAATATGTACTTAGTTGTCATTACCAACGAGAGAACATAAATATTTACTATGATCCCATCTCATTTCTTAGACAGAATTAAGCAACCTCTAAATTTCAGACTATGCATATGCCAAGACTATTTAGAAGTCAGTGCTCTAAAATTAGTTATAACAACAATGATATGTTTGATAAAAAAGAAAATAAAATATTGTACTTATTTATGTTCACTGCCCAAAATTATCTACTATCATTCCATGGTAAATTCAACCACTCTAAGAAAACTCCAAGCTAACCATTACTGACTAGTTGTCTGAGGAGTAGCTGCTCTATGAATATGACAATTAAGGGTTCTATTCTCTCCTCTCAAGTTAAATGTATATGTTTCTATTTTTGCCACAAACAGAAGTCATAGGAAGCTCTATTTTAAAGATGCTGTATCTACAATAGAATTGACAGTGTGACAGATGAACTGAGAATAGATGTTATCTAGTCAAGTTTCCAGTCACAGTTTTGTGTCAATGGATTTTAAATTTGCTTATATCATTAAAGCAAACAGGTATAAACCAAAGACAATGGAAAGAGATATATGCTGTTTGGGCTCTTTGTATATGTCCAACTGATTCAGCTGCTTTGACTTTGTAATAAATATGCTAATTTTTAAACATTCTATTGGTTATATGGTCAAAGTATTTTAGCAAAGGCTACATTTGCAAGCACAAAAACATTTTGATTAAAGAGATACTTCATCAATCAATGAAAAGAAAAAACAACTAGTTTACAGTAGAAATAACAACACTTTTTTTTTTTTTTTTGCGGTACGCGGGCCTCTCACTGCTGGGGCCTCTCCCGCTGCAGAGCACAGGCTCCGGACATGCAGGCCCAGTGGCCATGGCTCACGGACCCAGCCGCTCCACGGCCCGTGGGATCCTCCCGGACCTGGGCATGAACCCGTGTCCCCTGCATCGGCAGGCGGACTCTCAACCACTGCACCACCAGGGAAGCCCACAACACATATTTTGACTAGATATTTATTTTCTAGACTAGATAACTTGCTCAAATCCTCTTTTTCAGTTGGCATACTGACAACCTTGGTGAAACAGAATCATTCTGTTTAGAAGTTTTCCCCGAGAGGTGAACATGCCCAAAGACCTGATATTTACAGACCATTTGTATTTGGAAATTCTTACCATTAACAAATATTAATTATGGTAGCTACAGACTATAAGCACGTTAGCCTGGAGAGCAGTAATTTTTTAAAAATCACAACTTGTTTGCATCTAAGGAACCCAGATCAACAGCTCTAAGCCAATCTCTTAGCTTGTTTTCAGTGTGTGCCAAATGAGTCATTTATTATTTCATCAATACCTTCCAACTGTAAAGCGCTTATACCTATTTTTTGAAATTAAAAATCCAGAGATCATCATTCATTCATTTATTTATCTATCCAATAAAACATGAATAATTTGAAGAACTACTAATATTTTATTTCTACAGTGGAAATTGCTACTCTCTTTTTAAAACACGTGGAGATGTTTTCCTCATTAGATTCAATTAGAAGCATGAGATACATATTATCTTGCCCACTATGAACAGACTACTAATACTGTTAAAATTACCATACTACCCAAGGTAATCTATAGACTCAGTGCAATTCCTATCAAAATACCAATGGCATTTTTCACAGAACTAGAAAAAATAAACTCAAAATTTGTATGGAAACCCAAAGAGGCTGAACATCCTAAAAAATCTTGAGAAAGAAGAACAGAGCTTGAGGAATCACTCTCCTTGACTTCAGACTATTATAAAAGCTACAGCAATCAAAACATTATGGCACTGGCACAAAAACAGACACATAGATAAATGGAACAGAATAGAGAGCCCAGAAATAAACCCAAACATTTACGGTCAATTAACCTATGACAAAGGAAGCCAGAATATACAATGGAGAAAAGACAGTCTCTTCAATAAGTGGTGCTGGGAAAACTGGACAGCTACATGTAAAAGAACGAGATTAGAATATTCTCTAATATCATATACAAAAATAAACTCAAAATGGATTAAAGACCTAAATGTAAGACCATAAAATTCCTAGAGGAAAACATAGGCAGAATACGCTTTGACAGAAATCATAGCAATATATACTTTTTGGATCTGTCTCCTAAAGCAAAGGAAATAAAAGCAAAAATAAACAAAAGGGACCTAATTAAACTTAAAAACTTTTGCAAAGCAAAGGAAACCATTGACAAAATGAAAAGACAACTAACTGAATGGGAGAAAATATTTGCAAATGATATGACCAATAAGAAGTTAATATCCAACATATATAAATAGTTCATACAACTCAACATCAGAAAACCAAATAACCTGACTAAAAAATGGACAAAAGAACTGAATAGACATTTTTCCAAAGAGGACATGCAGATGGCCAACAAACACATGCAAAGATGCTCAACATCGCTAATCATCAGAGAAATACAAATGAAAACCACAATGAGATATCAGCTCACACCGGTCAGAATGGCTATCATCAGAAAGAACACAAATAACAAATGTTGGCAAGGATGTGGAGAAAAGGGCACTCGCACACACTGTTGGTGGGAATGTAAATTAGTGCACCCAATGTGGAAAAGAGCATGAAGGTTCTCAAAAAATTAAAAATACAACTACCATATGACCCAGAAATTTCACTCTGGGGTACACATCCCAAAACAACCAAAAACACTAATTCGAAAAGATATAGGCACCCCAATGCTCACAGCAGCATTGTTTACAGCTGCCAAGATACGGAAGCAACCTAAGGGTCCATCAACAGATGAATGGATAAAGAAGATGTAGGGGGTGTGTGTGTGTGTCTGTGTGTGTGTGTGTGTGTGTGTATGCACACAATGGAATACTACTGAGCCATAGAAAAGAATAAAGTTTTGTCATTTGCAGCAACATGGATGGACTTGTAGGGCATTATGCTAGGTGAAATAAGACAGACAGAGAAAGACAAATATTGTATGATATCACTTATATGAAAAAGCTAAAAAAATACAACAAACTAGTGAATATAACAAAAAAGAAGCAGACTCACAGATACAGAGAACAAACTAGTACTTACCAGTGGAGAGAGGGAAGGGGGGCAATTTAGAGGTAGGGGATTAAGAGGTACAGACTATTATGTACAAAATAAGCTACAATGATATATTGTATAACACAGGGAATATAGCCAGCATTTTATAATAACTATAAATAGAGTGTAACCTTTAAAAATTGTGAATCACTATACTGTACACCTGTAACATGTAATATTGTACAAAAAATAAATTCTCTTATATAAATAACCACTTTAACATCTACAGAACTCTTAAAGAATTAATCTTTAGAAAAAATGTGTCCAGCACTCATCTAGGGATTATGGATAAGACAGAACCATTGGAACAATATTTTGAAGTGACTGGAACAGAAGCTGCTAAGCAGGCATTTAGCAAATTTGTTGAATGAAGAGAAGACATTTGAAATTGTTATAAGCAAATGAATGGGTGTTCAGAGTTCTTTGTGAAGCATGCTCCTTGAGGGACCAAGGGATAGGATTCATGCAGGTCCCTCACGGGTTTCCAATGCTTCTACTGTAGTGTATTACTCCCCCTTTCTTCTCTGATTTATTTATTTATTAACTGTTTCATTCAGCCAGTATTACTTAATAGCTCTTCTCTGCCATGCTGTGTACTAGGCATTTGTGATTTAGGTTTGGGGTAGAAGGCCTTATGTTTCAGTATAAGTTCACTATGCTTTATCACACCTTAGTCTTTTAAGTCATGAACAGTAGAAAAGAGTAGCAGTGTGGTGGTATAGAAAGAGCATAGATTTTTTTTTGTTTTTTTGCAGTATGCGCGCCTCTCACTGTTGTGGCCTCTCCTGTTGTGGAGCACAGGCTCCGGACACGCAGGCTCAGTGGCCATGGCTCACGGGCCTAGCCACTCCGCAGCACGTGGGACCTTCCCGGACCGGGGCACGAACCCGTGTCCCCTGCATCGGCAGGCGGACTCTCAACCACTGCGCCACCAGGGAAGCCCTAGAGCATAGATTTTAGAGCCACATCATGGCCCTTCCATATAGTAGTTCTGTGGCTTATACAAACCACTTAAGAAATAGCCATGATGTCTATAAAATTTATAATCTAGAACTGGCATGTAAGATCTTAATACAAATACCCATAATTATTTAATAAAATGATAACCTTAGAAATATATTTTAGGTGAACATAGAAGATATTTGAAATTATTTGAAGATTTTAAAAACTCCTGAGAAAAATCTGAATCATAACCTTCAATTATTTCAGAGATGAATGATAACTACAGGGAAGAAACAACTAATTATCTGAACTAATTTAGATATTCTCTTATATTTTTAAAACTATGTTTAAAACTTATAGCAAACATGAAAATGTTTGGTTTGCCTGCAATTTTCTTCTTGCCACATAAAAAAACACATAATAGAGACCACAAAGGCAATATATATGCAAATTTAAAATTAGCAGCCATCTTATATCCTATTATAAATGGAGTTTCAGAGAGGTTTTCCTTACAAAGATACTTATCATAGTCCAGAAACAATTAAAAATTAAGAAAAAAGAAAAGGTACCATTTACTTTTCTCCCAACCTCTGTATTCTGCACCCACACACAGATGCCAGAAAGAGCTTTAGTTTCAATACTTAGAAAAAGGATTATATTAAGAAGGATATGCTTATAAATTAATACTACATTAAAAATTATTTGGGAGTCTATCGCACTAGAGCCCCAAATTAGAAAGAAATTTATATATTTAGCTGGGCACTCTTTGCCTGCAAAAGACTTTATGAAGTATGATCTGTATACCTGCCACGCAATCCCACCCTCACTCTCTTGAGCCCACAGAGCAAGGTCATTTTATGGCTCCATGCTTTTCACACCACAGTCTATTCTCTCTGCCTAGTATGAAACCCCCTACTCCAATTCTTTTACCCCTTAAAAACTCCCACTCATCTTTGAATGCACAGGTTGAACAATACTTGATGAAGCCTTTCCCGAAACCCTTCAGGAAGAATTCATCATTTTATCCTCTCTATGTCTAAGGACATCTGTTCACTAGAACAATAAGTATCACTTCTATTATGTTCCCTGAGAGCAAACTGGCTCTAAATTCCAAGTGCTCGCCATTGTTCCTGGCACATACTGAGTGTTCAATGAGTATTTTTTGAATGAAAGACTTACTTTCTTGATTCCTCCTTAAAAAGTTTACAAGTATTTCTAGTTACACACGTTGAGCAGCAAGCAGACATGGTATAGTATAGTTAAAAACTGACAGAATTATTATAGTTTAAATCTGGTTCTTAAATAACTATGAACATTAAAAGTCACAATTTTACATTTCTGCAGCCTAGCTGAATAATGCTGCTTCTCCTCTAATTAAGCCTGGATATGGTGACCACACTGGGAAGTTTAAAAACGTTTTCTAAAATAAAGTGTCCACATTCCAGGCAAAGAGAAGGTGCCATTCTTGGGGATGTTCAAACACTTTCAGGAGCACTTGACTCACTTAACCATTTCAGTAAAAAATCAATAGTGTACACTTAATACCTGTTTTCACATTATTTAATGTAATTGTTGTGTTCAAAGGGGTTCTTTTTAAAAAATCTCATCTACCATTAACTTTGTCATGAGAGAACAAACAGATACAAAATATTAATTATCCTTCCCTGCTGTGAATGCATAATGCATTCTTATGTAAAGCAACAGTACCACAAATAGTATTGTGATAATAAAAAACTAGTAATTCTATGTTGCAGACCAATGACTATGATCATATGCTATGGTAAAGTTGAGAACTTAATGTGTGTATCATGTAAGTTACTAAGTCAACTTGGTAAACAGACAAATAAATTAATATGTGAGATAATGTAAAAATCTATTATCCCATTAGAGTTCCTTTAAAACATTAATAATGTTTTGTTAAGTTGCAAAAAGAATTCATAATATTGAAACCCCTATAGTTTCTTAATATAATTGTTTACTTTTACTGCTAATTAACGCAAGATATCTTCATAGACAACCCAAGTCAAAATAAATAAACTTATTTCACCTATTTTTCCTATAAATAGTAAAGATACATGTACTATAGAACATGTACATTTTTTTCAAAGTACAAATCTGAAATATGAGTAGAATTTTCCTCAAATATCAAGACAATATATTTATTTTAATGTATATTCTTAAAAATAGCAATTTTCTATCATTTTTCTTGGGCCTGTTTTCAAATGAGAAATGACTCTCAAAGGAGAAATTGAAGTATGAATGATACACAGGACAAGAGAAACCCATCAAAACTTTACTGATTAAAAAATTTTCTTATCTATTTCAGATGCGTTGTCAACAGGATTTTTCCCTTGGGAATTTATAATTGGTAAATTAGCCAAAGAAAAGAATGCTTCAAAAATTTCTTATCATGCAGTTGTTTGCTTTTGCTTCAAATGAACAAAACATCCAAAATTCATGCAGTACCAATAGGTTAAAATCTCCTAAAATCTTGCAAGTGAGGCACATATTGACATAATCTGCTATTTCCCTTAAAACATAGACCTTTCCAAACACTGAACAAAATTTTAATTCCAGAGAATAAATGCCTTAAAAAACTATATCCAAAACAACAACTTTTAATTTATTGTATTTCTTGTTTCAACTAATTTTTAGAGCTCTTTAGAAAAATAGTAGCAATGTGTATATATTAATATACACTTTAATTACTGCCTACATTTTCTAAAGAAACTGGCAACAACCAATTAATCAGTTGGTGTTTTAATGTGAGAGGGAAAATACACATACTATGATAGGGAAAAGCCATTTACTTAACCATGAAATGAGACTGCCTAGGCCAATGTTCCTTGGAACTAAGAATGCCAAGTGGTGCTATGTGTAAAATATGTGCAAAAAATTCTTTAGTCCAGTGAAGTTTGCGAAACGTCTGTTCAAAAAAGTTAAATAGGTAGTGAAGGAATTCCCAGAGCGGTTAATATGCTAATGTCCATTCTAAATCACATCATATGTCATAATAGGCAGAATTTTCCAGACTACTGAATAATAAAATCTTTTTTTCCCTTTTTTTTTTGTAGAAAGAGGGGAACATTCCTGGCCATTGATTACAACTAGGTCTTGATGTACCTTTTTTTGGTACACATACTCCTTAAGTGGCTTTGTAGCAATATTCAGGTCCCTCAAACCAAACATTTTTTGGAGCTTTAATAGAATGAGTCCTTTAGCTACTTTACCTTAGTTAGAAATTTACATTTCTCTTTTACATTTGGTGTTGTTTCATTTGTTTTCTAATTTTCCACTTTCAGAGAAAGAAGTACCAACCTGAACGCTTCAAGGTACTCAGTATCTCCCATGGGGGGATCAAGGCCACCTGTCCAGGCAATATTTATATTGTATCCTTCTCCAAGGCCTGTTCCAACCTAGGAAGAGAAAAACCACACCACAGTGGGTAGAGAAGAGCACAGGGAAGAAGCAAGAAGAGAGGAAAACAAACACATGTGAGCTCTTGAAATAAACATCAAACAACATGTCAAATCAGCCCAACTTTGCTTGACAACCAGTGCTCTGGGTTATGCACTTGTTCTGCACTGGTTCTTGGTCCCGTGGGACAATTCAGTAATCTCGTGTAATTTAAAACACCAGCAAAGGACAAGAAAATTAGGGGTAATCATGCAATGCAATTACCTGAAAGATACAAATAAAAGTGGGGCTCTAAAGAAATAAACCGAACCTCATTTGGGGCTCCACTGCCAGGGAAAAAGTTCCCTTCATCATAGCGATGGAGTGAAATATACAGGATGCTGGGGTCAGCATAAAAGGCCTGCTGTGTACCATTTCCATGGTGAACATCCTACAGGGGAAAAAAAAAAAACCAGATGACAAATACAGTCGTGTCTCACTCTGTGTGGAGACAACTTTTCTAATTTCTAGTTCCCTGTCTTTCTACCCCACCCTCCTTCTCATTTGCTGTCTTGTATGTCCCTCTTTCTTTCTCCTGTTCAGCTTGCTTCCACACCACCCCCTTTACTTCCTGAACTTTCAGGCAAATTACCCTTTAATGCACTCATTTTTTAAACTGGCTTCTAAAAATCAGGAAACCACAGCAAAGATGCCCTGGAGACTCCAGATGAGCAGTCATTGAGAAAGCCCAGTCCTTTGGTACAATTAGATATTTATACACCGGCCCTTTGTACTCTTTGCTTCAGTGATGGAATCTCGCATCCTGTTTTATGGAGGAATTTTATGACTTATTAACTGCCAACAGTTCATAACCCCTTAGGCTTAATTAACTAGCCTCATTGGCCTCTGCGGAAAGACTAATGTTTAAACTACAAACTAGTATTTTGCAGAAGGATCTATGGCTTACAGAGCATTTTCGCAATTCTTGACAGAACACTAAACATACGTGTATGCATTGATTTGCCAAGTCCCACCATTAAGGTCAAAGGCTTTGCAACCAGCTGAGTAAATTGGCTTTCTTGAAGCGTTCAATTCAGTTAGCAGTCCCTCAGCAGTTAGAATGACTTCAAAAGAGATGCCAGATGCAAAAAGGACTTCATACTTTATTTTGGTAAAATCGTGAAGGCAAGAGTCAAAGACACAGGAGCGTGAGCTCATTAGCTATTAAATCATTTGGGCCAAAGCAGAAAGATGGCATGGGCCTTTATGCAATCTTGTCCAATCTGCCTAATTTTAATATTATATTATGGCTCTCTTCCCAGCCTCCTTCTTCCTATTTTTTCTTTCTCCACACCACTCCCCCTTCCCACAGGAAAAAAAAGGGGCCTGTTTCATTAAAATGAAAGAAAAAAAATTCTTAGGACATTTGTATTTGATAATGATTCAAGACTTAATAGTTCTTTTTTTCTAATTGTTTTATGATATAAACATGCTGGAATTGATAAAAGATATAGGAAAAATAAAACCAATAGCATTTTTAAAAACATCCTTACTAAAAGACCCCAAGTGTCAAGAGTCTCAGTTAATATGGTTCCTAATAGCTTCTGACCAAGATAAAATAAATGACTCATAAAAGTGAATAACCTATATATTTGTATTTAATATAATATTACTGCTACATGTGTAACATTTATAGTTTCAGGTTCTGTTATAAAAAACTATTGGTCACTTGTAACTACTTACTTACACTGTATTTTATATCAGTAAGAATCACACTATTTTCAACAATGATTCCTACAATTTTTGAGTCAGGTACCATGCTAAATATCTTACATAGATTATTTAACATTTATATGAGGTATATGATATTATCGCTGATTTAAAAGGTAAATAGACTGAGACTTGGAGAGCTTCAGTTATTTTTCAAGACAGCGTCTTGAATCCACTTCTCACTCCAAAGGCCAAACTCATAACCATTATGCTGTTAACTTACACTTACATTCATTATCTCTTTGATCTTCTTAGCAAACCTAAGAAGTGAGACTGGTGGTCATTATTGCTCCTTATTGAGGTTTATATAACTTGTCTCCACTTCAACCTCCAGCCCAGAACTCCCTCACTAGACACCACTGAAACCTCCTTTTGGTGGGTTCTAAAAGCAGTGAGCTTGCTATCCACAGTGTAGACATACACTAATCTTCCCCCCTTTTACATAGTACATATATCCAAAATCAATTAAGGAATCATAAAATATTTAGAAAGAAAGGCATCTTTCCAGAAACTTGTACTGACTAAAGGCATACACACACATCAGGAAAAAAAATAGCTTACTGAAAAATATATATATTAATTCCTGGATTTCTGAACGTTTAAAGGAAAGGAAGGAGGAAATAGCAAAACTTGTCCTTTATGAGAACAAAAATGATACAATTTAACCCACAATGTCTTGAATTTGCTACTGGATACCTAGAGGATGGACAAACAAAATATTTTGAAAAATAACAGTGATAGAATGTTTGCATTGCTACTACAGGATAGAATTTTTAGTCAGCGTTGTAAGAAAAATTTTTCGCTGGGCCTAGATACATCCACAGTTTGCAAACCAGAAAAATATTGCCTTGATGTTGTAAAGGTTTATCTAAGAAGGTCAAATAAAAGATCATTTGTCTTAGATATAAAATAATATGTTCTTCAAAAATGTGTTGGGTGCTTATTGTTGCACAAATTTCAGAATAAGAAATATACTCTTGCCCACAGCACAATAAGGTTTCAACAGACATTATTCATTAAAATTCACAAACCCATTCTAAAAATACTTGGATAATTCTTGATTCCATATTTATATTCACAAAGCATTTAGAGATAAAGGTAAGTCCAAATGTGCCTTTTGTTTTGGGCAACAACTTATAATCTTGAGAGTATTTTTCCAGTTTCTCTGAAAATATAAATGCAAACTACTTACTGGTCAGATATGATCTGAGGATTTTTTCTCCACAGCAACAAATATATACTAGATCAATATAAGACAATTATTGGTGATTATGAGGACTTACTATAGTAAGGAAGTGAACCAAATCATGAACAGCCTCAAAACAGATCTTGTATCTAAGATTTGCTGGGAAATACTGAAAAATAATTTCGCTATTTTACTGGTTAACGACATACTGTGAAAATTTATCCTATACAAGGATTTAGAGCCAACATGTTTTCACTACAATGTTAAAATAGCTCTGAATAAATTATATATTCTATCAACTAACGTTATCACTTATAATTATTTAGTACGGGCACTTGCGACAATCCTTTGGTCAAGTTTGGTGCTTGACCAAAAATGGAATTGCCTAAAATCTATGGACATTTGAAGTGTCTTTTTTTTTTTTTTTTAATGAAAATAGCCTAAAATATATTATTTTCGACTGAAGGTCACATTACATAAAAGCTACCTGAGTCATTCAGGCAAATCCTACTTCTAGGACAGGTTCACGCCCTGAACACAACGGCCAGTCTCTTGCAAGCTGAGAAGCAGGTGCACCTGCTCTCTTTCCTCACCAATCTGCGTATCTTTGGAATCTTCCCCAGAAGGAGAACTGGAATGAATAAGCTCCACAGATCAACTAGAATCATTCCTGCCTAAAATACTCAACGCCTCTGATATTTGGCTGTGGCTTCAAATAGGGGGTGAATTAGAGCTCTCTGTTACTAGGCATCTAAAAAATGTGGAATCTAGCTGCTCAAACAATGGAGTACCTCTGCCTTCTGTTGGCCTAGGAATTGATGGAGCTGGTTCATACCATTTAGCTAAAGTTAGTGACTTTGTATATGCAGGAATGAAGTTCTTCTGCCGCTGAAGAACCTTCACTTTTCCTCTGCTAACTTGCAGAACAGACCTGTCAGCCAGGGAGAACGGATGTCTCAGCGCCACGTGGCACTTTAAAACTTCCTTCTCAGCAGCTGGAAGAAACAGGGGAATTTCCTCAAAGTATCCCTGCAGCTGCAGAATTTGGAAGACTTGAAAGTAAGAATATGCGGGCTGGTGGTGATCTCAGAGGCAACCCTTTGGACAGAACTTCATATGTTTAGAGAATATAAAACAAAAACTTCTCTTTTACTATAGCCTGTTGGGAAATCAGTATCCTTTACGTGGGATAATGGAGCAAATTCATAATCAAAGGCCAGTAAGCTTACAGGACACTCCTAATAGCTACCAAGCAACTTAATTTATAAATCATATCAAATTACATCCAACAAACTTTTATTCTTATATTCATGTACAAAAACAAAACCTTACACACAAATCCTCTGAGGTACAAAATATTCATCTATCACAAGCCAGGCATTTTAGCCTTCAAGTCTCTTGTACAATTCATTGCTTTAGAGTTTGGATGTCACAAATGTGCTTTTAAAGAGCCTCTTAACAGTTATTATCTTCATAGTAGAGGAGATTCCTCAGAAAGTAATACTAAAAAATTCTTAAGGATAGGGTGACAGTTTAACAATCTCCTTCCTGAATAATTGTGACAAATTTAGAAAGCATAGAAAAATTTTCCCACAATCCTTGGTCTTCGTCTGCTACCTTTCTTCAAGTTTTTTGCTTATCGTTCGAGCAAAACTTAAGAGTTCTAGAAACATATTAAATGTTTTTTAAATTTACCATCTTATAAATCATGCAAGCCAATGATTATTAATTATTTAAAATGTCATTTTGTATATACATGGGAAAATAGGTACTGATGTCCTCCTTTTTGTAAAATTTTAAGACCTTGCTGCTGTAGTATATCTAGGCCTTCAACACATTTCTTTAATGTTGAACTATGACCTATACTGAAACATAAGCATGTTTGGAAAATACATGGGAAGTTGGGTTTCAATACCCTCAGTACCAAAGAACTTGCAGAAAGGCTACACTACAGGATGTGGAAAATAACCATTCCTCCCAAACAGTACAAATGGTTATCAGTCTTTCATTCCTTTTATCTTCATTTTAACTTGACTAAGTATTTCTTCACATGGCTTGGTTTGTGCTCTCTCAACCCTTTGGTGTGTCTGCTTAACTGAATAGGAGGGCGGGACAGGGAGGCCACGACTTCCCAATAAGATTTAATTATGAGTGCAGATACGAACAAGATTTAGACTATTAAGGCTTGCACTTCAAAAAAAACTTTTAACATATTTTGCCTTTAAATCTTTTATCACCTGCAAAAATTAATTAAGTGCAGATGTAGCAGGTTAGCTTTGGATGCCAGGGTTCATTTCCTGTCTATGCTTTGTCAGACAACCTATTACACCTCCTCGTGAACTGGAGGCAAACCGAAAACGGGGCTCATAAATCACCAGTCAGCTCTCTTTCGCCCTTTCCTGGGTTGGTCCTTTTGTATGGGGCAGATCTCCAGCTCATTATTCACAAATATACTATAGACAACCTGCCAAGTGTCATCTGCATTTAAACAAACCATTTGTTAAACTAATTATAACTCCATTGTGTAAGAATGCATCATGTTAAAATGCAAGACTAATCTAATGCCTCTGACTTTTAATCACTCAGGGTTCCTGCCGGGAGTCATCCCAAACTGGCATACATGATCTGAGATCTTTTCAGAAAAAATGACATGCTGACTTGTTTTAATAATACCACTGTTGCACAACAAGCAATATGATTGCTAACCAGGGGAAGTGGCCAATTGGTTACCAAAGCAACAGCATTCTTTCCAGCACATCTGACTATTTAAAGTCTATATTCTGCAGGGAAAAGTAAATTCAGGTTCTGTTGGGTTATTTTAACTGTGGAAGTATCAATTCATTTAAGCATCATAAAAGTTGCCCTGATCTGCGCCTTCTTCTCATTAAATTGCAGTTAACACCATGAAAGTGAAACGTGAATGTTTATGGTTTCAGAACTGCAATCCTGAATTTAATGAGTTTCCACATTCAAAGGAAACACACCCTTCAGTTGTTTGCAAGTGCGAAAAGCAAGGCAACCTAACAGAGAAATACAAATACACTCCCTTTTATCTAGAGTCACTGAAAATGCAGCTCTGGCCAGGAATACATACCAGATCTACAATCAATATCTTGCTTATATTTAGTTGGTCTCTCAAGTATTTGGCGGTAATTGCAACTGAATTAAAAAAGCAGAACCCCCTGCGGAATAGAGAAGAACAGAGAAATAAGAAAGCAAATCAGCCAGGAAAACCATTATAAATAATGTTCAGAGCATTTTTTAAAATGCTATATGATCTCTGAAGCCATAAATCTGCTTCTGGGAGTACCTCGCAAGATTTCTCAGTCCATCTGCTAACAATTAGAGGCTTCAGAGACATGCACGGGGCAGGTGACCGCCAGGAACCGTGGCGCTTGGAGATGGGCAACAGTCCCTGGTACTTACATGGCTGTGGATTCTTCAGCGTGATGGCCTGGGGGCCTCACAACAGCAAATCCATTCTGTAAGAACAAGACAGATTTTCATTGATCAGATAGGAGAGGATTGCTTGGACCTCCATGTACTACAGAGCATCAGGCACACACAAAAAGACTGAAATCTGTAAGAGGCTTCAGAGCTTGTTTTCTTGCCCCCATTACCATTTCACAGAATGAACAGAAACAATACATACGATCACATTTTCTCAGATCATGTCTCAAAAAGAAGGCTCCCACAGAGCCAGGGGAAGAACGGGGATTTGGGAGTTGTACCTAGCTGGCAAATGTGTACATCAGCTGTTATACTAGCATGATTCATTTTCAAGAACAACTCCTTATTTTATGACACCAGCATCCTAGAGAGGGAGAACAAATTCATTTTTGGTGCAGGTTTGGGTCAAAGTTCGGAAAGACCACGGAGGATCCAAAGTGAAAATTCTTTAGCTGGATTTCCTCAATGATTATTTCCACTCCAACGTCAGCAAAATGATAAATTTACACTCACACACTCACATACACACAAAAGAAACCCAGAAAGGTGAAAAAGAGAACAATGGAAAGCCCATATTTCTTCCAGTCTATAAATTTAGCTTGGATGACTGCCAAGACTTGCAACTTTATTGGATTCCCTAAGTCAATTTCTAGCCCACGTTCTGGAATTTTATAAAGAATTCCAGGGCTGAGTAGCAATCAGATCTATCCATGATCAAGGAATGCCTTAACCTCCAGATTAGTTGGAATGCATCACGGAAAGCTGAAGTAACTCCAGCATGAAGGCAGGGAACTATAAATCCTTGCAAAGCCAGCATGCTCAGAAAAGCTGGGCTGCTTGACGTGAAAAAAGAAATCATTTATCAGATGGCTCACACCACCTTTCACTTAACTATGATACAAGTAACATGCTCACGACAGAATGTTTCTTTAATATACAATCCTAAAACTTTTGAAATAATTTTAATATACCCCAGGGATATTTTTTCCCAGATCTTACCACAAGCATAAAGATAGTCTCAAGAAAAATAACTATTCCCAACGGCTGTAAATATACATAAATTTTTCTAGAACATAATGGTAATTAACACACAATGAGTTAATTTGCTATATATTTTGATGGGCATATACATAATGATAATCCCAGAAGCAAATTAGAAGTCAATAACACAATACCAATTACAAATCTAGGAATAATGATAAACATACTCCCTATGCTTGTTCTCAAGCAAGTTACTATCTCTGTGGCTATAAAAGATTAATATAAAAGAAACTATTAATGAACAACACAAGACAGTAGAGAGTGCAATTTTAAGATTGTGGAGTGAAACTCTAGAGTGCTACATGACTTCTGAGAATGGAGAATTCTGTAAAGATTAGATATGTGTGATATGTTTTACTGTGAAAACAGTAGTTAGGGTGAAAATAACAACCAATATAATACAAAGCAAGATAATTAGCATGTAACAAAATTTTACAATTAGATTAACAATACTAATGATCTTTTATAATTCAATTAAAAATACTATGTTTTGTGTATTAAAGGGCATGACTAGACAATACAAAGAAGAAAACATCCAGTAATCAATAACTATAAGAAAAAATATTCACCTTAATTAGTAATCAAATACAAGCAGATGAAAATCCCAATGGGAAGCCATTTTTCCACTTAGGACATTAAAACTTTTAAAAATATTCCATGCTGACAATGGAGGGGTGCCTATATACTGATAAATGATGTCTGCAGGAGGATAATTTATTATAGTCTTTCTGGAAAATAATCTACCTCTATACATTTAGAGCCTTTATAAAACATTTACCCTTTGAACTAGTAATCTACTTAAAAGATTTTTGCTCTAAAGGTGTTACTGTGTAGACAAGTATTTATGTAAAAGATAATGTTTTATTTACAATAGGAAAAATGGGAATGATCTAAGTTGGTTAATATCAGGAGAATGGTTAAATGAAATATGGTACATCTATACCATAGAATATTAGAGAGCCATTAAAATTTTGTTATAAATATTTAGTGGAACAGTAAAGACTTAGCAATTTACAAGTACTGGTGTTGAAAATAATACATACAGCGTGATATATCTGAGTGATAGTATTATGTGGATTATATTTAATTTATAATTTCAAGTATTTTCCAAATGGTTTTACAACAAACGTCAATTATTTCAGAGTGAAAAAATACTATAAAACAAAGAGAAAGTTGAGAGGTAAATTTTAAAGGGTCTTACAAGAAGAGTTGTGTTCATAAAGGTGAAAAAGGACTTAAATGGTATTCTGGGCAGGGGGAAAAGCATAAACATGGCTCAGAGAAAAAGAATTTTAGGAAGTATTATGTACAGAAAATGAACCTGAATAGAGTTCATGTTAAGGAAAAAAAAATGGAAGTGAAATAGCACAGGTAACTAGCTAGATTATAGAAGACAAAAAGCCAAATAGAATTTAATTCCGTCTTCTTCTTTTCTCTTATGGCCAAATTCCTTGAACAAAAGGTTTGCCTTTCACTTTACAGTTGTCTTCAGTCACCTCTACCACTTTGCTCAACTACTTGATTTTAGATTGAAAATTATCTTCTTGCCAATAACAAATATTTTCTTAGTTATCATGGTCCACCCAAACTTTCCAATGTGTTCTCAGGAATGGCAAACTCCCCTACATTTTCCAAGTCTTTTCTGAGGGGCCCCTGCCTTTCCTTAGTTGAAACCTGGCAAGGCTGCTTCTCCCATAATATGCTCAGGTGGTAGCTATTTCCTCTCTCACATCTCACCAACCTGCCTGCAGCAGAAGATGGAGCTTGTGTTCTCCTTTCTCATGGCTGCTTTGAGACCATGAAGCCCACTGCACCAATCCTCCACAACACTTTCTTGTAAAAAAGGATTAGATCACCCAGAAAGAGAGAAGATAGAACACAATTAAGATGACTGAGTCCTGGGGTAGTCCAGCTCTCTTTACCTCCTGTTGGACTAGAGGAGTTGTTAGTCCTCCTAGAAACTATCACCTGTGGTTAGGATACCATCCCCTCATACTTTTCCACTATCATTTATGTTTTCCTCACTAACATATTAAATTCATATTAAAATTCCCAATTATATACATTTCATCAAGATTTAAATAGGCTCAAGTTCCTGCCATCTTGAAAATAAAATTATATATATGTTAACTAAGACAATACAAATACACACACCCACACTATATATATACATATATATGTATATGTATATATATATATATATCTCCATCCTTACTTTGATTGACCCTTCTAACTGCCACATGTCTTTTCTTCCCCTTTAAAACTCTTGAAAACGTGGTTTAACCTGCTTTCTCTTTTTGCGTTTTCCTCACCTCTGCCTCAGTCACCTATCTCTAGCTTATCTTCCACCTCCATTAGTCCATTAATGAAGTTTTTACTAAGGTCACCAATAGCCTCCATGTCATTAAATCTAATGAGATTTTTATGCTCTCAGGCTACTTGGTCTCATTAGCTTTCAACACTACTGGCTACACCTTCCTTTTTAAAAGATTCTCTTCCCTTGGCTTCTGTGACTTCATACTCTCCTGGCTTCTTTATCTCTCTTTCAACTTCCTAATCAGTCTCCCTTAAGGCTCATACTCCTCAATCTGTTCATTAAATACTGAAGTTACTCAAAGCCCAGTCTTAGGCTTCTCCTCTCCTCTTTCTATACTTACTTCGTAGGCAATGGCACAACTGTCATGGAATTCAATTACCACCCATCATCAGATATTTCACAGATTTTTATTTCCAGGATGAACCCTGCTCTGAGTACCAAAATACCAGCCCACTTCCTTGATATCTTCGCTGGGATATCCCAAGGTCACTTCAAATTTAGAATATCCAAGATCAAACTCCTGATCTTCTCACAGCCTTCCCTAACTTACCAATGATACCATGATTCATCCAGTAGCTCAAGTCAGGGACCAGTGAGTTATCCTTAATGGCTCCCTCTCCCTATTGTTCTTCTATCTCATTTTAATTCATGACCAATTCCTGTTGATTTTGCTTTTAAATATCACTCAAATCTATGTACTTATATCTATATCCATTCCTTGAATATTTTGCCTTTGGAATTTCTGCCTTTGTCTCCATCACTCAGTTAATTTCTTAGCGATTTCAATAACCACACAGAATATCTATTCAATATCATGATTTCTTAGTTCTCTGACTCCTTGCCTTCCATAAATCTGTCTTCTATTTACAGCCATACTCCTAGACTTTGCCATTACCAATAAATAACGACATCTCCTCCAAAATCTCAATGTCAAATATCCTACTCTCCTACTCTCCTACTCTCCTATTTTCCAGTTGAGGCTTCAGCAGCACTGGGACTTCCAATCCTTTGACGTTACTTAACTTTTAAAAAAAATTTTTTTTTGATGTGGACCATTTTTAAAGTCTTTATTGAATTTGTTACAAGATTGCTTCTGTTTTGGTTTTCTGGCCACGAGGCATGTGGGATCTTAGCTCCCTGACCAGGGATTGAACCCGCACCTCCTGCATTGGAAGGTGAAGTCTTAAGCACTGGACTGCCAGGGAAGTCCTGACCTTACTTAACTTTTGATGTACATCATTCAATCCCCAACACGATGTTCCCTTCCCTCCTTATCTGACTTAGACTTCACAGTCCATTATTATATTTACTTCCTTGCATATATTTTTAGACAACTTGTCCTTTTTTCCTTCCAACATACTCCCCTGGTGTGTTGGTCTGCTAGGCTCCCAAAATAAAATACCACAGGCTGGGTGCCTTAAACAACATAAGTTTATTTCTCTTAGTTCTGGGGGCTGGAAGTTGAGATTAAGGTTTGGCAGGGTTCGGTTTCTGTTGAGAGCTTTCTTCCTGGCTTGCAGATCCATCTCCTTTGTCCCTGGAGTCCTCACTCAAGGCCATTCTCTGAGTGCATGTATACAAGTACAGAGAGAACTATGGTGTCTCTTCCACTTCTTATAAGAACACCAACCCTATTGCATTAAGGTCCCACCCTTATGAAATCATGCAACCTTTATCATTCCCTCACAGACCCTTTCTCTAAATTTGGTCACATGGGGAGTTAGGGCTTCAACATATAAATCTTGGGGGACACAAATATTCAGTCCACAACATACTTTTAGTCACTTTGTCCTTTTCTTCCTTCAACATACTCCCCTGGTAAAACTGTAACTCTGATTAAACACAATTTGCATCTGCTCTGTCCCTGCACCTAAGCATATATAAAACCCACATGCCTGGTCTTCCTTTAAATTCACGATTAGAAACCTCGGTAGGCTCTTCATGATGCCTAGCAATCATACTATATCCCTTAGTCAATTAACTCTCCAAGCCTTTCGTATGGTATTTCTACCCTCTTCTCTTTCTTCAAATCTCCACTAACCCCTACTCACCCTTTACCCTTTGTAATGACTTTGCCTCTTATTTCACTTATAAAATGGAAGCAATTAGAATAAAATTTCCTCATCCTTCCATAATAAACTCTATCCATTTACTAGTCCCCAATAAGATCTAAGGGCAATTAATTTCCCTGTGCTGCTTCTCTTACCTATTCAAAGACAAAGTACCTATAGTTTCCCCTTCTCTCTACAATATCATTAATTATTTCATCTGTTAGATTATTGCCACCACAGTAAAAAACATATTTATTTTTCCTCTTAATATAAACAAAACCAAAATGACAAATAAGAGTATTATATTATAATGCTATAATGTACTACATAACACAAAAATAATATAATGCAAATAATAATATGATAGATAATAAACTCCAATATTTGATATTAATTTAATCCAAAAATATCTGAGGGCAGATAATATTATTATTTCTATATCACAAATGAGGAAATGAAGGCACAGAAAGATTAAAGAACTTGCTTTAGGTTCATGTCTAGCAAGTGACAGCTGGGATTCCATCTCACACACTCTGACACCTAAGAACAAGCATTTAAGACCAACAACACTGCACAAATGATCTGGCCTCTGCCCACCTATTTTTTGTTTTTTTTGCATTTTTTAAATTTATTTATTTTTTTAACATCTTTATCGGAGTATAATTGCTTTACAATGTTGTGTTAGTTTCTGCTGTACAACGAAGTGAATCAGCTATATTTATACACATATCCCCATATCACCTCTCTCTTACGTCTCCACCAACCCTCCCTATCCCACCCCTCTAGGTGGTCACAAAGCACCAAGCTGATCTCCCTGTGCTATGCAGCTGCTTCCCACTAGCTATCTATTTTACATTTGGTAGTGTATATATGCCAATGCTACTCTTTCACTTCTTCCCAGTTTACACCTCCCCGTCCCGGTGTCCTCAAGTCCATTCTCTACATCTGTGTCTTTATTCCTGTCCTGCCCCTAGGTTCATCAGAAGCAGTTTCTGGTTTTTTTTTTTTTTTAGATTCCATATATATGAGTTAGCATATGGTATTTGTTTTTCTCTTTCTGACTTACATCACTCTGTATGACACACTCTAGGTCCATCAACCTCACTACAAATAACTCAATTCCGTTTCCTTTTATGGCTGAGTAACATTCCACTGTATATATGTGTCACAACTTCTTTATCCATTCATGTGTCCATGGACACCTAGGTTGCTTCCATGTCCTGGCTATTGTAAATAGGGCTGCAATGAACATTGTGGTACATGATTATTTTGAATTATGGTTTTCTCAGGGTATATACCCATCAGTGGGATTGCTGAGTCATATGGTAGGTCTATTTCTAGGTTTTTAAGTAAACTCCATACTGTTCTCCATAGTGACTGTATCAATTTACATTCCCACCAACAGTGCAAGAGGGTTCCCTTTTCTCCACATCCACTTCAGCATTTATTGCTTGTAGATTTTTTTGATGATGGCCATTCTGACCGGTGTGAGGTGATACCTCATTGTACTTTTGATTTGTATTTCTCTAATGATTAGTGATGTTGAGCATCCGTTCATGTGTTTGTTGGCAATCTGTATATCTTCTTTCGAGAAAGGTCAATTTAGATCTTCTGCCCATTTTTTGATTTGGTTGTTTTTTTGATATTGAGCTGCATGAGCTGTTTATATACTTTGCAGATTAATCACTTGTCAGTTGCTTCATTTGCCAATCTTTTCTCCCATTCTGAAGGTTGTCTTTTCATCTTGTTTATGGTTTCCTTTGCTATGCAAAAGCTTTTAAGTTTCATTAGGTCCCATTTGTTTACTTTTGTTTTTATTTCCATTTCTCTAAGAGGTAGGTCAAAAAGGATCTTGCTGTGATTTATGTCAAAGAGTGTCCTGCCCATGTTTTCCTCTAAGAGTTTTAGAGTGTCTGGCCTTACATTTAGGTCTTTATCCATTTTGAGTTTATTTTTGTGTATGGTGTTCTAATTTCATTCTTTTACATGTAGCTGTCCAGTTTTCCCAGCACCACTTATTGAAGAGGCTGTCTTTTCTCCGTTGTATATTCTTGTCTCCTTTATCAAAGATAAGGTGATCACAGGTGTGTGGATTTATCTCTGGGCTTTCCATCCTATTCCACTGATCTATATTTCCGTTTTTGTGCCAGTACCATACTATCTTGATTACTGTAGCTTTGTAGTTCAGTCTGAAATCAGGGAGCCTGATTCCTCCAGCTCCGTTTTTCTTTCTCAAGATTGCTTTGGCTATTCGGGGTCTTTTGTGTTTCCATACAAAAATTGTGGAATTTTTTCTAGTTCTGTGAAAAATGCCAGTGGTAGTTTGATAGGGATTGCATTGAATCTGTAGATTGCTTTGGGTAGTATAGTCATTTTCACAGTGTAGAGTCTTCCAATCCAAGAACATGGTCAATCTCTCCATCTGTTTGTATCATCTTTAATTTCTGTCATCAGTGTCTTACAGTTTTCTGCATATATGTCTTCTGTCTCCTTAGATAGGTTTATTCCTAGGTATTCTTTTTGTTGCAATGGTAAATGGGACTGTTCCCTTAATTTCTCTTTCAGATTTTTCATCATTAGTGTATAAGAATGAAAGAGATTTCTGTGCATTAATTTTCTATCCTGCTACTCTACCAAATTCATTTGTTAGCTCTGGTAGTGTTCTGATAGCATCTTTAAGATTCTCTATGTATAGTATCATGTCATCTGCAAACAGTGACAGCTTTACTTCTTCTTTTCCATTTTGACTTCCTTTTATCTCTTTTTCTTCTCTTTGTGCTGTGGCTAAAACTTCCAAAACTATGTGGAATAACATCAGTGAGAACGGGCAACCTTGTCTTGTTCCTGATCTTAGTGGAAAAGGTTTAAGTTTTTCACCACTGAGAATGATGTTGGCTGTGGGTTTGTCGTACACGGCCTTTATTATGTTGAGGTAAGTTCCCTCTATGCCTACTTTCTAAATAGCTTTTATCATAAATGGGTGTTGAATTTTGTCATAAGCTTTTTCTCCATATATTAAGATTATCATATGGTTTTACCCTTCAGTTTGTTAATGTGGTGTATCACATTGATTGATTTGCGTATATTGAAGAATCCTTGCATTCCTGGGATAAACCCCACATGACCATGGTGTATGATCCTTTTTATGTGCTGTTGGACTTTCTTTGCTAGTATTTTGTTGAGGATTTTGCATCTATGTTCATCAGTTATATTTGTCTATAGTTTTCTTTTTTTGTGACATCATTGTCTGGTTTTGGTATCAGGGTGATGGTGGTCTCGTAGAATGAGTTTGGGAGTGTTCCTCCCTCTGCTATATTTTGGAAGAGTTTGAGAAGGATAAGTGTTACCTCTTCTCTAAATGTTTGATAGAATTTGCCTGTGAAGCCATCTGGAACTGGGGTTTTGTTTGTTGGAAGATTTTTAATCACAGTTTCAATTTCAGTGCTTGTGATTGGTGTGTTTATATTTTCTATCTCTTCCTGGTTCAGTCTCGGAAGGTTGTGCTTTTCTAACAATTGGTCCATTTCTTCCTGGTTGTCCATTTTATTGGCATAGAGTTGCTTGTAGTGATTCCACATGATTCTCTGTATTTCTGCAGGGTCAATTTTTACCTCTCCTTTTTCATTTCTAATTCTGTTGATTTGAATCGTCTACCTTTTTATCTTGATGAGACTGGCTAATGGTTTATCAATTTTGTTTATCTTCTCAAAGAACCAGCTTTTAGTTTTACTGATCTTTGCTATTGTTTCCTTCATTTCTTTTTCACTTATTTCTGATCTGATCTTTATTTCTTTCCTTCTGCTAACTTTGGGGTTTTTTTGTTCTTCTTTCTCTAATTGCTTTAGGTGTAAGGTTAGGTTGTTTATTTGAGATGTTTCTTGTTTCTTGAGGTCGGATTGTATTGGTTTAAACTTCTGTCTTAGAACTGCTTTTGCTGCATCCCATAGGTTTTAGGTCATCGTGTTTTCACATCATTTGCTTCTAGGTATTTTTTGATTTCCTCCTTGATTTCTTCAGTGATCTCTTGTTTAATTAGTAGGGTATTGTTTAGCTTCCATGTGTTTGCAGTTTTTACAGATTTTTTTCCCTCTAATTGATATCTAGTCTCATAGTTTTGTGGTCGGAAAAGATATTTGAGACGATTTCAATTTTCTTAAATTGACCAAAGCTTGACTTGTGACCCAGGATATGATCTACCCTGGAGAATGTTCCATGAGCACTTGAGAAGAAAGTGTATTCTGTTGTTTTTGGATGGAATGTCCTATAAATATCAATTAAGTCCAACTTGTTTAATATATGATTTGAAGCTTGTGTTTTGTTATTTATTTTCATTCTGGATGATTTGTCCATTGGCAAAAGTGAGGTTTCCCCTACTATGATTGTGTCACTGTCTATTTTCCCTATTATGGCTGTTAGCCATTTACCTTATGTACTGAGGTGCTCCTATGTTGGATGCATAAATATTTACACTTGCTATATCTTCTTGGATTGATCCATTGATCACTGGGTAGTATCCTTCTTTGTCTCTTGTAATAATCTTTATTTTAAAGTCTATTTTGTCTGATATGAGAATTGCTATCCAGCTTTTTTTTGATTTCATTTGCCTGGAATATCTTTTTTCATCTCCTCACTTTCAGTCTGTTTATGTGTCTCTAGGCCTGAAGTGGGTCTCTTGTAGACAGCATATATATGGGTGTTGTTTTTCTATCCATTCAGCCGGTCTATGTCCTTTGGCTGGAGCATTTAATCCATTTACATGTAAGGAAATTATCAATATGTATGTTCCTATTACCATTTTCTTAATTTTCTTGGATTTGTTTTTGTAGGTCTTTTCCTTCTCTTGTGTTTCCTGCCTAGGGAAGCTCCTTTAGAATTTGTTGTAAAGCTGGTTTGGTGGTGCTGAATTCCCTTAAGTTTTGCTTGTCTGTAAAGGTTTTAATTACTTGGTTGAATCTGAATGAGATCCTTGCTGGGTAGAGTAATCTTGGCTGTAGGGTTTTCCCTTTCATCACTTTAAATATGTCCTGCTACTCCCTTCTGGCTTGCAGAGTTTCTGGTGAAAGATCAGCTGCTAACCTTATGGGGATTCCCTTGTATGGTATTTGTTGCTTTTCCCTTGCTGCTTTTAATATTTTTTCTTTGTATTTAATTTTTGATAGTTTGATTAATATGTGTCTTGCAGTATTTCTGCTTGGATTTATCCTGTATGGGACTCTCTGCCCTTCCTGGACTTGATTATTTCCTTTCCCATGTTAGGGAAGTTTTCAACTATAATCTCTTCAAATATTTTCTCAGACCCCTTTTTTTTTCTCTTCTTCTTCTGGAACCCCTATAAGTTAAATGTTGCTGTGTTTAATGTGGTCCCTGAGGTCTCTGAGACTGTCCTCAACTCTTTTCATTCTTTTTTCTTTATTCTTCTCTGTGGTAATTATTTCCACTATTTTATCTTCCAGGTCACTTATCCATTCTTCTGCATCAGTTATTCTGCTATTGATTCCTTCTAGAAAATTTTTAATTTCATTTATTGCGTGGTTCATCATTGTTTGCTCTTCAGTTCTTCTAGGTCCTTGTTAAACGTTTCTTGTATTTGCTCCATTCTATTTTAAAGATTTTGAATCATGTTTACTATCATTACTTTGAATTCTTTTTCAGGTAGACTGCTTATTTCCTCTTCATTTGTTTGGTATGGTTGGTTTTTACCTTGTTCCTTCATATGCTTCATATTTCTCTGTCTTCCCATTTTGCTTAACTTACTGTGTTTGGGGTCTCCTTTTCACAGGCTGCAGGTTCATAGTTCCTGTTGTTTTTGGTGTCTGCCCCCAATGGGTAAGGGTGGTTCAGTGGGTTGTGTAGGCTTCTTTGTGGAGAGGACTGGTGCCTGTGTTCTGGGGGGTGGGGCTGGACCTTGTCTTTCTGGTGGGCAGGGCTGCATCCAGTGGTTTGTTTTGGGATGTCTGCGACCTTATTATGATTTCAGGCAGCGTCTCTGCTAATGGGTGGGGTTGTGTCCCTGTCTTGCTAGTTGTTTGGCATGGGGTGTCCAGCACTGGAGCTTGCTGGCCATTGGGTGGAGCTGGGTCTTAGTGTTGAGACGGAGATCTCTGGGAGAGCTCTCGCCAATTGATATTACATGGGGCCAGGAGGTCTCTGGTGATCCAATGTTCTGAACTTGGCTCTCCTACCTCAGAGGCTCAAGCCTGACACTCGGCCGGAGCACCAAGACCCTGTCAGCAACATGGCTCAGAAAAAAAAGGGAGAAAAAAAAAGAAAGAAAGAAAAAAAGAAAGAAAAAAAACAAGTAAAATATAATAAAGTTATTAAAATAAAAAGTATAGTATTAAAAAATAAAAAGTAAAAAAAATAATAATAATAAAAAGAAAGAAAGAAGAGAGCAACGAAACCAAAAAACAAATCCACCGGTGATAACAAGTGTTAAAAAAATATACAAAAAAGAAAAAAAGAAAAAAAGAAAAAAACGGATGGAGAGAACCCTAGGAAAAATGGCAAAAGCAAAGCTATACAGACAAAATCACACAAAGAAGCATACACATACACACTCACAAAAAGAGATAAAGGAAAAAATATATATATATATTTTTTAAAAATGACAAGAGCAACCAAATCAATAAACAAATCTACCAACGATAATAATCCCTAAATACTAAACTAAGATAAACATAAAACAGAACACAAATTAGATGCAGAAAGCAAACCCCAAGTCTACAGTTGCTCCCAAAGTCCACCATTTCAATTTTGGGAGGATTCATTGTCTATTCAGGTATTCCGCAGACACAGGGTACATCAAGTTGATTGTGGTGATTTAATCCGCCGCTCCTGTGGCTGCTGGGAGAGATTTCCCTTTCTCTTCTTTGTTCGCACAGCTCCTGGGGTTCACCTTTGGTTTTGGCCCCACCTCTCCATGTAGGTTGCCCTCAGGCTTCTGTTCCCGCCCAGAGAGGATGAGGTTAAAGCAGAGGCTGATTAAGGGGCTCTGGCTCACTCATGCCAGGGGGGAGGTAGGGTTACGGCAGTTATAATTAGAATACAGGGAGAGCCTGCAGTGGCAGAGGCTGGCTTGATGTTGCGACAGCCTGAGGTGTGCCATGTGTTCTCCGGGGTAAGTTGTCTCTGGATCATGGGACCATGCCAGTGGCGGGCTGTACAGGCTCCCGGGGTGGGGGGGAGGTGTGGATAGTGACCTGTGCTTGCATACAGGCTTCTTGATGCCTGCACCAGTAGCGTTAGCACTTCATGCTCATCTGTGGTGTCTGAGCTGATAGCCATGACTCGCGTCGGTCTCTGGAACTTGTTTAAGCACTGCTCTGCCTTCTGTGGGTAAACAGGGGAGGAATCCCCTCTCCTCATGCACCCCGAAACAATGGTCTCTTGACTCTTACACAGGTCCAGACTTTTTCCCAGACTCCGTCCCGGCTAGAGGTGGCACACTAGCCCTCTTCAGGCTGTCTTCACGCAGCCAACCCCAGTCCTCTCCCTGGGATCTGAACTCCAAAGCCTGAGCCTCAGCTCCGACCTCCCACACGCCTTGGCAAGTGAACAGACAGGCTCTCAGGCTGGTGAGTGCTGGTTGGCACTGATCCTCTGTGCGGGAATCTCTCCACTTTGCCCTCTGCACCCCTGTTGCTGTGCTCTCCTCCATGGCTCTGAAGCTCCCCCGCCGCCACCTCCCGTCTCTGACAGTGAAGGGAATTCCTAGTGTGTGGAAACTTTTCCTCCTTCACAGCTCCCTCCCAGAGGTGCAGGTCCTATCCATATTCTTTTGTCTGTTTTTTCTTTTTTCTTTTGCCCTACCCATGTATGTGGGAATTTTCTTGCCTTTTGGAAAATCTGAGGTCTTCTGCCAGCGTTCAGTAGGTGTTCTGTAGGAGTTGTTCCACATGTAGATGTATTTTTAATGTATTTGTGGGGAGGAAGGTGACCTCCACGTCTTACTCCTCCACCATCTTGAAGGTCGCCCTCTCTGCCACCTCTTCAACTTCATCTTATACCACCATCCACTTTGGTTTCTCCACTCCAGCTACACTGACCTTCAGATTCTTCCAGCATGCCTTGTTTCCTCTAGCCACAACCCCTTGCACATGCTCCTAGTTCTGTGTGGAATGTCTTCCACTTACCTACCCTCTCTTTTATCTGGATAATGCCTCCTGATCTGCACACTTCAACTCCAACATCATTTCCCCAGGAAAACCATCTCTGAACCTCCATAGGTCACCAACAGTTTCCTGTATAAAGTGCTCTTAGAGATCTGTCAAGCCTTGTTTGTGAGAACTCATCTTAATTTGTAACAATACACTCATTAGTATGATTATCCGATTTATTATTTTTGATTAATGTGATTTATACGGTTAGTATCCACACCCCTATTCCCCATAGTGGGGTCACCACTTCATGACTTGGCTCACCTTTTTATCTTCTAGACTTACATAGTGCCTGTAGACTTAACACAGTGACTACTGGTCAATAAAGAAAGATAAAACAATTTGTGAATACATATTACCCTGGTTTTTATCCCTCTGGTCCTTTGTTCTCACCTCAGCAACTAGTACTTCCTTCTTTCAAGGTTCCAGCTTTTGCATCCCAGCTTTCTTTGGGACGCTGACTATTAGATTATGTAACATCTTCTTAGAAGCACATAAAATATTTTGTTCCTTACACTTAATGGAGTCTTTGATTTGATGAACTATTGTGGAAAGTGCTTTAAAATGACTTTTTTATTCTTATGGAAATATCTGATTTTCACACTGGATTCTGAGTCTCTTGACAAGTTTTTTTAATATTTTTCTATATTTTTCCATTTGTTTTGCCTTATTGTCCGGCACAGATATTTGTTGTACATGATACCGCCTGACTGAGGTTTTTCCGTAGCTCAAGAACATATATCTTCAGGAAGAAACAGCAACTATGAATATACCAATCACAAGTACTGAAACTGAACTTGTGATTAAAAAACTTCCAACAAACAAAAGTCCAGGACCAGATGGCTTCACAGGTGAATTCTATGAAACATTTAGAGAAGAGCTAACACCTATCCTTCTGAAACTCTTCCAAAAAATTGCAGAGGAACACTCCCAAGCTCATTCTATGAGGCCACCATCACCTGCATACCAAAACCATACAAAGATACCACACAAAAAAAATACAGGCCAGTATCACTGATGAACACAGATGCAAAATTCCTCAACAAAATACTAGCAAACAGAATCCAACAACACATTAAAAGGATCATACACCATGATCAAGTGGGATTTATCCCAGGGATGCAAGGATTCCTCCATACATGCATATCAATCAATATGATATACCACATTAACAAACTGAAGAATAAAAACCACACGATCATCTCAACAGGTGTAGAAAAAGCTTTGGACAAAATTCAATACCCATTTATGACAAAAACTCTCCAGAAAGTGGGCATAGAGGGAATCTAGCACATAACAAAGGTCATAACAAAGGTCATATATGACAAAAAGTCACAGCTAACATCATTCTCAACAGTGAAAAACTGAAATCACTTCCTCTAGGATCAACAACAAGACAAGGATGTCCATTCTTGCCACTATTATTCAACATAGTTTTGGAAGTTCTAGTCACGGCAATCAGAGAAAGAAAAGAAATAAAAGGAATCCAAATTGGAAAAGAAGTAAAACTGTCACTGTTTGCAGATGACATGATACTATACATAGAAAATCCTAAAGATGCTACCAGAAAACTACTAAGAGCTCATCAATGAATTTGGTAAAGTTGCAGGATACAAAATTAACACACAGAAATCTCTTGTATTCCTATACACTAACAATGAAAGATCAGAAAGAAATTGAGGAAATAATACCATTTACCATCATATCAAAAAGAATAAAATGCCTAGGAATAAACCTACCTAAGGAGGCAAAATACCTGTATTCAGAAAAGTATACAATGCTGATGAAAGAAATCAAAGAGGACACAAAAAGATGGAGAGATACACCATAATCTTAGATTGAAAGAATCAGTATTGTCAAATGACTATTCTACCCAAAGCAATCTATAGATTCAATGCAATCCCAATCAAATTACCAATGGCATTTTTCACAGAATTAGAACAAATATTCTACAATTTGTATGAAACACAAAAGATCCCAAATAGCCAAAGCAATCTTGAGAAAGAAAAATGGAGCTGGAGGAATCAGGCTTCCTGACTGAAGATTATACTGCAAAGCTACAGTCATCAAAACAGTATGGTACTGGCACAAAAACAGAAATATAGATCAATGGAACAGGATAAAATGTACAGAAATAAACCCACGCACCTATGGTCACCTAATCTATGACAAAAGAGGCAAAAATATAATGGAGAAAAGACAGTCTCTTCAATAAGTGGTGCTGGGAAAACTGGACAGCTACATGTAAACAAATGAAATTAGAACACTCTCTAACAGCATATACAGAAATAAACTCAAAATGGATTAAACACCTAAGTGTAAGACCAGATACTATAAAACTCTTAGAGGAGAACATAAGCAGAACACTCACATAAATCACAGCAAGATCTTTTTTGACCCACACCCTAGAGTAATAAAAATAAAAACAACAATAAACAAATGGGACCTAATGAAACTTAAAAGCACAACAAAGGAAACCATAAACAAAACGAAAAGACAACCCTCAAAATGGGAGAAAATATTTGCAAATGAAGCGACCGACAAGGGATTAATCTCCAAAACATACAAACAGCTCATGCAACTCAATATCAAAAAAACCAAACAACCCAATCAAAAAATGACTGGAAGATCTACATAGATATTTCTCCAGAGAAGACATACAGATAGTCAAAAAGCACATTAACAGATGCTCAATACTGATAATTATTAGAGAAATGCAAATCAAAACTACAATGAGGTATCACCTCACACCAGTCAGAATGGCCATCATCAAAAAATCTGCAAACAATAAATGCTGGAGAGGATGTGGAGAAAAGGGAACTCTCCTACACTGTTGGTGGGAATGTAAATTGGCACAACCATTATGAAGAACAGGATGGAGGTTGCTTAAAAAAGTAAATATAGGACTATAATATGATCCAGCAATCCCACTCTTGGGTATATATCTGGAGAAAACCATAATTGGAAAAAATACATGCACCCCAATGTTCATTGCAGCATTATTTACAATAGCCAGGACATGGAGCCACCCTAAATGCCCAGTGACAGATGAAAGGATAAAGAAGATGTGGTACATATATATATATAATGGAATATTACACAGCCATAAAAAAGAACAAAATAATGCCATTTGAAGCAACATGGATGGACCTAGAAATCAACATACTGAGTGAAGTAAGTCAGACAAAGACAGATACTATATATCACTCATATGTGGAATCTAATTTAAAAAATGATACTAATGAACTTATTTATAAGACAGAAACGAAGTCACAAATGTAGAAAACAAAACGGTTACCAGGGTGGAAAGGGGGAGGGATAAACTGGGGGATTGGGATTGATACATACACACTGCTATATATAAAAGAGATAACTAATAAAGACCTACTGTATAACACAGGGAACTCTACTCAATACTCTGTAATGACCTATACAGGAAAAGAATGTAAAAAAATAAAAGTGGATATATGTATATGTATAACTGATTCACTCTGTTGTACACCTGAAACTAACGCAACATTGTAAATCAACTATATTTCAATAGTTGATTTTTTTATATTCCAGTAAAATAAAGAACATATATCTTCAGTGAATATTTTTCAGTATTTTCAATGAGACTTTTAAATAATAAACTGTATTTTCCAAGACCTCAATAATCTATAAGTATAACTTATAGATTATAACAATATAATATATGTAATATAATATAACAATAATCACAAAGTATAACTATGAGAAAATCTGTACATAACAAAGGATTCAGAGGCTCGGTTTATTATTTTCTCATCTAATGCTAATAATATAGATAGCCATTTTCATGTTATGAAGAAATATTCTGTTTTCTGAAAATTTGGAGTGTGTATGATGTTCTTAATCTCTTTTATTTTGTGAGCATCTCAGAGTATAGTAGTAAAACCTACAAATACTGTATTATTCCATACAATTGTGGATATTTTTCTACTTTACTCAATGAAAAAATTATTTACTCTATATTTTACTCAAAATTACGCAGACCAAGCAGTTAATCTAAGAAAACGCATGCCAAAGCACTTTTCTGTGGATTTATAACAATTTAATGGTGATGTAATTTTTACCTTAAGAATCTAATTTTTAAAATGTCTTTTCAAGTTTTACATTCTCTTCAGTCATGAACACGACTAATCATAGAGCTTTGGCAGTGTCTGAACATCACTAACACTAACAATTAACATTTCAAATACTGAGTGTGCTCACATCCCTATTTTGTTGTTGTTTAGATGAGTGTTGCCGATGCTTCCCTTTCGTTAAAGAAGAATGTGTTCTCTGGTGTTATCCTATGGGGATATGCAGGAGACTATTTGCTCACCATAGATAGCCATGTGACATCCAGGAAAGGGAATCGATGACACTGTCTATATGTAAAATGGATTTGAAGGAGATGGAAAGGAATCCAATCATTTAAAACTAGTCTATTGGGCTTCCCTGGTGGTGCAGTGGTTGAGAGTCCGCCTGCTGATGCAGGGGACGCGGGTTCGTGCCCCTGTCCAGGAAGATCCCACATGCTGTGGATCGGCTGGGTCCGTGAGCCATGGCCGCTGAGCCTGCATGTCCAGAGCCTGTGCTCCACAATGGGAGAGGCCACAGCAGTGAGAGGCCGGCCTACCGCAAAAAACAACTAGTCTATTTTCGTAGCAGATGTAATCTGTACTTTCTGTTCAAATTTCTTAAAATGTCAAACTTATTTGTGTATTCCTTATATGCACAGTGAAACCTTCCCCAGGCAGGTAAAGGGCCGGCAGTAAGCAAACCACTAGAACCGTTTTAAAGGTTCTTTTTTTTTTTTTCTACTCAGCGTGACCAAAGTTCAAATTCCTCTACATAGCACAGTTCATTCCCATGGAAATGATGGGAACTGAAAATTTGCGAAGTACAAAATAATCTGATCATTTTACTTGTTGCATTTAATAAGATGGACAGCAGAAATATATATTTTTATTTCTCTGACAACCCCATGGCCTAGCAGATATTCAATGGATAGTAAGAACCATTACTAATTCCATCCTATATAGAGTAATTTAGGTTTCAGCAATCATGGAAAATGAGGGCCTAATCACCACTGATAAGAATGAAGTAGAACGTTAATAACTTGTTGTATAGCGGAATTAACCAATCCAAAAGAGAAAGCAAAGATTATTTATACACTTCCAAAGATATTAAGCTATGAACCAGAGCTTAAACTAATACTACCTGTAATACCCAGTTAGCCACTTACTAGTTTTGACTTATATTCTTTATAAAAGCATAACTGCAAAGCAGAGTACAGAATGTGTACTCTGTGATATTCATAAACTGACAAGAGATGAGATGATTGTGTTTCTTTGTTAGAAGTAGTTGATCAAATATTGTATTTTTACTCAATATTTCAAATGTAACTCTATTTTGGGAACAAAATCAAAGAAACCTGTCCTGCTGAGAAAAATGTTTCATGTATAATATAACTGCCTACTATCCAAAGACTAATTGAGCATGTCAGACCAGTTGATTGCGATTCTATTTTTAAAATTTCTCTTTAAGTGCATTACTAATTTGGAACTCAGTAATTACCTCCCAATGCCTAAGTATTACCACCAAAGTATTTCTAAATGTACTGAAGTATCAATCCTCAGTGAAATAATATGTATCAAAACCAAGCAGAGCAATGGAAAAACTCTGTGATGGTTGAATTATTACTTCCAGTACATTTGCTGAATTGGAAATTCATATGCAATGGTTTATGTGCTTGAAATATTTCACTGGAAACCCAAATCCCAGCTATCCCAGATTTATACTGCTGCATTATCAATTTTGAAACTGACTTTAAGAAATATTTCTTTACCTATATGTAGGCTGATTTTTTTAAGAATAGTTGGAGATAGTTTTGAATATCGAAGTAGATAAAAATAACTATAATTATCAAATATATCAGAGCATAAGCTATTTGGCTCTAGTAAAATGAAGAGCTGAAAGCAGCTAGAATCTGCAATTTACATGACAATACTAGGATAGCATAATTTATCTCCTAACAAATCAATCTGCCTGAAAGTGACCTTCCTAACTTCTCAATAAATGTGTCTGCCAAGTGTTCAAGTCTTTTGCCTGATGACAGATCAAACGAGTAATGAAAATAAGCATGCATTAGCTGGTTTCACACATTTAATAAAATTATGTATAGTAAGAAACTTCTGGTACTTTATATTAAGTTGCACAAAGATCACGAAATCAGAAACATGGTAAAGATATAATGCTTTTAAAAGATTTAACTGGATAGAAGATCCTAAGTTCTCCTATTATACTAAAACTTTGTTACTAAAAAATCATTACTTGAAGTATTTGTGTTGTCTGTTGTATATGTTTGGGGGTTTCAGTTGTTGTTTTGTTTTGTTTGTTGCTGTTCTTTTGTTTTGGCAGAGGGAGGTGGCTAATGCTATCTGTTGTAACAGGGAATTAAAACATAAATAATACTGCTCATCTTGCTATAGTAAGCACTTCATTTATAACGATTCCTCATCTCCCACCCCCTGCCCCCTGTTAGGTGGAGATGAATAAGGCAAAAGCATCCATCAGAATTCCCTAGCACCTTGGGGGTCAATTATGATGGTTCATTTGAACTTGACTCAACTCGGCTTCCTCATCCAAAATGGTGCTGGTTACACTCAACATTGTTGTATGAGAGTCCATTTCTTTAGGCTAAAGAAACTGAAAATTGTTCAATGGAAATTGTTCACAGTGTCTTTGTTGATATCACTGAATGTTAAAATTTTAGGTGAAGGTCATACATGAAAGTTGAATTAATACTACCTTCCCTGCCTATCACTCTCTGGTAATGGATGTGGGGATTTAGAAGATCAGAAACCAACTTAAGAGCAGAGAAAGGAAAAACAGATAATCACTCTCCTGCCTTGCTTCCCCCACTTCTGTTTACCTTGTAGGAACTTATGCAACAATTGGCTCAGAGTCCACTTTTCAGAACCAGCTCAGGGACAGCAATGTTGTTAATGAGCTGTTAAATAACCTGCAATCTTGAGCTGACTGACAGGGATATGATACAGCTCATCATTTGTTTAACATGCATTATACCAGGTCCCATTCAAAGCTGCTACTGAATAGCAACTGTGAATCTTTGGTGTATTCTGAGGTCTTTTTCTTCAGCTACACTAATTATCTGCAATGAAATAGTTCCACGTGATTTATAGTATGGCAACAATAGTGTGAAAGTAGAATATTTCCCCTTCCCAGCTTTAAGTTCTTGGAATAAAATCTTATTTAGAAGTAAAAAAAATTGTCTATTAAATGTCATAAATAGTTGGTTTGCTATACCCTGTCTGTCTTTATCAGAAAGAGAGAGGGGATCAAATTATATCATCCTAGGGACATATTACTAACAAATGCTACACTTTATCCACTTCTGCTTAATTTCACAAGTCTCTAATAAGTACTGTATAATACTTTTATTATTAATTCTCTATATAAAAATTAGAAATCTAGTGTTGTGATTCTTTTTGAATAGAAGGAATTTAACAGGAATATGAGGATAAAACACTATATGGCAAAATGTCTGAACTCTCAGTTAATGGGTACCTCCTAATGATAACTGAACCAACTCTAAAATTTGACATTCAAATTAGTAAATCATTTTGGGTTGCCTTTAACTGCAGTTCACCGGGATGCATATTTTTGGAATACACTATTATAGTCCTTAAAACTAGTCAACTTCAGCCTCAAAAAAGACTTTCTAAAAAGACAGTTTGCTTTAGAATCAATGCTATTATAGTCTACAGTGTCTGAGGGAAGGAAGTTTGACAAAGAAAGTTTGTCTCTTACATACTAGAATCTGGGAGGTTAAAGGAGGTAGGGAGATTTGCCAAGAAAACAATAAGGGACATATGGGAATACCATTTTGTTTCTTTGAGTGAACTCAAGGGAGCCAGGACAACAGGAGCCTAGCATTGGCAGTTTAACTGAATGGTAGACCCCAAAGCATATGCACAGCTGCCAGCCCTGTTCCCTGAAGGAAGGAGCTTGATGACAGCACTGGAAAACAGTTCTGAGGAAGCCTGGCATCTGTGGCCCATAATGCCTACAGCCTTGAGCCTGGCAAAGATGTGGCTATAGACAGGAATAAATACATTCATGAAAAACCAGTCTCCTGGTGGAAAGGAGACAGGGCATTTGATGGTGCTTATATTACACATAATTTAAGTTGAGCCCCATATGAAAATAATAACAGTGGATCCACTATGAAGAAGTTTTTGTTGGGGAGTGGGAATCATCAGGATGTGGGTCTTGGTAAGGCAATAATAACCTACTAAAAGCAATTTGTTTAGTTTATCAATCAGTGGTTTCAGTTCATACAAGACCCAACAATTCAATTCCCTGAACTTTTTGAAACATGACTGGTTTTTGGACCACAGTGACCAAAAACAAAAACAAAATAACAGGTATTTTTTTCATCATGTAAATAGAACCTCAGTATGAAAAATTTCTGAAAAAAAATAGAATTAGGGCAAAAGAACGTTTGTTTTTAAGAACTGGGAAAAAAAATTTTAAGACAGATGATCACAGCCTTCTAAGAAGATAATAGCACAAAATAATATTATGACATTATAATAATAGTAATTAAAACAGTATGATATTATAATAATAGTAAGATAATAGTAATGACCAAGACCTGAGCACAGATAACACTGGAGGACAAAGACTGTATCAACAAATGCCCCATGATAATACCACTTTTATCATTATACTCACATCTTACTACAGCAGATTCGCATTCAATCAATAGCAGATCTAATATTCCTGGTATCTTTTGGTGTAAACATACATTTATTCAATTATATATATGAGCTTCAAAAATTTTAGAGTAGCAATGTACACTTAATAACTATTATTAAAATGTCTAGGTTCTTTACATAGACGATTTTTAACTTTGGCCATATTATTCTTCCTCTAACTGTAAATTTTCTTCTTGTATTAAATTCTAATTCTCCATGGCCATACACTATAACAAGAATAGCTACCAACAAGTAAATTGGTCATTTCAGTCAAAACTACGCAACTGAATCAAAATTTCAAGCAAAGAAATTAAATTATATAGCATTATGTACTAAGAACACCAACTCAATTGACCAGACTTTTCATTTTATAAGTTCATGTGTGTGTGTGTGTGTGTGTGTGTGTGTGTGTGTATGAAATTTACTGCCATATAAAATTACAAAGGTGTGAAACACTTATGTTCACCAAGTATGTATGATACGTGTGATTTGAACACTGGTATCAAAAAGCCAAACAATGTCTTTTGCAGAGATTGAAACAAAAAAGGAAACATCTGCATTATACATAAACCAGCAGGTATCAAATTTAATATTATTAAAGATAAAAAACAAACATAAATTAGTTGGAAGATTTTTTTTCCCTTACATATTATTTGTTCTATACTTTAAATACTGAGATGAATATACAGCAGTAAAAAACCTTGCAAGCAAATGCTAAATGTGAGACTGGAATTTACTTCAGGAAGTTTTCTTTCCCATCTAAGTTATTTTTAAAATATCATCAGGACTTTGACTAAAATTATAAAGTTAGTGTCAGGGATAGAGAAGAGCTCAGCACAGTTTAGAGGGGAGAGAGATGTAGATAGAGTCTGAAGGAATATGTAGCAATTTTTAGTCAGTATGAGCTAAACCACATACAAGTAATGAAATCTGGACAGTCCAAAACCAAGAACCAGATGGAAAGACTGGAAATAGGCAGATTCAATTACCATGGGGCAAGCAGTTAAAACTGCAAACTAGAAATTGAAATATTATCCATCAGAAAAGCAGATAGGCAGAATAAAAGCCTAGAAAGAAGCAAACTGTGCAGTGGGAACACTACAGGTAGGCCAACTAGGCAACAAGTCTTGGTTCCTGAGCAAAGAATATGAGTAATAGGTATGCTCACCTTTTACTTAATCTAAGAGCTTTTAACTATTTCTATGTTTGTCATTATTCAGAGGTATAAATGAGTCCAAAGTTGGCTAATTTCAGAAAAAGTTGGAGTGCTTGTTGTAACAGGAGGTGAGAAGGTCAAGAACAAGGCAGTTTTCCACAAGAGTAAACGTTTAACTGCCAAGGTTTCTCCCTTTCTGTGATGTTTAGATAGCCATTTTCAGTGGATGTACAGAGAATATATCAGTAACATATCTGTCCTTTCCTTCATTAATGTTGAAAAACCAAATGGAGAAATAAGTCAATATGATCCCATCCTAATCATCTGCATTTGTCCTTTATGAGTGTGAGAGAGAAAATTTGCAACAGGAAAGAATTTCAACATCCTCTCAAAAATATATTTGTTTTGGAGGTCCACATCTGATTAGAAAGAAAAAGGATGTGTAAAACTTCAGTCCTGAAAAAGTAAAAATAAATCAGTGAATAAACCAAAAAAAAATGCTCTTCTTTGCCACTGAAGAGCTTTGGACACAAATAAATTTTTAAAAGAATTAAACTCCAGAGAAACGAGCCCTGTGTAGCCTCTACTGGATTTTAAACACAATGCCTAGCATATAATCAAATATCACAAGACATACAAAGAAGCAAACTAACAAGACTTATAATCAAGTAAAAAATATGGTAATAGAAACATACTCACAAGTGACTCATAAATTAGAATTTCAAAAAAAAGATTTTAAAATATTATGATAGATATATTAAAGAATCTATGGGAAAAGATGATGAAGAGAGATATAATGGTAAAGAAGAGAATTTCAAAAGAGATCTCGAAGCTGTGGAAAAGAACTAAATGGGAAATGAAGAAGTATTTGAATGGGATTAGTGGCAGCTTAGACACAACAGAAAACAAGGACAATGAACTTAAAAATAGGTCAAGAGAAATTAGCCAAAGAGACATAAAGAGAAGGAAAAAAGACTGAAGAAAATGAACAGACCCTCAATATCCAGTGGGACAGTGTGAACTGATCAAGTAAATATATAATAGGACTCTAAGAAACAGAGGATATAGAGAACGTGGTAGAATACAATATTTTAAGAAATACTAACTAAAAGTTCTCCAAATTTTATCAAAAAGAGCTAATACAGGAAGCTCAGTGAACTCCATCCAGGATAAAAACAGAGAAGTCTATATGTAATCACAAAACTACTAAAAAACAAAGGTAAATAAAAGTCTTGAAGACAGAGAGAAAAAAAGATGCATTACATCATTAAATTATAGAGGTCAATGATAAGAATGACAACTGATTTCTCATTATCAAGAAAGAGAAAAAATACCAGAAGGGTATCTTTAAAGTGTGACATAACTGTCAACACAGAATTTTATATCAAATGATATTATCATTCAAAGATTAAAGGAAAAGAAAAACATTTTCTTATAAACAAAAGATGAGTGAATCAGTTGCCAGCAGAACTGCAATACAAGGAATGTTGAAGGAAATTCTTCAGCCTGAAAGGAAATGATACCAGATGGAAGCCTGGATCTGCCCAAATGAATACAGAACACCAGAAATATTAAATATGTGGTCAAATATAAAAGACATTTTATAAGTTATCTTTATATCATATATGTTGACCATATTCTCTTTCTCTCCCTTTCTCTCCCTCTCTCTCTCTCTCTCTCACACACACATAAACACACACACTTTAAATTTGTTTAAAAACTGTCAACTATTAAAGCAAAAATAATGCTAATTTACTGTGGAGATATCTAATATGTGTAAAAGTAAAATATATGATAAAATAATGCAGAGTTAAGGGGAAGATACAGAGAACTACACTGTTATGAGTCTCAATAAATATAAAATGATTCAAGTCATAAAAAGTATATTTTCTGGCTCCAGTAGAATTCAATCACACATCAATTAGAGAAAGATATCTGGAAAAGTCCCCAAAGAGTCATTCACTAAGAAACACACTTCCAAATAATTCATATGTCAAAGAAGTAGTCAAATGGGAAATTAGAAGATATTTTGAACATAATGAAAATGAAAACACAACGTGCCAAAATGTATAGTATGCGGCTGAAGTAGTATTTAAAAAGAAATTTAAGATAGTTAATAATACTGTTCTGAATACTGGAAACTTGCTTAGAAAGTACATTTCAAGTGCTTTCACCATTAAAAAAAAAAACCCCAAATCAATATGTTAATTAGCTTAACTGTATGGACTGTAAAAATCATTTCACTGTGTATATGTATATCAAATCATCATGTAGTATACCTTAAATATATACAATTTTTATTAAAGTAATAACAAAGGAATTTCTAGCACTAAATGTCTATACTGGGAAAAAAAGAAAAGTCTCAAGTCTGTGAACTCAGCTTCCACCTTAAAAAACTAGAAAAAGAAAAGCAGAAAAAAGGAAATAATAAAGGTCAAATCAGTGAAATAGAAAATAAAGAATATGAATGAAACCAAAGGCTGGCTCTTTGAGAAAATCAATAAAATTGATAAACTTCTAGCCATGCTGATCAGAAAAAAAGAAAGGACACAAATTTCCACTCTCAGGAATGAGAGCGATGACAAAACTACAGATTCTATAGATAAAATAGTAATTACTTCGGAGAACAGTTTAACATTTTCTTATAAAGCTACACATACACTTACCCTATAACAATTATTTCTGTCCTAGGCATTTAACAATGAGAAATAAAAACATAGGCCTAGAAAGAGACTGAAAAATATCTGCATTGCAGTTTTATTCATAATAGTCCCAAACTGGAATGAATTAACAAATTGCGTAATATTCATAAAACAGAATACTGCTTATTAATCATAAGAGAAATGCAAATTAAAACTACAATGAGATATCACCTCACACCTGTCAGAATGGCTATCATCAAAAAGACCACAAATAAGAAATGTTGGTGAGGATGTGAAGAAAAGGGAACCCTCGCCTCGTACACTATTGATGGGAACATAAATTGGTGCAACCTCTATGGAAAATGGTATGGAAGTTTCTCAAAAACCTAAAAATAGAACTACCATATGACCCAGCAACTTCACTCCTGGGTATATATCTGAAAAAATGAAAACACTAATTTGAAAAAGTATATGCACCCCAATGTTCATATGTTCATAGCAGCATTATTTACAATTGCCAAGATATGGAAGCAACCTTAGTGTCCAGCAACAGATGAATGGAAAAAGAAAATGTGGAATAAACACACACACACACACACACACAGGAAAATTACTCAGCCATAAAAAATGAAATTATGCCATTTGCAGCAACATACATGGACTTGGAGGGTATTGGGCTAAGTGAAATAAGTCATACAGAGAAAGACAAATACTGTATGTTTTCACTGTATGTTTAGATTTCACTTGTATGGGAAATCTAAAAAATACAACAAACTAGTGAATATAACAAAAAGAAGCAGACACATAGAAATAGAGGACAAATTAGCAGTTACCAGTGGGGAGAGGGAAGGAGAGAGGGACAAGATAGGAGTAGGGGATTAAGAGGTACAAACTACTATGTACAAAATAAATAAGCTACAAGGATATATAGTACAACACAGGGAATATAGCCAATATTTTATAATAACTATAAATGGAATATAACCTTAAAAAATTGTGACTCACTATGTTGTACACCTGAAACTTATATAATATTGTACATCAACTATACCTCAATAAAAAAATTAATTTACAATTTGGCAGATTAACTTTTAATGAGGTAAGTCAGCAATTACCAAATTGGGAGTTAATAGCTCCTACCATTTAAAATTATCACTAGTTTTTTTTAAGAGTGTAGAAACTTTAATTTTTAAACTAAGGGGAAATTATATTGTTTGTATCTTAAAGAAAATAAAAGTTAAATAAAAATAGAATATTGCTAAGCAATAAAAGTTAATAAGCTAAATGATGCATGCAATAGAATGGATGTATCTCAAAAACACTATATTAAGTGAAAGAAGCCACACAGAAATTTCTACATACTATATACTGCCACGGATATAAAGTTCCATAATAGGAAAAATTAGGTAACTATCAGAAAAATCAGATCAGTGTTTGCCTGAGCGGGAAAATGACCAAAGGGCATGAGCAAACTTTCTGGGGTGATGTAAATATCAGATAATTTGTGGTGGTAGTCAGGTATAGACATTTGTCAAGCAACTTCATACACCTGAAAATCTGTACACTCAATTCAATGTACACTATACATTGATTAAAAAATAAACTTATCTATTTTTGAAAAATCTCAAGTGATTACTAAATAGCTTACAGCCATATACAGTGAGAACATTAAAGAAGGAATCTACTTTGAACTTTGAGTAACTGTTTGTGGAAGACATAAGTCACCCCAAAATGTCTACCTCCTAAATTCCAGAATCTGTGAATATTACCTTCAATGACAAAAGATATGACTGCACATATGATTACCGTGACAGACTTTGAGATGGAAAAGGTACTCAGCATTATATAGATGGTCCTGTTCAAATTATATGCATTCTTAAAGGGTTAGAGAGAGTTGCAATGATAGAAAAAGTTCACAAAAATGACAGATTGAGAAGGGTTCTAGGCCCTCTTGCTGGCTTTGACACATAGGGGCTATGTGCAAAGAATGGAGAGAGCCCTGTAGAAGCTGACAGCAGCCCCCAGCTGATAGCTAGTTAGCAAGTGGGGACCACATGGTCTCCACAACCAAATGGAAATGAATTCAGCCAAAACCTGATTAAGCTGGAGAAGTATACAGGCCTCACTGGGCTAAAATCAAGGTGTTAGCAGGGCTGCAGTGAGACCTGTAGAGTTCTTCTGACCTCTAGGACTGAAAATAATAAATTACTGCTGTCTTAAGCCAATAAATTTGTGGTAATGTGTTACAGCAGCAATAGAAAACTAATACACCCATATATTAGGGTTAAATTAGGAATGGTATAGAAAGGAAATGGCATTATTTCTCTCCCAGCACTAACCTTTCTTTAGTTTTTATCTGATATACTCCAAAGCTTTTCAGATCACTTTCAGCTATAGGAACACTCTTATCTTTAGATATTAAAACGTCCAGTTCAGTCTAAACTCTTTAATGTTAAACTCTTTAATGTCACATCTAATTGAGAGTGTCTCCCCACTGACCTGCTGACCCACAGAATCAGGGACCAGCAGTGGGTGAAAATCTATGTGTGCTGGGGGAGGAGGCCATACGGTTTATATTTTTTCCTTTCTTGCTCTACTATTTTCATGCTGTGCTTATGGATCTTCCAGCTGTGGAGAGTGGGAAGAATAAAAAGGATGAAGACTTTGGATTAGCAGTGCAATTTGGAGATCTCTATGGATTCTTCAAATGCCCTCTGTCATGGCAGATCTAATGCTGTCCCTTTTCCAACGGGAGCACTCACAAGTTCTTCAGGGACACTGTCAGTGACCTCCAGTCTGCAAAGTTCACTAATGTGGGCAATGCACTCATCGGTTGACCTTACAAGCCGTCATCAGCTTTTTCAAACATCTCCAGTCATATTCTCCTGAGGGCCTTTTGTCTTGAAAGGTAGACCTCTTTGGTGAGATACTTCCGAGATGATCAGATCTGGCTTCCATCCAAAGTGTCCACTGGTCCACAAGGAAAAAAAGTCCTTAAAGTCCTTGCCCTACCAACAGTGTGAGTATCACTACAGCTGCTCAGCCCCCTCTCTTCAACCTACCCACATGAAAGTTTCAGCCAGCTCTCTACTTTGCCCTCTCTAGGTGACAAGCTTGGACATTCTTCTATCTTTATACAACTCCCAAACTCCTGATACATATATCAGTCCCCCTAGTGAACTCTTTCATGCCCCACCCTGGTAGTAGTCTAGAATGATCCTACAAATTTCTGTAACTCACCATGTATCAAGCTAAGGACTGAAAAGCCACTCCTCCCATCTTCAGACATAAGCAATTTCCTTGGACTCCTTCACCATTTGGCTTATGTTGGGGAAAGCAAAGAAGGGAACAGAGCAAAATAGCCAAAATACTTAAATTCCTTTTAAAGAATCTTCCATCAATCACATCTCTCTTATCTGGTCTTCCGGTATATAAACTGGATTAGGTAAGATAACTGCAGGCCTATTTGACTATCTTTTAATGAATCCATTGAAGAGGTGTCTATCATACATAATTAACATCGATTGTCCTCAGCTTGGGACCTTCGTCAAAATTGGCGTCAACACAAATATTCCATTTCATACCTTATTTGATGTACAACTTTAGGTTAGAAAATAGTATAAAATTTTAAAGAAGGCCAAATTCATGGCAAAATGTATTTGAAATGGCCATTCAGTTTCTTTATCTATAATCAGAAGTTTAAAAATGTAATCGCTATCCTTATTCTCAAAGCTAGAAATACACTCTTAGTTTTTAATGGTACCTATATATGCACATATATATATGCTAAATAATTGTGTGTGTGGGGGGGGGGTGTGCGTGCATGCGCACGCAACCCATTATCTAGCTCTTGACTATCTCTCTAACATCATCTCTTGCTAGCCCCTCTGCAGATAACTCCAGACACACAGGCCTCCTTGCAGTTCCTTAAACATGTCAAGACTTATTTAGTCCACTCTACAAGAGAGATTCTGTATTTGCTTTGTCTGGACTACTCTTTCCCACTTCTCTATATGATTCTTCCCTTACTTCATTTACCTCAAATCTCTCCTTAACAATCTTTAAGGCCTTCTTGACAACAAAAACTAACAGAGGTAGCCCTCTCCCTCAGTCTCATTCTAATTCTTTTTCATGCTTTGTTCTTTCTCCATAGTACTAATTTTTACCTGAAAATATGCTCTACATATATTTGTTTTATAAATGAATAATTAATGACTGAAAATCAGCAAGGTTACTTTTAGTCTGATGCTGGTGACTTATCACAGTGTATCCTTACAGGGATAATATAAGGATTTATATGTATAAATGTAAGGATAATGTAAGGATTTATATGTAATGTATCCAAAAGTTACATTAAACTTTAGTTTTGTTAATATATATTTTAAACAATTTTGAATCAGTAAAATCTACTATTAGACACATGGAAAGCAAAATACAAATATCAAAGTCGAAAGAAGACATTAGAAGCAATCAGAGAGAAAAGACACAATATCTATACGAAATAATAATTAGATTGGTAACTGCTATTTTACACATCAAAACTGGAAGCCAGAAAAGCATGGAGGATCTTTAAAGTGCTGAGAGAAACTGTCAACTCTGTGTACTTAACAGAACTATCTTTCAAGAATGGGGGCAAAAAGATATCATAGATAAACAAAAACTGAAAAACTGTCACTAAAGAAACTTCTGAAAATGTGCTGGAAGAAAGAAAACAAGAAATGGAAGTTTCAGATACAAAGATAAATGTTGAATAAGGAAAATGGTAAATATATGGGAAAGTAAAATGAAACACTGATGATATAAGCAGGTTAATAATGTCTCACTGCTGATATTACTTTTACAAAAGAGATAAAGCTAAAGTACTATACCATAATAGCATAAAATTAGGACAGGATAATTGCCTATAAAACATTCTAAAGTTCCTGTGTTGTTAGTGAAGAGAATAAAGTAATTAAGTTTAAAATTTCTTAAATAGGTTAAATTTATAAATGATAATTACTAAAATAATACAAATAATTTGTGTATGTTTTAAAAATTAGTGGTAACAGAGAATGAGATATTTCAATTGAAAAGAAAGCAAAGGGTGAGTGAAAGAAAGGGTGAACACAATGGTAGGACAAAGAAAAAACAAACTATGATAGAAATGCATTTATGTGTACTATTGACCATAATAAATGGAAATAAATTCAACTCCTCAGTTAAAATGTACAGTCAGATTAGAAAGCAAACTCCAGCCTTAAGCTATTTATAAGAGATAGACCTAGTATACAGCAAAGACAAACTCCGCAAGAAAAGGGATGGTAAGTAATGAACTAGGCAAATACTAGGAAAGAAAAAAAACTAAAAATTCTATATTAATATCATACAAATGTAACTGAGGACAAAAGGCTTTACTTGAGATAAGGCATAAATATTAATAAAAGGTTAAAGAAGGATATAACGACCTTATTTTGTCCATATCTAATAACAGAGGTTCATTATAAGGTGACATTTTATACCTACAAGGTTGGCAAACATTTATTTTATTTTAAAATATTTGTTATTATTTATTTCAAATTTATAAATATATTTTAAATTTATAAATACGTAAAAATATGTTTAAAATATTTTAATTTTTATTTTTTGAAGTATATTTGATTCACAATACTATATTAGTTTCAAGTGTACAACATAGTGATTCAAGATTTTATAGATTATACTCCATTTAAAGTTATCATGGGGCGCAGTCAAGATGGCGGCATATGGGAGGATGTGGAGTTTGTGTCTTCCTACAGCTAGGGCACCTGCCGGACACTGGTGGGGGACCTTGATGCCCAAGGAGACGAGAGGAACCCCAGAGCGACCGGGTAGGATGTGGCGGGGGAGTGAGGGGGTAGAGAAGTGGAGGATGTACACGACTGGTGCCCCGAGGGGTGGCTGGGAGAGGGGAGGGGTTCCCACACATCGAGGGAACCTGTGGAGGTTTGCAGGATCAGGGGGCAGTGCACCTAGTATTTCCCCAGTCCAGTCGCCCCGGGAAGCCTGCTGGGCTCCCGGTCCTGGTCCTCCGATCTCCAGGGCCCCTTCTGGCCTCATGGGTCCTAGGGGCGTGGGAGGGAGGAGGGAGGAAAAGGAGGAGAGGCAGATGGTTGGGGGGGATCCTCCAGGACCGGAAGATTAGGAGAGGCATGGCGGGCGTTTCCCTTACCCACTCGGCCCCGGGAAGCTTGCTGGGCTCCCGGGCCGGAATCCCAGCCCTCCGAGGCCCCCTCTGGGCCACAGTGATCCTAGGGGCATAAGAGGGAGGCGGGGGGAGAAGAGGAAAGGCAGACGGTGTGGTGGGGGGGCCCCTCCAGAACCGCGGGATCAGGGGAAGTGCCCTGGGCATTTCCCCTGCCTACTCGGCCTTGGGAAGCCTGTGGGGCTTGAGGGTCTGGTCCCCTGCCTTCCGGGGCCCCCTCCAGCCACAGGGGTCCTAGGGGCATAGGAGGGAGGGTGGGGAAGAAGAAGAGAGCCAATGGGGAGGGACCCTCCCAGATCAGAAGATGGGGGTGGGGAAATGTGCCTAGCATTTCCCCTGACCACGTTGGCTGAGGGAGCCTGCTGGGAACCAGTACCTGGTCCTCTACCCTCCAAGGCCAGAGGCACTCCTGGGCCCCTCCTGCTGTGTTGAGCCTAAGCCCCATGCCCCCATCCCCACCCCTGCCCAGGGATTTTTCCAGCCCTGTGGGTCCTAAACATAGGGCCTGCCCACAGCCAAAACCCAGCCCCTGACTAAACCCCACCCCCTACAGCCAAGGCCTTTTCTAGCTTTTCTTTTTATTTTTTCTTTTCTCTTTTATGTTATTGTGGTTCTGTTTTACCTTCTGGTTGTTGTTTCATCTATATTTTAATTTTTTCTACCATATCTGTTAGTTTTCTAATCTTATTTTATTTTTTACTCTCTGTTATTTTTCTGCTCCTTTTTTTTTTCTGCCACCCTGCGCAGCTTGCGGGACCTTGGTTCACAAGCCGGGGGTCCAAACTGATCTTCTGCAGTAGGAGGTCCGAGTCGCAACTACTGGACTAACAGAGAACCTCAGACCCCAGGGAATATGCGTCAGAGTGAGGTCTCCCGGAGGTCCTCATCTTAGCAGCAAGACCCAGCAAAAGCACTTCGAAGAGGGAAGTTTATAGCAATTGAAGCTCACCTCAAGAAACAAGAAAAGTCTCAAGTAAACAATCTAACCTTACATGTAAAAAAACTAGAGAAAGAAGAACAAAGAAAACCTAAACTCAGTAGAAAGAAAGAAATCATAAAGATCAGAAATAAATGAAATAGAAATGAAGAAAATAGCAAAGATCAATAAAACTAAAAGCTGGTTCTTTGAGAAGATACACAAAATTGATAAAACTTTAGCCAGACTCATCCAAAAAAAAAAAAAAAAGGCGGGGGGAGAGGATGCAAATCAATAAAATTAGAAATGAAAAAGGAGAAATCACAACTGACACTGCAGAAATACAAAGGATTAAAAGAGACTACTACAAACAAGTATATGCCAATAAAATAGACAACCATGAAGAAATAAACAAATTCTTGGTAAGGTACAATTTTCCAAGACTGAACCAGGAAGAATTAGAAAATAAAGCAGACTTATCATAAGTCATGAAACTGAAACTGTAATTAAAAATCTTCCAACAAAAGAAGTCCTGGGCCAGATGGCATCACAGGCAAATTCTATCAAACATTTAGAGAAGAGCTAACTAACACCTATCCTTCTCAAACTCTTCCAAAAAACTGCAGAGGGAGGAACACTCCCAAATTTGTTCTACGAGGCCACCATCACCCTGATACCAAAATCTGACAAAGATATCACAAGAAAAGAAAATTATAGACCAATATCACTGATGAACATAGATGCATAAATCCTGAACAAATTACTAGCAAACAGAATCCAACAACATATTAAAAGGATCATACATCATGATCAAGTAGGATTTATCCTACGAATGCAAGGATTCCTCAGTATACGCAAATCAATCAATGTGATAAACAACACTAACAAACTGAAGAATAAAAACCATATGATCATCTTAATAGATGCAGAGAAAGCTTTTGACAAAATTCAATACCCATTTATGATAAAAACTCTCCAGAAAATGGGCACAGAGGGAACCTAGCTCAACATAATAAAGGCCATATATGACAAACCCACAGCAAATATCATTCTCAATGGTGAAAAACTGAAAGCATTTTCTCGAAGATCAGGAACAAGACAAAGATGTCCACTCTTGCTACTCTTATTCAACATAGTTTGGAAGTCCTAGCCACAAGAGTCAGAGAAGAAAAAAGAAATAAAAGGAATCCAAATTGGAAAAGAAGTAAAACTGTCACTGTTTGCAGATGTATACATTAAAAATCCTGAATATGCCACCACAAAACTACTAGAGCTCATCAATGAATTTGGTAAAGTTGCAAGATACCAAATTAATGCACAGAAATCTCTTGCATTTCTATAAACAACAAAAAATCAGAAGGAGAAATTAAGGAAACAGTTCCATTTACCATCGCAACAAAAAGAATAAAATACCTAGGAATAAACCTGCCTGAGGAGGCAAATGACTTGTACTCATAAAACTATAAAACTGATGAAAGAAATCAAAGATGACATAAGCAGATGGAAAAATATATCATGTTATTGGATTGGAAGAATCAATATTGTGAAAATAACTATACTACCCAAAGCAATCTACAGATTCAATGCAATCCCTATCTAACTGCCAATGGCATTCTTCACGAAATTAGAACACAAAATTTTACAATTTGTATGGAAACACAAAAGACCCCGAATAGCCAAAGCAGTCTTGAGAAAGAAAAACGGAGCTGGAGTAATCAGGCTCCCAGACTTCAGACTATACTATAAAGCTACAGTAATCAAGACAGTATGGTACTGGCACAAAAACAGAAATATAGATCAATGGTACAGCATACAAAGCCCAGAGATAAACCCACACACATATAATCATGTAATTTATGACAAAGGAGGCAAGAACTTACAATGGAGAAAAGACAGCCTTTTCAATAAGTGGTGCTGGGAAAACTGGACAGCTACATGTAAAAGAATGAAATTAGAACACTCCCTAACACCATACATAAAAATAAACTCAATAGATAAAAGACCTAAATGTAAGACCAGACACCGTAAAACTCTTAAGAGGAAAACACAGGAAAAACACTCTTTGACATAAATCACAGCAAGTTCTTTTTTGACCCACCTCCAACAGTAATGAAAATAAAAACAGAAATAAACAAAGGGGACTTAAACTTAAAAGCTTTTGCACAGCAAAGGAAACCATAAACAAGACGAAAAGACAACGCTCAAAAGGAGAGAAAATATTTGCAAATGAAGCAATGGAGAAAGAATTAATCTCCAAAATATACAAACAGCTCATGGAGCTCAATATCAAAAAAACAAACAACCCAATTAAAAAATGGGCAGAAGGGCTTCCCTGGTGGCGCAGTGGTTGAGAGTCCGCCTGCTGATGCAGGGGACACGGGTTCGTGCCCTGGCCCAGGAAAATCCCACATGCCGCGGAGCAGCTAGGCTCGTGAGCCATGGTCGCTGAGCCTGCGCGTCCGGAGCCTGTGCTCCGCAACAGGAGAGGCCACAACAGTGAGAGGCCCGCGTACTGCAAAAAAAAAAAAAGGGCAGAAGACCTAAACAGACATTTCACCAAAGAATACATACAGATGGCCAAGAGGCACATAGAAAGATGCTCAATAGTACTAATTATTAAAGAAATGCAAATCAAAACTACAATGATGTATCACCTCACACCAGTCAGAATGGCCTTCATAAAAAAAGCTACAAACAATAAATGCTGGAGAGGGTGTGGAGAAAAGAGAACCCTTTTGCACTGTTGGTTGAAATGTAAATTGATAGTCACTATGGAGAACAGTATGGAGGTGCCTTAAAAATCTAAAAATAGAATTACCATATGACCCAGCAATCCCATTACTGGGCATGCACCCTGAGAAAACCATAATTCAAAAGGACATATGTACCCAAATGTTCACTATTTACAACACCCAGGACATGGAAACAATTTAAATGTCCAATGACAAATGAATGGATAATGAAGATGTGGTACATATATACAATGGAATATTACTCAGCCATGAAAAGAACGAAATTGGGTCATTTGTAGAGATGTGGATGGACCTAGAGTCTGTCACACAGAGTGAAGTAAGCCAGAGAGAGAAAACCAAATATCATATATTAATGCATATATGTGGAATCTACAAAAATGGTACAGATGAACCTATTTGCAGGGCAGGAATAGACGCACAGATGTAGAGAATGGACGTATGGACTCCGAGGGGAAAGGGAGGGTGGGACGAATTGGGAGATTAGGTTTGACATAAATACACTACCATGTGTAAACTAGATAGCTAGTGGGAACCTGCTGTATAGCACAGGGAGCTCAGCTCGGTGCTCTGTGATGACTTAGATGGGTGGGATGGGGGGGGAGGGAATTCCAAGAGCGAGGGGATATGGTTATACATATAGCTGATTCACTTCACTGTACTGCAGAAACTAACACAACATTGTAAAGCAATCATATTCCAATTTACAAAAATAAATAAAGTTATCATAAAATATTGGCTATAATACCTATGCTGCACATTATATCCTTATACTTTTATACCTAGAAGTTTGTACCTCTTGGTCTCCTTCCATTGTTTGGCTCCTGTCCCCACTGGTAAACACTAGTTTATTTTCTGTATCTGTGAATCTGTTTCTGTTTTGTTATATTTTCTTGTTTGATTTTTTTTAGATTCCCCAAACAAGTGAAAACATATACTATTTGCCTTTTTCTAACTTACTTCACTAAGCACGATACCATCCAGCCCCATCCACATTGGTGCAAATGGCAAAATTTCATTCATTTTTACGGCTGAGTAATATCCCATTGTGTATATATACCACATTTTCTTTATCCATTCACCTGCTGATGGACACTTAGGTTATTTCCATATCTTGGCTATTATAAATAATGCTGCTATGAACATAGGGTTCAATGTATCTTTTTGATTTAGTGTTTTTGCTTTTTTGGATATACTCCCAGGAGTAGAACTGCTGGATCCTATGGTAGTTCTATTTTTAATTTTCTGAGGAACCTCCATACTGTTTTCCATAGTGGCTGCACCAATTTACATTCCCACCAACAGTGTACGTGGGTTCCCTCTTCTCCACATCCTCACCAACATTCATTATTTGTTGCCGTTCTGACAGGTTTGAGGTGACATCTCATTGTGGTTTTAATTTGCATTTTCCTTATGATTTGTGATATTGAGCATACTTTCATGTAAGATTTGTAAACATTTAAAAATGTGAAAATGCCGAAAACAGACAGAAGTGGAGAGCCCTGGAAATTCTTATGTGCTGCTGGTGGGGTTTGAAATTGGCACAATGACTTAGGTATTTGTTCTCTATATGTCACCTTTTTTTGTTCCTCAACTCCTCCATTACACTGTCTTCTTTTAAGTTAAATAGGTATTCTCTAGTGTAGCATTTTAATTTCCTGGTCATTTCTTTTAATATATTTTTGAGTTATTTTCTTGCCTGTTGTCCAGTGGATTCTACTTAGCATCTTAACTTTTAACAATCTAGTTCAGACATGAGCCACATTTTAACAGTATCCAAAAACTTTGTTTTGCTATTATATAGCTCCATTCCCAATCCCCTACTTCATGCTTCTACTGTTATACAAACTACATCTTTATACACTGACTTACGGTTATTGTTTTATGCAGTTGTCTTTTAAATCTGAGAGAAGAATAAGAGTTACAAACAAAAAATACAATTATACTATCAATTATATTTATTTATGTAGTTACTTTTACTGATGCTCATTATTTCTTCATGTGAATTCATGAGCTTCTTTGCATCTCTCATAATTTTATGTAGCAAACTGGGCATTTTAAGCAATATAATATGACAATTCTGGAAATCAGATTTTTACCACTCCCTAGGGTTTGTCATTGTTGCTTTGTTCGTTTCTTGATTCTTCTGAACTAATTCTATAAAGACTGTATTCTATGTTGAGTGTGGGACTGAAGTCTTTGTTTGCTTAACTCAGTGGTTGGTCAGTTAATAATCAGATAGAGATTTCCTTAAAAGCCTGGAACCAACAGTCCCCAGCCTTTTATAAGGGGCCCTGCCCATGTGTGTTGGACACACTTTCAATACTGGGTCTGCGATCTGACAGCTCTTCCTTGGCCTTTACTTCTGGTTTGAGCAGAGCCTCAAAGTCAGCTTGAGATGAGACTTTAGGGCCTTTCAGTCTTTCCTGAGTGTGGTGTGAACACAGCCCTGAGTATGCACACAGCCCTATCAGACACATGACCTTCTAGATTCTTAGGAGTCTGATAGGGCTTGCCATAGCGCTTATGCACATCTCATTCCCCAGTTTTTTCTGGAAGCTTTTGGTTAGTTTGTTGTTTTCTCTACTGTTGTCCACCACTTCAGGCAGCCATAAGTTAATCAATTACCTTTAGTTTTTTTCAATAAGTGCTTCTGAGGAAAGGCTTTTCACTCTAAGTTCAGACAAATAAAGACAACTTTGTAACTGGGGACTGTACTGAAGGACCAGACAGGCCAAATAATGAAAATTTTCTGGGAATGAGGCTTTGAAGAAGCTTCAGCCCCATTCTGCCCTGTCTGGAGACTGCTAAATTATTGGTTTTCATTTGGAATAAGACTACTGGGGAGCTGGAAAGGGTTAAATGAGAAAGGGTGAATTAAAACACCACAAAGTTCACTGTTCTCATGAAGATTTAGCCCGTTTTCTTTTGAATACATGCTTCCTGAGATGTTACAAGCTTTTGGTTAATTTCCTGGGTTTGTAAAATAATTCATTCTAATCCTGCAAAAAGTGCCATTGGTAAATTGATAGGGATTTGCACTGAATCTGTAGATTGCTTTGGGTAGTAGAGCCATTTTCACAATGTTGATTCTTCCTATCCAAGAACATGGCAAATCTCTCCATCTGTTTGTGTTGTCTTTGATTTCTTTCACCAGTATCTTTAGTTTTCTGAGTACAGGTCATTTTCCTCTCTAGGTAGGTTTATTCCTAGGTAGTTTATTCTTTTTGTTGCAATGGTAAATGGAACTGTTTCCTTAATTTCTCTTTCTGATTTTTCATTGTTAGTGTATAGGAATGCAAGAGATTGTATCCTGCACTTTACCAAATTCACTGATGAGCTCTACTAGTTTTGTGGTGGCATCTTTACGATTTTCTATGTACAATATCATGCCATCTGCCAACAGTGACAGTTTTACTTCTTCTTTTCCAATTTGGATTCCTTTTATTTCTTTTTCTTCTCTGCCATGACTAGGACTTCCAAAACTATGCTGAATAACAGTGGCGAGAGTGGACATCCTTGTCTTGTTCCTGCTCTTAGAGGAAATGCTTTCAGTTTTTCGCCATTGAGAATGATGCTTGCTATACAGGTTTGTCACATATGGCCTTTATTATGTTGAGGTAGTTTCCCTCTATGCCCACTTTCTGGAGAGTTTTTGTCATAAATGGGTGTTGAATTTTGTCAACAGCTTTTTCTGCATCTATTGAGATGATCATATGGTTTTGATTCTTCAATTTGTTAGTGTGGTGTGTCACGCCAATTGATTTGCGTATATTGAAGAATATTTGTATCTCTGGGATAAATCCCACTGATAATGATGTATGATCCTTTTAATATGTTGTTGGATTCTGTTTGCTAGTATTTTGTTGAGGATTTTTGTGTCTATGTTCATCAGTGATATCGTCTGTAATTTTCTGTTTTTTCCTATCAAATTACCAATGGCATTTTTCACAGAATTAGAACAAAAAAATTTTACAATTTGTATGGAAACACAAAAGACTGCGAATAGCCAAAGCAATCTTAAGAAAGAAAAACGGAGCTGGAGGAATCAGGCTCCCTGACTTCAGGCTATACTGCAAAGCTACAGTCATCAAGACACTATGGTTGATAGCACAAAAGAAGAAATATAGATCAATGGAACAGGATAGAAAGCCCAGAGATAAATCCACACACCTATGGTAACCTAATCTATGACAAAGGCGGCAAGAATATAGAATGGAGAAAAGACAATCTCTTCAATAAGTAGTGCTGGGAAAACTGGAGAGCTACATGTAAAAGAATGAAATTAGAACATTCCCTAACACCATACACAAAAATAAACTCAAAATGGATTACAGACCTAAATGTAAGGCCACACACTATAAAGCTCCTAGAGGAAAACATAGGCAGAACACCCTTTGACATAAATCACAGCAAGATTTTTTTGACCCACCGCCCAGAGTAATGAAAATAAAAACAAAAATAAATGGGACCTAATGAAACTTAAAAGCTTTTGCACAGCAAAGGGAACCATAAACAAGAGGAAAAGATAATCCTCAGAATGGGAGAAAATATTTGCAAATGAAGCAACTGACAAGGGATTAATCTCCAAAATATACAAACAGTTCATGCAGCTCAGTATTAAAAAAACAAACAACCTAATTAAAAAATGGGCAAAAGACCTAAATAGACATTTCTCCAAAGAAGACATACAGATGGCCAACAAACACATGAAAAGATGCGCAACATCACTAATTATTAGAGAAATACAAATCAAAATTACAACGAGATATCACCTCACACCAGTCAGAATGGCCATCCCCCCAAAATCTACAAACAATAAATGCTGGAGAGGGTATGGAGAAAAGGGAACCCTCTTACACTGTTGGTAGGAATGTAAATTGGTACAGCCACTATGGAGGACAGTATGGAGGTTCCTTAAAAAACTAAAAATAGAACTACCATATGACCCAACAATCCCACTCCTGGGCATATACCTGGAGAATAATTCAAAAGATACATGCACCCCAATGTTCACTGAAGCAATATTTACAATAGCCAGGACATGGAAGCAACCTAAATATCCATCAACAGAGGAATGGATAAAGAAGATGTGGTACATATATACAATGGAATATTACTCAGCCATAAAAAGGAACAAAATCGGGTCATGTGTAGGGACGTGGATGGACCTAGAGACTGTCATACAGAGTGAATTAAGTCAGAAAAACAAATACCATATATTAATGCATATATGTGGAATCTAGAAAAATGGTATAGATGAACTTATCTGCAAAGCAGAAATAGAGACACAGACATAGAGAACAAACATATGGATACCAAGGTGGGGAAGGGAGGTGGGAGGGATTGGGAGATTGGGATTGACAGATATACACTACTATGTATAAAACAGATAACTAATGAGAACAAACTGTATAGCACAGGGAACTCTACTCATTGTTCTGTGGTGACCTAAATGGGAAGGAAATCCAAGGAAGAGGGGATACACGTATATGTGTGGCCAATTCGCTTTGCTGTACAGTAGAAACTAACACAACATTGTAAAGCAACTATACTCCAACAAAGGATTTTTAAAAATTAATTCTGATAAATTTTGCCAGTTTCATCACTGATTTCATGGAGTGAAGAATTTTCAGAGGTTTAAACTGTTAATTTTGCTGATGTCATTGTGGCACAATGACTTCGGAATTCTACCTTGCATTACTCTCTGAAATTTATTATATTTCTATCCTAGGAGCTTACCATTTTACTCTTAGTTATGTCATAGTTCAAGAGTGTTCACAGCAGCACTGATCAAAAGAGCAAAAACCTGTAAACAACTATACTGTCCAACAGAAGAATGAATAAACAAATTATGATGTACAAGGAAAATGAATAAATCACAGCTATGTAAATAGGATAAATCCTCATAACATGATTTTAAGTTGGGGGAGAGAAATCTGAGGAATAAAACATTCAATAAGATTCCATTTTTTATAAAGATCTATGACATATGGTTAACACTATTAAAGGGAAAGGAATAATTTAAAAAATACAACAGATTAATAATTACTCCTGGGTCAAAAGATAGGAATGAGATAAGTACTGAAAGAACTTTAATAGTGTTAGCACAGTACTATTTCTTTAGTTGGATGAAGGGCTCACATCCAACCATATTATTATGATTTGTAAGTTATTAATGTAACTCATTTTTTTGTATGTATTGTTTTACAGTAATAAAAAGGAAAGAATCTAGACTATTTTAAAAAGATAGCTTTAACCCCTTTTTCTTACATATTTGTGCCACCTCTACAAGAAATTCCTTATAAAGTGTTGAAAGAGAAGAGAGAATTGTGACACTTACAGGCTTTGCCATTTATTAAACTGTGTGCAGGATCTTAAAAAGTTACTTGATGTCTCTGAGCTGGTATCCTATTGGTGGTACTTACTTTTGGTGGACACTGTGAGAATAATGACAAATTACATGTAAACTGTCCAATCTATAGTAGATACTTAATGAATGGCAGGTATTATTAGCAACATGATATCACAATATCCATTCAAACAGTAAAGAAATCCATACATTTTTCAGATAATCAGATGGGAATTTTCTTGACAAAAATTTCCAGACAACTAAAGCAATTTTTACTGTTTTATGAAATTACAGCATTGCCAAAATGGCATCAAAGGGCATTCTTATAGTAAAGCTAGATAACTGTTGAATCATTTTTTCCCCAGATATGTTGAAGCATAACTGACAAATAAAAATTATATACTTTAAGGTAACATATTTGGCACCATTTTTTGAACAAAATATTGAATATTTATAACTTGAAAAATGCTCATCTTTTAAAGATATTTCTATTTCTAGACATACTTCCTTAAATGACCTTTAGAACAATAAAACCATTTTGAGATAACTATTCTTCCAATTATAGTTTCCAATACAACAAACATGTCAGCATTTCCAGAATATTTACGTTCCCTAGTTCTAGATTCTGAGAAATAGCCAACTTGGGTATTTGTAGGTTTGAGAAATTTCCACTTGCATGGATTTTTTAAAATATCTTGTTAAAAACCTGGAAAACTTGAAAGTCCCCATAATTTCCACTGAACTCCACTGAGCATGTCCATGCTGTGCAAAAAATACACTGCTGTAGTTTGCTGCACACGCTTAGTTTAAGCATCAACATGAGACCCACTCCCTGTGCCTGGATTATACCTCTAATTCCTTTAGCCCATTAGTATCTGCAGGTGAAGAAAGGACAGAACCTGTCAAAAGTTAGGGGAACAATCATGATCAAGCTTAATATCAAGGAAAAATTCCAGGTAATGAAATTTGCCTTTGGCATTTTCCTTGTTTGGGCGCCCTTATTATCTCCTAGGTCCCCAGCCCCTAAGAGTTTGGTGACCTCCCTCCAGCTATCTCGAACCTCTCAGTTCAGCACCCCATCCAGGCCCACCCTATTTGAAATAAAGCTCTTAATTCTTCTCTAATTTCCAAGCAAAATGAGTGCAGACTCACAAAATGCAGTCTTTCAATATGTCAATGTTGTTTCAAGTTATAGATTTACTGGGAGAAAGAGGTAGAACATGCGAGAACTGAATGTAGATGCAGAAAATGATAAACAAAACACTGAAGTTTTCTTTGTTCACATCTCTTATCAGAGGATAACTTACCAGTGTCCTCAAATAAGCTTCCCTATTTTCTTCCTAGATCTGAATGAAGTGACTCCACAGCCATGAGTGTTAATGCTCCTGGCCAGCAGGTGTACCTGTCCAGTCATACTGGAGTCTGGAACAGGTAGACACTGAGTAACATTTTTGGTTAGCTAGAGGTCCCTGAACATGGCTATCTACCACAATTCTTGGCTATCTACAGTGGCATTCCCATAGGCCTCATCAAATTACTAGCAATAAAAGGATTCAGTCTCTTGGTCTGTCAGCACTAGTCCATTTGTTATGGTCCTGCCTGTCTTGGACTTTTACTTTGGGCTAACAATCAGAAAGATAAACCAGCTACACTGCCTGGAATATTCAGCAAAGGAAGGTGAAATCAGTTGTGGAATATCTACTATTTGGTACGTCATGGTGTATATAACTGATAACCAGATCCACTTCTCATTTGCAAATAGCTCAGAATGTCAAAACCAGGTACAACCTTCAACATTATCAATTCTACCCTACTGATTTTGTGGAACGAGATACTGAGGCCCAGAGATATTAAGTGATCTGCCACATGTGACACAGAATTTAAGTGGCAGAGCCTGGATCAATGTTTCTTGATTTTTATGCTGGCTCTTTTTCCCTATTCTTCTCTTTTTTAATCATACTTGCTGATTTCTCAACCAAGGGGAGGAAAAGCATTTGTATGAATCCTTCATCTTAACATAAACAGCCAATGCTAGTTAGTACAGCTGGTGGTCAGCATGTCCATACTATATATTGTTGACACTCTGTTTGTAACTGGCTATTTTAAATGACTACCTCCCAAAAAATATAATTAGGTTTTTGTTCAACACTCTTCACACATACATTTGGCAATTCTGCACTCTGTGAGGTTAATAGCAATGATGATTTTGAGTGTAACAGGTGGGCATTCTACTTGAGAAGGTTTCAGAATTACTGATTAAACTTCAACAAAATCAAAACAATTAGAAACTGAAATGCTAACAATCATTTTTGTTTTTTATTAAGTGGGTCTGTGCTGGCATAATCTTTTAAAAATTATAATATTGTGGCCTGGCTGTTATCTGTCATTTGAATTCTTCTGAAAATAAGACTTAAATACTTCTTTTAAAATGTCAATTGATTCTAGTGCTACAAGTGACACATTCAAACAGGAAGAATTATTCCTCAAGTGCTACTGGGAGAGAGCCAAAACCTCTCCATAAGGCTGATTTCTTTCTTCTTTTCAATAAATAGCTCATTATCAAAGGTAAAGACTGAGTATTAAGCACCACATTAATGGCCTAAGAAATCTCCTGAGATGAGCAATTAATATCCTAATGCTGATCGTGTCAACTTAACATGAGGTGCATATATATATATATATATATATTTAAATATAGCCCACCTTATCATAATGCTATTTCTGTAGGTTTTGACTTAAAGAGTTAGAGCAAAGACTTCTGGGGCAGACAATGTGTTGTAAAGTGCACATTCCTATCCTGCATTTTTAATCACAAGTGAAATAGTCAGGTGTAATTGAATAAAAATTCATTAGGCATAAAAAATATAATCCTAATTAGATTTTATTTTAGATGAACAAAACTCACAGTGCCTATATTGTTGGTTACAATATATTTCCCCTAAGCCCCACAATTGCTAAAAATACCAAATCAATCACTGGCCAGATTTCATTATGAAGTGTGTGAACCAGTGCATTAAAGAGCTATGTTAGCACCAACAAAGTTTATTGGGGCAACTGCATTCAAGATGCACATGGTATACCTTTAAATAGCACTGTTAAAATACCAAATAAAGTGTCAACGTCTGTCAAGTCTCTGGCTTTTATAAATTGTTTAGACTGGGAAACGTTGGGGTTTGGACATTGTTCTTTTCACATGATGTAGAAAAGAAGAGACCATAAAAAGAAAAGAACAATAAAGCGTAGTTCATTTCTGAAGTTCTTTCATGGAAAAACATACTCTGGATCATTACCCTTCTAGTCAACAATTTCCTTCTTCCTCCCAATCCTTCCCATCTGATATTTACCTTTCTCCCCACCCCCACCCCCTTCTCTCTGGGTGGTATTCTGAGCTTATACACAGTACTCAGTAATCATATGTTTTATGTCGCTTCAAAAGAGAATCCCAGGAGGGCATGACTGGTATGTATATACTGGGTATTTTTAACCTGGACCATAGCTTTACTCACCATTTCTATGCTCTTAAAAATACACCAGAGTGCCCTAACCGCAGAGTTTCCCCAAGGAGAGGAAGGCCCTGGGAGCATGATCAGCTACTACCTACCTACACACTAGTTATTATCACACCTTAGTGGCCATCTCTTTGCCCTCTTCCCTCCGCCCCTTTCCTTTTATTACCACACCACACTCCCCACAATTCCCAAACAACAACATCTCTGTTTCAGCGTCTTCTCTGGATTTCCCACACTTAATGCAATCCAGACCTCACCTTCAGCTCTCCTGAGGCCACTTTGGAAGCCAGCTCGATGACACAGCCAACAGCCATGCGTGCAGCACCGGACGAGTGCAGCTCATTCCAAATGGTGTCACTGTCCACCTGAGCAAACAGTGAGCAGAGCCCACAGAAGAGAGAGGGAGAGAAAGAGAAGGAGAAGGAGTAGATGAAAGAGGGAGGGGGGAGGAAGGGAGTTCAGGAGAGGGGAGAGAGAGAGAAAGCAAATTTGTGAGGAAGGGCTGGCACAGTAACAGCCTATGTACAATAACATTAGTCTTCCGTCTTGGCCAGCTGAAAAGGCCTTCTGCACACGGCTTTGCTTATACTTTTTCTCTACACTGACTTCTCCAATGGAAACACATTCCTGCCATGCCTCACTGCCATTCCCTGTTTAGATTTCTCATTACAAACAGCATTACATAGGCCAGATCTGGCGTAGCTACAGGCTTGCTAGAAACCAGGCCCCAGTAGTAGATAGAATAAAAGCTAAGAGCACTTAGCTATACATAAAAATCGGATTTGCAAGTGCTAGAGGGGGAAAATTCAAATACCTTTCTGGCTGCAGGTTTACGGGGAGCCAAAAACAATTATTAGGCAGGTAGCAGTAGCAGTCAGTGAGTGGGAAGGAGCAACCGCAGTTCAGGTTCTCCAACTAAATGGAGGGAGTGTGTGGTCCTCACACTTAAAATATTCTCAACACTCAACTGCAAGGAGAGATTTGACTTTCAAAGTAGAAGCTTAACATTTAGTACAGCTTGGCAGCTAGTCTTAGTGCAAACTAGTATTATTAAAATTAGATACGCCATTAAAATATATGGTTGCTCCTACACTAGAGAACATTATTATCCAAACAAAGCATGAACCAATATTTTGGATTTACCTTTATAAAATGCTGTTTACTCTTTTTTGTGCACACATTAAGAGAACATTTACAACAAGGACAAGAAAAGTGCAATAGTAGTGGTTTACAATTGTCATATATGTTACATAACTTTTTTTTTTTTTTTGGCAGTACGCGGGCCTCTCACTGCTGTGGCCTCTCCCGTTGCGGAGCACAGGCTCCGGACACACAGGCTCGGCGGCCATGGCTCACGGGCCTAGCCGCTCCACGACATGTGGGATCCTCCCGGACCGGGGCACAAACCCGCATCCCCTGCATTGGCAGGCGGACTCTCAACCATTGCGCCACCAGGGAAGCCCTATGTTACATAATTTTAATGTATAAATATGTCATAATATAAAAAAATAACAGTATCAAGCTGTAGAAGTCTATTATTTTAGGACACAGTTGGAGCACTGGGAAATGCAATAAAAAAATTTGACTGTGCAAATATCAAGACGTCTCAAATGGCTCAAAGAAGGGAACTCTGACACAAAATACAGAATTTTTTTAAAAAGAAGAACTGAAGTGAGGAGGCCTAATGACAGGGAACAAACACAATAAATAATAACTCATTCACAACGCACTAAGCAGTTTCCTAAGCATTTTCACATGCTTTTTGTCATGAGAGCCTTAACAACTTAAATTCTGTTAAGAACAATGAGTAAATACATAATAAATGAGAACACTAAATAAATAAATAGAATATTAAGATTCTCCCAACAACAGCAAAGTGGTAAAGAGAGAAGATTCTGGAATTAAACTGTCCAGGTGAAATTATGACTTCACCACTAAAAGGTGACTGACAATGGGCAATCAATTAATTAACAACTCTGTGCTTTGATTCTCTTACCAATGAAATAGCAGCTTTTTGAAGTGCCATCTGCATATGAGGTTGGGGAGGATTAAATGAGTACGTGATATGCAACTGTTAGCTACTACTATTTCAGCTATTACGCTCATTTTTGTAATGCCTAACACATAGTTGAGGCCTAAGAAGTGGTTACTGAATGAACATACTGTGGCTTAGAGAGGCTACCCAGAAGGTCTGAGGACCCTCACACAGAGCTCTGACCCTAACACATGCCTTTCTACCATACTACTGAAATAACACTTACTTTCTAAGAACATTCAGCCCATGTCATAGTCAACACCATCATGGTCAACACTATCAACTAAAAAGTAAAGGAATCATCAAATGAACCCTAGAACCTAATCATTTACCCTCTAAACTGAGACTTTTATTCTTTTACTAAACCACTGTAAGTAGTTATTTGAGCTTCATGAAGATACAGCATTCAGGAAAATGGCTGTTCAAGCTAAAAAATTAAAACCAACATTGAGGGGAATCGGGAAGATGGCGGAAGAGTAAGACGCGGAGATCACCTTCCTCCCCACAAATACATAAGAAATACATCTACACGTGGAACAACTCCTACAGAACACCTACTGATCGCTGGCAGAAGACCTCAGACCTCCCAAAAGGCAAGAAACTCCCCACGTACCTGGGTAAGGCAAAAGAAAAAAGAATAAACAGACAAAAGAATAGGGACGCGACCTGCAGCAGTGGGAGGGAGCTGTGAAAGAGGAAAAGTTTCCACACACTAGGAAGCCCCTTCGCGGGCGGAGACCGGGTGGCGGAGGGGGGTAAGCTTCGAAGCCGCGGAGGAGAGCGGAGAGCGTAGCAACAGAGGTGCGGAGGGCAAGGCAGAGAGATTCCCGCACAGAGGATCAGTGTTGCCCACCGCTCACCAGCCCGAGAGGAGGCTTGTCTGCTCACCCACCGGGATGAGCGGGGGCTGGGAGCTGAGGCTTGGGCTTCCGTGGTTGCGCAGGGAGAGGACTGGGGTTGGCGGCGTGAACACAGCCTGCAGGGGGTTAGTGCACCACGCTAGCCGGGAGGGAGTCCGGGGAAAAGTCTGTACCTGCTGAAGAGGCAAGAGACTTTTTCTTCCCTCTTTGTTTCCTGGTGCGAGGAGAGGGGATTAAGAGTGCTGCTTAAAGAAGCTCCAGAGACGGGCGCGAGTCACAGCTAAAAGCGCGGACCCCAGAGGTGGGCATGAGACACTAAGGCTGCTGCTGCCGCAACCAAGAAGCCTGTGTGCGAGCACAGGTCACTATCCACACCCCCCTTCCGTGGAGCCTGTGCAGCCCGCCACTGCCAGGTGTAAGGCCAACTGGCCCGAGGCAGGGGAACACAATCAGATTCACAGGTTGCATCAGACTGAAATTCTCCGGACCACCCAGTTCCAGAAACTGCCCTGGAGACATTCCGGACCATCCAGTTCCAGGAACTGACCTGGGGACTTTGAACCCAGCCCAGCTTTCCCGCCTTTCGAGGGGCGGGACCAACGGTCCCCCAGGATACCCGAAAAGACCACCAAATAAGGAATACCCTGCGCCCTCCCAGATTCACCACACCCCTTTCCCTTCTTCCCCTATAAAATCTTGCCCAACCCTCACCCGGGTGCGACTTCTCTGGCCCCTTTCTCTCGGACCACTGAACCTCGCCCGGGAGCGCTCCCTAATAAAGCTCACTTAAAGCTTTCCTCTGTTTCGCGGTGCCATTTGTTAAGACCCGACCTTACACCAGGGTCCCGGGATCGAGGGACAACTTCCCCGGGAGAACGCACGGCACGCCTCAGGCTGGTTCAATGTCCCGCTGGCCTCTGCCGCTGCAGGCTCGCCCCACATCGTGCTCCTCCCTACCCCCGGCCTGAGTGAGCCACAGCTGCATCAGCAGCTCCTTTAACCCCGTCCTGTCTGAGCAAAGAACAGACGCCCTGCAGCGACCTACACGCAGGGGAGCTGTGCTAAGAAGAGAAAGGGAAATCTCCCAGTAGCCTCAGAAGCAGCGGATTAAAGCTCCACAATCAACTTGATGTACCCTGCATCTGTGGAATACCTGAGTAGACAACGAATCATCCCAAATTGAGGAGGTGGACTTTGAGAGCAAGATTTATCATTTTTTCCCCTTTTCCTCTTTTTGTGAGTGTGTATGTGTGTGCTTCTGTGTGAGATTTTGTCTGTATAGCTTTGCTTTCACCATTTGTCCTAGGGTTCTATCCGTCCGTTTTTTTTCTTTAAAAAAATTTTTTTCTTAATAATTATTTTTTATTTTAATAACTTTATTTTATCTTACTTTATTTTATTTTATCCTTTCTTTCTTTCTTTCCTCCCTCCCTTTTCTTTTTCTTCCTTCCTTCCTTCATTTCTTTCTTTCTCTCCTCCCTCCCTCTTTCTTTCTTCCTTTTTCTTCCTTCCTTCCTTCTTTCCTTCCTTTCTTTCCTTCCTTCCTTCCTTCCTTTCTACTTTTTCTCCGTTTTATTCTGAGCCGTGTGGATGAAAGGCTCTTGGTGCTGCAGCCAGAAATCAGTGCTGTGCCTCTGAGGTGAGAGAGGCAACTTCAGGACACTGGTCCACAAGAGACCTCCCAGCTCCACATAATAGAAAACAGCGAAAATCTCCCAGATATCTCCATCTCAACACCAGCACCCAGATTCACTAAATGACCAGCAAGCTACAGTGCTGGACACCCTATGCCAAACAACTAGCAAGACACAAACACAACCCTACTCATTAGCAGAGAGGTGTCCTAAAATCATAGTAAATCCACAGACACCCCAAAACACACCAATAGACGTGGACCTGCCCACCAGAAAGACAAGATCCAGCCTCATCCACCAGAACACAGGCACTAGTCCCCTCCACCAGGAAACCTACACAACCTATTGAACCAACTTTAGCCACTGGGGACAGACACTAAAAACAACGGGAACTATGAACCTGCAGCCTGCAAAAAGGAGACACCAAACACAGTACGATAAGCAAAATGAGAAGACAGAAAAACACACAGCAGATGAAGGAGCAAGATAAAAACCCACCAGACCTAACAAATGAAGAGGAAATAGGCAGTCTACCCGAAAAAGAATTCAGAATAATGATAGTAAAGATGATCCAAAATCTTGGAAATAGAATACAGAAAATGCAAGAAACATTTAACAAGGACCTAGAAGAACTAAAGATGAAACAAACAATGATGAACAACACAATAAATGAAATTAAAAATACTCTAGATGAGATCAATAGCAGAATAACTGAGGCAGAAGAATGGATAAGTGACCTGGAAGATAAAATAGTGGAAATAACTAATAAAGAGCAGAATAAACAAAAAAGAATGAAAAGAACTGAGGACAGTCTCAGAGATCTCTGGGACAACATTAAACGCACCAACATTCGAATTATAGGGGTTCCAGAAGAAGAGGAGAAAAAGAAAGGGACTGAGAAAGTATTTGAAGAGATTATAGTTGAAAACTTCCCTAATATGGGAAAGGAAACAGTTAATCAAGTCCAGGAAGCACATAGAGTTCCATACAGGATAAATCCAAGGAGAAACACACCAAGACACATATTAATCAAACTGTCAAAAATTAAATACAAAGAAAAAATATTAAAAGCAGCAAGGGAAAAACAACAAATAACACACAAGGGAATCCCCAGAAGGTTAACAGCTGATCTTTCAGCAGAAACTCTGCAAGCCAGAAGGGACTGGCAGGACATATTTAAAGTGATGAAGGAGAAAAACCTACAACCAAGATTACTCTACCCAGCAAGGATCTCATTCAGATTTGATGGAGAAATCAAAACCTTTACAGACAAGCAAAAGCTGAGAGAGTTCAGCACCACCAAACCAGCTTTACAACAAATGCTAAAGGAACTTCTCTAGGTAAGAAACACAAGAGAAGGAAAAGACCTACAATAACAAACCCAAAACAATTAAGAGAATGGGAATAGGAACATATATATCGATAATTACCTTAAATGTAAATGGATTAGATGCTCCCACCAAAAGACACAGACTGGCTGAATGGATACAGAAACAAGACCCATATATATGCTGTCTACAAGATACCCACTTCAGACCTAGAGACACATACAGACTGAAAGTAAGGGAATGGAAAAAGATATTCCATGCAAATGGAAACCAAAAGAAAGCTGGAGTGGCAATTCTCATATCAGACAAAATAGACTTTAACATAAAGAGTATGAGAAGAGACGAAGAAGGACACTACATAATGATCAAGGGATCGATGCAAGAAGAAGATGTAACAATTGTAAATATTTATGCACCCAACACAGGAGCACCTCAATACATAAGGCAAACACTAATAGCCACAAAAGAGGAAATCGAGAGTAACACATTCATAGTAGGGGACCTTAACACCCCACTTTCACCAATGGACAGATCATCCAAAATGAAAATAAATAAGGAAACACAGGCTTTAAATGATATATTAAACAAGATGGATTTAATTGATACTTATAGGACATTCCATCCAAAAACAACAGAATACACATTTTTCTCAAGTGCTCATGGAACATTCTCCAGGATAGAACATATCTTGGGTCACAAATCAAGCCTTGGTAAGTTTAAGAAAATTGAAATTGTATCAAGTATCTTTTCCGACCACAATGCTATGAGACTAGACATCAATTACAGGAAAAGATCTGTAAAAAATACAAACACATGGAGACTAAACAATACACTACTTAATAACCAAGTGATCACTGAAGAAATCAAAGAGGAAATCAAAAGATACCTAGAAACAAATGACAATGGAGACACGATGATGCAAAACCTATGGGATGCAGCAAAAGCAGTTCTAAGAGGGAAGTTTATAGCAATACAATCCTACCTTAAGAAACAGGAAACATCTCAAATAAACAACCTAATCTTGCACCTAATTAGAGAAAGAAGAACAAAAAAACCCCCAAAGTTAGCAAAAGGAAAGAAATCATAAAGATCATATCAGAAATAAATGAAAAAGAAGTGAAGGAAATGATAGCAAAGATCAATCAAACTAAAAGCTGGTTCTTTGAGAAGATAAACAAAATTGATAAACCATTAGCCAGACTCATCAAGAAAAAAAGGGAGAAGACTCAAATCAATAGAATTAGAAATGAAAAAGGAGAAGTAATAACTAACACTGCAGAAATACAAAAGATCATGAGAGATTACTACAAGCAACTCTATGCCAATAAAATGGACAACCTGGAAAAAATGGACAAATTCTTAGAAATGCACAACATGCCAAGACTGAATCAGGAAGACATAGAAAATATGAACAGACCAATCACAAGCACTGAAATTGAGACTGTGATTAAAAATCTTCCAATAAACAAAAGCCCAGGACCAGATGGCTTCACAGGCAAATTCTATCAAACATTTAGAGAAGAGCTAACACCTATCCTTCTCAAACTCTTCCAAAATATAGCAGAGGGAGGAAGACTCCCAAACTCATTCTATGAGGCCACCATCACCCTGATACCAAAACCAGACAAGGATGTCACCAACAAAGAAAACTACAGGCCAATATCACTGATGAACATAGATGCAAAACCCTCAACAAAATACTAGCAAACAGAATCCAACAGCACATTAAAAGGATCATACACCATGATCAAGTGGGGTTTATTCCAGGAATGCAAGGATTCTTCAATATATGCAAATCAATCAATGTGATACACCATATTAACAAACTGAAGGAGAAAAACCATATGATCATCTCAATAGATGCAGAAAAAGCTTTCGACAAAATTCAACACACATTTATGATAAAAACCCTCCAGATAGTAGGCATAGAGGGAACTTTCCTCAACATAATAAAGGCCATATATAACAAATCCACAGCCAACATCGTCCTCAGTGGTGAAAAACTGAAACCATTTCCACTAAGATCAGGAACAAGACAATGTTACCCACTCTCACCACTCTTAGTTAACATAGTTTTGGAAGTTTTAGCCACAGCAATCAAGGAAGAAAAGGAAATAAAAGGAATCCAAATCGGAAAAGAACAAGTAAAGCTGTCACTGTTTGCAGATGACATGATAGTATACACAGAGAATCCTAAAGATGCTACCAGAAAAGTACTAAATGTAATCAATGAATTTGGTAAAGTAGCAGGATACAAAATTAATGCACAGAAATCTCTGGCATTCCTATACACTAATGACGAAAAATCTGAAAGTGAAACCAAGAAAACTCTGCCATTTACCATTGCAACAAAAAGAAAAAAATATCTAGGAATAAACCTACCTAAGGAGACAAAAGACCTGTATGCAGAAAATTATAAGACACTGATGAAAGAAATTAAAGATGATACAAATACATGGAGAGATACACCGTGTTCTTGGATTGGAAGAATCAACATTGTGAAAATGACTCTACTACCCAAAGCAATCTACAGATTCAATGCAATCCCTATCAAACTACCACTGGCATTTTTCACAGAACTAGAACAAAAAATTTCACAATTTGTATGGAAACACAAAAGACCCCGAATAGCCAAAGCAATCCTGAGGCTCCCTGACTTCAGACTATACTACAAAGCTACAGTAATCAAGACAGTATGGTATTGGCACAAAAACAGAAATATAGATCAATGAAACAGGATAGAAAGCCCAGAGATAAACCCACACCCATATGGTCACCTTATCTTTGATAAAGGAGGCAGGAATGTATAGTGGAGAAAGGATAGCCTCTTCAATAAGTGGTGCTGGGAAAACTGGACATGTACTTGTAAAAGTATAAGATTAGATCACTCCCTAACACCATACACAAAAATAAGCTCAAAATGGATTAAATACCTAAATGTAAGGCCAGAAACTATCAAACTCTTAGAGGAAAACATAGGCAGAACACTCTATGGCATAAATCACAGCAAGGTCCTTTTTGACCTAATGAAACTTCAAAGCTTTTGTACAGCAAAGAAAACCATAAACAAGACCAAAAGACAAACCTCAGAATGGGAGATAATATTTGCAAATGAAGCAACTGACAAAGGATTAATCTCCAAAATTTACAAGCAGCTCATGCAGCTCAATAACAGCAAAACAACCCAATCCAAAAATGGGCAGAAGACCTACACAGACATTTCTCCAAAGAAGATATACAGACTGCCAACAAATACATGAAAGAATGCTCAACATCATTAATCATTAGAGAAATGCAAATCAAAACTACAATGAGATATCATCTCACACCAGTCAGAATGGCCATCATCAAAAAATCTAGAAACAAAAAATGCTGTAGAGGGTGTGGAGGAAAGGGAACACTCTTGCACTGCTGGTGGGAATGTGAATTGATAGAGCCAATCTGGAGAACAGTATGGAGGTTCCTTAAAAAACTACAAACAGAACTACCATATGACCCAGCAATCCCATTACTGGGCATATTCCCTGAGAAAACCATAATTCAAAACACACATGTACCAAAATGTTCATTGCAGCTCTATTTACAATAGCCAGGAGATGGAAACAACCTAAGTGTCCATCATCGGATGAATGGATAAAGAAGATGTGGCACATATATACAATGGAATATTACTCAGCCATAAAAAGAAACGAAATTGAGCTATTTGTAATGAGGTGGATGGACCTAGAGCCTGTCATACAGAGTGAAGTAAGTCAGAAAGAGAAAGACAAATACCATATGCTAACACATATATATGGAATTTAAGAAAAAAAGAATGTCATGAAGAACCTAGGGGTAAGACGGGAACAAAAACACAGACCTACTAGAGAATGGACTTGAGGATATGGGGTGGGGGAAGGGTAAGCTGTGACAAAGTGAGAGAGTGGCATGGACATATATACACTACCAAACGTAAAATAGATAACTAGTGGGAAGCAGCCGCATAGCACAGGGTGATCAGCTCCATGCTTTGTGACCACCTAGAGGGGTGGGATAGGGCGGGTGGGAGGGAGGGAGACGCAAAAGGGAAGAGAAATGGGAATATATGTATAACTGATTCACTTTGTTATAAAGCAGAAACTAACACACCACTGTAAAGCAATTATACTCCAATAAAGATGTAAAAAAACAACAAAAAACCCCAACATTTACATTGTGTTGGATACTTTTAAACCAATTTTCAACCATTACATAGCTACAGGTGCCATAGAAAGTCCTCATTCTTCAGATTTAAAATTACTGGGGGAGCAAGCAAACATAAAACAAATCAATAAACCCCAAAAGAAAACTAGAAGCTGGTTCTTTGAGAAGAAAAACAAAACTGATAAACCTTTAGATAGACTCATCAAGACAAGGGAGAGAACTCAAATCAATAAAATTAGAAATGAAAACAGAGAAGTTACAACTGACATCACAGAAATACAAAGCATCATAAGACACTAGTACAGACAACTATACACCAATAAAATGGACAACCTAGAAGAAATGCACAAATTCTTAGAAAGGTACAACCTTCCAAGACTGAACCAGGAGGAAATAGACAATATGAAAAGACCAATCACGAGTACTGAAATTGAAACTATGATTTTAAAACTACCAACAAACAGAAGTCCAGGACCAGATGACCTCGCAGTAGAATTCTAACAAACATTTAGAGAAGAGTTAACACCTATCCTCCTGACACTCTTCCCAAAAAATTGCAGAGGATAGAACACTGCCAACCTCATTCTACAAGGCCACCATCACCCGGATACCAAAACCATACAAAGATATCACAAAAAAAACTACAGGCCAATTATCTCTGATGAACATAGATGTTAAAAATCCTCAACAAATTACTAGCAAACAGAATCCAACACATTAAAAAGATAATAAATCACGATAAAGTGGGATTTATCGCAGGGATGCAAGGATTCTTCCACATATGCAAATCAATCAATGTGATACACCACATTAACAAACTGAAGAATAAAAACAATACGGTCATCTCAACAGATGCAAAAAAAGCTTTTGACAAAATTCAACACTCATTTATGATAAAAACTCTCCAGAAAGTGGGATTAGAGGGAACCTACCTCAACATAATAAAGGCCATATATGAAAAACACACAGCAAATAACATTCTCAATAGTGAAAAACTGAAAGCATTTCCTCTAAGACCAAGAATAAGACAAGGATGTCCACCCTCACCACTATTATTCAACATAGATTTGGAAGTCCTAGCTATGGCACAGAGAAGAAGAAATAAAAGGAATCCAAATTGGAAAAGAAGTAAAACTGTCACTGTTTGCAGATGACATGATACTATACATAGAAAATCCTAAAGATGTTACCAGAAAGCTACTAGAGCTCATCACTGAATTTGGTAAAGTTGCAGGATACAAAATTAATACACAAAAATCTCTTGCATTCCTACACACTGACAATGAAAGATCAGAAAGAGAAAACAAGGAAACAATCCCAGTTACCATTACATCAAAGAGAATAAAATACCTAGGAATAAACCTATCTAAGGAGAAAGAAGACCTGTACTCAGTAAACTATAAGACTCTGATGAAAGAAATAAAAGATGACACAGATGGAAAGATATACCATATTCTTGGATTGGAAGAATCAATATTGTCAAAATGACTAAACTACTCAAAGCAATCTACAGATTCAATGTAATCTGTATCAAATTACCAATGGCATTTTCCACAGAATTGGAACAAAAAATTTTACATTTGTATGGAAACACAAAAGACCCTGATAGCTAAAGCAATCTTGAGAAAGAAAAATGGAGCCGGAGGCATCAGGCTCCCTGACTTCAGGCTATACTACAAAGCTATGGTCATCAGAACAGTTTGGTACTGGCACAAAACAGAAATATAGATCAGTGGAACAGGATAGAAAGCCCAGAGATAAACCCACACACCTATGGTCACCTAATCTATACAAAGGAGGCAAGAATATACAATGGAGAAAAGACAATCTCTTCAGTAAGTGGTGCTGGGAAAACTGGACAGTGACATGTAAAAGAATGAAATGAGAACACTCCCTAACACCATATACAAAAATAAACTCAAAATGGATTAATAACCTAAATGTAAGGCCAGACACTATAATACTCTTAGAGGAAAACATAGGCAGAACAGTGTTTCACGTAAATTTCAGCAAAATCTTTTTTGATCCACCCCCAGAAGTAATGAAAATAAAAATAAACAAATTTTATTGTGGCCTTAGGGTAAGGTGGGAAGAAGTGAGAGAGTGGCACGGACATATATACACTACTAAATGTAAAACAGATAGCTAGTGGGAAGCAGCTGCAGAGCACAGGGAGATTAGCTCAGTGCTTTGTGATAACCTAGAGGGGTGCAATGGGGAGGGTGGGAGGGAGGCTCAAGAGGGAGGAGATATGGGGATATATGTATACATATAGCTGATTCACTTTGTTGTACAGCAGAAACTAACACAACATTGTAAAGCAATCATAATCCAATAAAGATGTAAAAAAAAAATAAGGATATGGTTACTGATTAGTGCCAGGCACAGAGATGCTCAATGGATGCTTGAAGTTTTGACCACATCCAAAATTTAGGCTTATCCCTAAACAGGTCCTATTTCGGAATCTATGGGATTTATCATTCATTTATTTGCTTGTATTTAAACATAAAAAAAATTTCTCTAAATACTACTTTAACCTATATTTTATGTACATTTAACTTATAACTAAGTAGTAATAGTGGTAAGTTTTGTAGGTATAATCTATTCATAAATGAGTAATTGTATTTAATTCTGAAGGTATGAACAAGGTTTTCTTAGCTTGAGCTGCCACAACAAAATACATACACTGGGTGGCTTAAACAACAGAAATTTATTTCTTACAGTTCTGGAGGCTAGAAAACCAAGATAAAGGTGCCAGCAAATCTAATGTCTGTTTTATTTCTCTTCCCAGCTTGCAGATGGTTGCCTTCTCACTATGTCCTGACATGGCCTTTCCTCAGTGAGTGCACATGGAGAGAGACTGATTTCTCTCTCCTTCTTCTTAGGATGCCACCAACCCTACTGAATTAGAACCCCACACTTACGACCTCATTTAACCTTAATAGCCTCCTAAAAGCCCTATCAAATTCAATCACTTAAGGGTTAGGGCTTCAACATATTCATTTTGGGGGGACACAATTCAGCCTATAACAGGGTTACACCCCCAAAGCTTGTTTATAAGTCAATTTATAAGCATATTTCCCTAAGACATTGTGTTCCAAGTCATGTTTCAGGGACATCAGCTGCCAAAATTAGCTACCAAAACCTATCCACATGTATTTGGCATATTCTAGTTTAATAAGAGTTCTAAGGGTAAAAAAGGATGCATGACTCATGAACTCTCCCTACATAATCCCTGCCATTAGAAGAGATGTCCAAATACACTTCCTGTCATTCTCAATGGCAAAAAGTTATTTCTTCTCCCCCTATGTCCCTCTTATTGGTTGGAGAGATTGCCAAAAACCTTTCCCTGTATTTGTGATAGTGTCAAGAAGATCTCCTTCATACGAGAGCTGATTTCAACTGTACAAGACTTCATGACAGTAGGAAAAAACTCTAGGTAAGAAAGGATGGTTGAATCCATCAAATGACGGTGGTTCCTGGCATGGAATGGGATATTGAGTGGCTGGACAGGAAAGGAAAAGAACAAGAAAAACTCACCTCAGGTGGATATACATAAACAGGATTAAGGAGCTGAGCTGGTAGTACAATAATTGTGGAAGTAGAGACCAGAAGACAGGTGCTCTAGAATTTGGAAGTTGAAGGTAGAGCTATTAGAAAAGTGGCATAGAGTTGGCTCTGGACACGTAAAATAATGTAAATTATAATAGATTAGGCCAGGAAAGGGGAAAGAAATGGCAGTGGAGCAGAAAGCAATCCTTCTGACCACACTAGTTGGTTACTAAGATCTAGCTAAAGTTCTTAAGTGATGCAAGGTAAATTTTTAAAACCAGAACTATTATAATCTGAAAAAAATCAAAGTGTTTTATCTTTGTTTTTTCCATGCACCACATTTACTTCCCCTTGGTCTGCCCACCAATTCATTCTTCTGCCTGACATGTATGTGTGTGTGCATGTACAAATTCACATACACACACACACACATACATGTGCATTATTTTTTTAAATTTAACTTTTTTTTATACAGCACATTCTTAGTAGCTCTTTTATACTTATTACATGTGCATTATTATGGGCCAGTGGTACATGAGATCAAAAGGAGATTCAGATTGATATAAAAGAAATATAAAGAAACTGACATTCAAAACAAAGATTTTTCATAAATACACATGAAAATCCAGATTTTGTGGTAAAAGAAGATTTTTTTTCCAAACTCCTTTACATATTAAAAACTAAGCTTGGTGCTCTCAGATTATAATCCTATGTTAGTGATAGCATCAAGACAATGCTATCACTACTTCTCTGAATGATAGTTCAGAGAAGAGACTCTTTCTACCTATGACACCCAGGCAGAGGGCTTGCTGACCTAGGCTACAGATAGGATATGATGACAGGAAGAAAAAGCTGGAAGCCATCCTTTATGGTGATGAGATATTGGAGAAAGGCAAACTGAAGAGTTGTGACAGAAGCAGGGGAGGTAAAGAATGATAAGTGAGCACATCTCAGAGAGAGGAGAATGTGTTAGGTAAATTGACAAGATAATAAGCAAATCTTTGGTGTCATTTACACTTAGGACTTTTGCAGTCCATGTCTACACCAAAGTGTGGGCACCACATTAAAAAGGCTAGGGAGTAGTGTGAAAAGTAAATGGAAGTTCAGACTGAAGCATTCCTAAGATGCTCTTGGGTCCTGTGTGGTAGCAATGGAAGCCTCAAGTTCCCACAGTCTTCCAAGTGTATGCTATGGGAGAGCCCCTGAAATGGAGTAACTATGGTTGGAGTCAAATGAAGTCCACAGCAGAAGCTCAGGAAGATCCCAGCGCAGGGAGAGCCGAGGTGAGGCTGTTGGAGCCTGCAAACCCCACCAAGCTCCATTTCGCAGTGAAATTGGAAACCAGGAGAAATTCAGCTGCTGACCTCAGTTTTAAATGCTGAGAAATCAGCACCAATCAGGTAGATTAATGAGGTTGCCACGGAAACCGGAATATTCAGAGGACCGTGAGTATCCAAGGACCCCATCAGGTCTCTCTCTTTCCCTCAGACACCCAAACGCCATCTCGAGAGAGGAAGCTGACAGACAGTGCAATTACCTAAAGAGACTGTGTCTAATAATAAGTTGATCATGAAAAGACAGAATTTTAAAACTAAAAGGAGGCTATTCAAACTTAAAGAGACTGATATATTATTAATTGTGGAGAAGATCAGCATAATTAGGAGAAAAAAGAAAGAGCCTATTTATCACATATATGAGTAAGCATGGATCATTCTGCGTCCCATTTTCAAGGTCAGGAATGTACTCTGTTGGATGACAGGGAAAAGAGTCTAGCCAGGATCCTGGACAGAATTCTCCAAGGATATGCTGCATACATGGTTGGTGGTGTATAATAGTATTTTAGAATTAACGTAGCAATATGCAACTTATTGCCCCCCTCAGAATTCACCTGGAATGTGCACCAAGCTTTTCCTTATGTACTATTCTAAAAAACAATATGCTTTCAACTTTCAAATATTTCTGACAATGTAACTAGTGTACAAAACATGAAGGCAGCTTTAGCAGTCTGCTGAGTAACTGTCCACAGAGGTCTTATTTTACTGCCAGAGTTAAAATCTTTCAATCTGGAAACAGTTCCCCAACAGTTCAAATCACTTTATAAATATGTAGGAGGGTCTGGACCTAACATGTGTCCAAAACTGAGGTTCAGAAACATTAGTTTCTGAAGATGTCCCACAAAAAGTCTTTCTGTGTGAGAAACTGAGCAAATGTGGTGAGATAAGGTGGTAATATGCTTTAGGGTAGAGAATCATACAAGCTTGGCCCATAAGGAAGATTAGTTAAAAGAGGAAGAGACACAATTCTGCAGACAGTACAGAATCCGGCACTGAGATCCTCCTGCCTCTTACTCCCAGCCACTCATGTCTATTTAGCAGGATAGAAAAGGGTAAAGTGATAGAGAAAGCTGTAAGGAAAAACTGAAATAGGCAATACATTTTAAATTCTGTTAAAAGAAAATGAGATTGGGGCTTCCCTGGTGGCGCAGTGGTTGGGAGTCTGCCTGCCGATGCATGGGACGCGGGTTCGTGCCGCCGTCCGGGAATATCCCACATGCCGCGGAGCGGCTGGGCCCATGAGCCATGGCCACTGAGCCTGCGCGTCCGGAGCCTGTGCTCCACAACGGGAGAGGCCACAGCAGTGACAGGCCTGTGTACCGAAAAAAAAAAAAAATGAGATTGAAGTAAAACACTTTCGTATCAACTTGGAAAATTATAATGTTAAAAGAGGGTAATATACACATTCTCCACTTCATTATGGACCTCAGAAAATCCAGAGCAACTAGCAATGTGAAAACCTCGGAATAATCAGCAGAGGCCAACAGACCTCACTGATTAAAAAAAAAAAAAGAAAGAAAAGAAAAGAACAGGATATGGGGGGGAAATCAGCAATTCAGAAGTAGACAATGATTATTCATATTAGCCATTTCTGAAGCTCCTAAAATAATTAGGAAGGTGCTCTCTCTAAGGAGACACGTAGGAAGTGTAGTAGGAGGGAGAGTAAGGGCCAATAATGCACTAGTTACACACCTCTTTATAAAGATGTAGCCACTAGATAACACTCTACACATCTGAAAGAAGAACATCATGTTGTAACCTCTCTCAGTAGTAGTGAAGAAGGATGAGGGGTGATAAGAAGGACTGCTGACTCAAACATGACTTACAGAATAGGAATGGTAGAAATGTGATCTCATTCACTTGAAGTCAAAGCAGAACGCAATTCAGGAAATATACAGAGAAAGCAATAGAAAACTAATATGGACATTTCTCGTTTTCAGTTTTATTATTCTTATTTATTCCCTTACTCTATAAAGTTCTGGTCTTTATTATTTATAAAAAATAATGACCACAATAATAAGAGTTGTCATCTCATAGAGTACTTATTACGATCTAGCCACTGTGCAAAGCTCTTTGCCTGTTAACTCATACAGTCCTCACAACAACTACTGACATAGATGCTATTATTAAGCAGTTTTGTATGTGAAATTCAGAGAGGTTATTCAGCTAGTAATTAGTGGAGCAGAAATGAGAAGCCAGAAAAAAAGAGGATAAGCTCTTAACTCATATTGATTTTTATGCTAGTCAAATCAAAATCTAAAAACTAAATAAATAAGTTAAAAAAAACAAATATATTTGTAGAATTAAAAGATTTTCCTAATGAAATGAATCAGCTAAGACCTACATGAATGTTTTATCTTTAAAGGTATTGAACTTCTGTCATGTAAAGTTGCTAAAATATTCAAGAAATTTAAATACCCCAGTTGTATCTGGAATAGCTGGGCTTTTCCTGAATGTTGTGATTTGCTTGCCATTTTTCTGAAGCAGTGTCCCAATGGGGATGGTTTTGCCCCCCATGGGCCATTTGGTGGTTTCTGGAGACATTTTTGGTTGTCAAAAATGAGGGGGCAGGTGTGCTTCTGGTGTCTATTGGGTAGAAATCAGGAATTCTGCTAAACATCTTATAGTGCAACAGGACAGTACAACAAAGAATTATCTGGCCAAAATGTCAATAATGCCAAAGTTGGGAAATCCTGCCCTAGAAACATTGAGAACCTTATAAACAACAGTGCTGTTTTCTTCATACTGGCTTCTAGAAATCTCAAAGCCAAATCTGTGGTCCTTCTCTAGTAAAAGCAGTAGATACCATAGTGCACACTTTATATGCTAACCTCATTCCTGGTTCATGGTATTTTCACCTCTGAATGATTACCACACCTACTTTAAAACACATACACACACACACACACAGAGTTCATGTTTGTTTTAAAAGCTGCTTCAAATCTTTTATGAAATATGGCAGGAATAAAAGGAAAAGAAAGGAAGGGAGGAAGGAAGGAGGGAGGGAGGGAGGAAGGGAAGGAAGAAAGAAGGACAAGCAAAATGAGAAAGCAGAGACAAAGCCCAGAGACAACAGAGAAGGATAGGAGAAAGAGGGAACAGGGAGGTAAACACTTCATATTCTCACTATTACTTTCTAAAGTTGTGCTTTGTCTCTTGCTTTTTTATTTGGAATACAACCAAGAATAATTTTTATCCATGTTATCCTTTTCCTGAATTTACCCAAAGAATTCTGTCCACCGAATAGAATCAACACTAATATAAACTTATTTTTAAGGATTGTTCTGCTCTTTTCAGTTTCTTAAGTTTCACAAATGTTAGTGATAGAGCCAGTAAAAACTTTTCACAGTTCTTCCCATTCTTCTGCTCCAATTTCAATTTATCTTTCCTTAATATATCAAAGAAAGCGACTGCAATTTCTTTAAAGATTTCAAAAAGTAAATAATTATACAATATCAGTGGCAAAATAAAACATCAAGGGAAATCATGTGATTATTGGCATCTATACCAAAAATAAGAAAGGAAAGGAGAGAGAAAGGAAGGAGGAAGGAGGAAGGAAGGAAGGAAGGAAGGAAGGAAGGAAGGAAGGAAGGAAGGAAGGAAGGAAAAGAAAGCGACAATTTCTACTTGTTAAAAGCCAGATCCTTGATGAATGGTTGTTCATAAGGATGCTGGGTTTGTCCCTGCACATATGGCAGGATGGGAGTACACAGATAGCCCGAGGCCTTTGAGACACCATGATTCATTTTGTTGAGTACACATATGGAAGTGCTGTTTCCGAGTATACCCACCCTTCCAAATGTTCACTTCCTTTGGAATAGATTCTGAACATCTGAGAACTACGTATAACATTTCAAAAACCACTGTTTTCACAGTTTCTTTATGTCACTATTAATTAGAAACATGAATTAAAATGACCAAAAATCCAGAGTCAGGATTTTCCAAGAAATGAAGATGTTTCCTGAGTGCCCTGCCTTATTCAGAAGTCTCTGTACTTCTGCAAACCTTTTCGATAAGCACCTAATGGCTTTCAGTTTTTTCCTTTTCTTTTTTATTGTTTGCTCTGAGAATGGCCATATAAAAATGGACATAAAGGGCTTCCCTGGTGGCGCAGTGGTTGAGAGTCCGCCTGCCGATGCAGGGGACACAGGTTTGTGCCCCGGTCCAGGAAGATCCCACATGCCGCGGAGCGGCTGGGCCCGTGAGCCATGGCCACTGAGCCTGAAGGTCCGGAGCCTGTGCTCCGCAACGGGAGAGGCCACAACAGTGAGAGGCCCGCGTACCGGGGGGGAAAAAAAAAAAAAGGACATAAAAAGTGACACACGGTTCACCAAATAATAAGAGTCCCAAGTAAGTGAATTATCCATAGATAGATCTGTCACTGGATAATATACACTGTCATGTAATTTATGATTTTAAAAATAGCAATAACAGCAGCAATTTTTTTCCCTAAAATACTTCCTCAGATCTGCAGCATGTATAATTTAAATATTAACTAGGGTATAAAGAATTTTCTTGGTGTTAAAGGGATTGATGACCAATATATAGGTAAGTCGAGTCCATAAACAGGGACAAAGTACCAAAAATGAGCCTGGAGAAACTTGCATATAGAAATGATGCAGAGTAGGACTAAAGCAGTAGCTATATATTCTAAAGACTCCCAGGGCCAGACTGGTAATGTAGACATAACATAATATAAGGTAAATGGGGAAAGGGTGGGAGGGTCAGCTACAATTTTTCAATCTTAAATATTGACAAGAATTCACTTAAAAAAATTCACAGCCAGGCCAAAAGAAACCTATTAGTGTGCTGAATTTGGCTACTGGGCTGCCAGTGCATAACTCCTGCTGTCCAGGGTGACTTATGTTTTACACAGTTTGAAACTTCTAAGGCAGAAAAGGCACAAATGTATCTCTAAGGAACTAGCTGGGTTATTTCTTGTGCACAAAGATCATGGCCTAACTCAAGGAGATTTCTTAGGGTGGGGCAGTTGGAGAGTATACTACACCTGGTGTGTTTATAAAGGACTCTCGCCTCTGCCTGAGAAAAAGACTAGAGTAAGGATGCTCAGGTTAACACCTGAAGTAAATGTTCAAAACAGTCACAGCACTACAGAAGAGTTTTATTGCACTATTAAATTTTGTTATTTGAGCAATGTTTCATGGTGAAAGTTATCTATAATTCAGCAATGGTTTTAAATTAATTTCAAGCATATTAATTGCAGCAATATCTACATGCATTTGTAAATGTAGCCCCATATTTTTGACACATAATATTTATTCAGTCCATGGACAATGTTGGGTGTGTATATGAATTCACAGGCTTCTTGTAATAAATAACTCATGGCCCTTCAGCAGTTTATGAACACAAGTTAAGAACAACTGGTTTACATTTGATCTATTGTTTAGAATAAAGAAAGCTACAAAAAATGATACACCCAACCTAAAATCAGTAAAAAGAAAAATGCTGATAAATATTAATTTGGGAGGTATTTGGGAGCTGAGGTCACAAGACAATCAATTAACCTCAAATGTCTAACTCAGGTATAACTGGATTCTTGGAAGGAGGAAAGATAGAGAAAACGAGACAGAAGAAATACTGAAGGGATAGTGACTGAGAATTTCTCAACAATAATGAAACCACAGATCCAAAAAATTCAAAGCATAACTAGAAAAAAAAAACCTCCAGAAAATCAATTACACAAACAAAAAAAAACATATTTAGACACATCACAAACTGTTAAAAACTCAACAAAAAAATCTTAAAGGCAGCCAGAGAAAATAAACACATTATATAAAATTCAACAAAGATAGGAATTATAACAGATTTCTTAGCAGAAAGTATTTAAGATAGAAGACAATGGAATGACATCAAAGATTTCAAACAAAAAAATGTCAACCCAGAATTATATACTAGCAAAAATATCTTTTAAAAATAACTTTAAAAGGTAAAATAAAGCTTTTTCATAAAAATAACAGCTGAGGTACTGTACTGCCATCAGACCTCAGTTACAAAAAATGGTAAAGGAAATCATTTAGGAAAAACAGTATAATACCAGATGGAAACTTAGAATAACACATTATAACAAAGAAATAAGGAGTGCTGAAAGTGATAATAATGAAGGCACATATAAGAGACTTTTATTTTATTTTCTTTCCCTTGAAAAAGATAATCGACTATCCCAAGCAAAAATAATAAAAATTTCTTGTGGCGTTCATGGCACATGTAAAAGTCAAATGTATGACAACAAAGACACACTGAATAAGAGGAGAGGGTTGCAAATAAACTGCTGTAAGGTTCTTACATAATACATGAAGTAGTGTGATATTACTTGAAAGCACACTGTGATAAGTGTTAATAAGTATAAATGCTACTAAAAAAATAAAGAGGTACGACTACTAAGCCAATAGTGGAAATAAAATGAAACAATTAAAAAATATTCAATTCCAAGGAAGGCAGGAAAAGAGAGAAAAAGGAAAAAACAAACCATAACAAAAAACCCAAAAAACAAAAAACAAAAACCAAGATGGAACAAATATAAAACAACTAACAAGATGGCAGATTTAAATTTAACCATATCAAGAACGACTGGTCTAGAATACTGCTACTCAAAGTATGGCCCGGGGAACCACAGTGGGCCACAGACTATTCCCAGTCTGCAAGATAAACACAAGCAAGCGTCTGGAAACTTTTGTAGCAATCCATTTAGAATAATTTTATACCTGTTGAATCTAATAAAAAATAACTGAATTTTTTATTTTGCATATTTTTGTATCTCAATTTTAGTAATTCCATTCTAATGCATTTTACAAAAACATTACTCTATGACAGGTAGGAAATAAAGCATAAGCAAACAAAAATCTTTCTTCACTATATAATTTGAGAAGTATTGATTTCATAGAGAAAGGAATTTCCTGCCAAATTGTACAAAGAAAGAGCTCTATTTGGGAAAGAGAGGAAGAAAGAAAAGCTGAAGCCAGAGGTAAAATTAGGAATGTGTTAGAAGTTTTATTAATAAATTAGCCCTATCAAGGTAAGTTGTCCCAACAGAGAATGATTACCAATAACTGTCTGAGCATTACACTAGTAGTTTGTACCTAGAGGTTTCCATAGCCCAAGGATTTGGAGAAAATGTCAGAATTTATAATAAGCTTTTTTTTTCCTAACATCTTTATTGAAGTATAATTGCTTTACAATGGTGTGTTACTTTCTGCTTTATGACAAAGTGAATCAGCTATAACATATACATATATCCCCAAATCTCCTCCCTCTTGAGTCTCCCTCCCACCCTCCCTATCCCATCCCTCTAGGTGGTCACAAAGCACCGAGCTGATCTCCTTGTGCTATGCAGCTGCATTCCACTAGCTAGCTATTTTATATTTGGGAGTGTATATATGTCCATGCCACTCTCTCACTTAGTCCCAGCTTACCCTTCCCCCTCCCCATGTCCTCAAGTCCATTCTCTACATCTGCGTCTTTATTTCTGTCCTGCCCCTAGGATCTTCATAACCCTTCTTTTTTTTTTTTTTAGATTCCATATATATGTGTTAGCATACAATATTTGTTTTTCTCTTTCTGACTTACTTCATTTTGTATGACAGTCTCTAGGTCTATCTACCTCACTACAAATAACTCAATTTCGTTTCTTTTTATGGCTGAGTAATATTCCATTGTATATATGTGCCACATCTTCTTTATCCATTCATCCGCTGATAGACACTTAGGTTGCTTCCATGTCCTGGTTATTGTAAATAGAGCTGCAATGAACACTGTGGTGCATGTGTATTTTCAATTATGGTTTTCCCAGGGTATATGCCCAGTAGTGGGATTCCTGGGTCATATGGTAGTTCTATTTTTAGTTTTTTAAGGAACCTCCATACTGTTCTCCATAGTGGCTGTATCAATTTACATTCCCATCAACAATGCAAGAGGGTTCCCTTTTCTCCACACCCTCTCCAGCATTTATCATTTGTAGATTTCCGATGATGGCCATTCCGACTGCTGTGAGGTGATACCTCATTGTAGTTTTGATTTCCATTTCTCTAATGATTAGTGACGTTGAGCCTTTTTTCATGTGTTTGTTGGCAGTCTGTATATCTTCTTTGGAGAAATGTCTATTTAGGTCTTCTGCCCATTTTTGGACTGGGTTGTTTGGTTTTTTTGGTATTGAGCTGCATGAGCTGCTTGTAAATTTTGGAGATTAATCCCTTGTCAGTTGCTTCACTTGCAAATATTTTCTCCCATTCTAAGGGTTGTCTTTTGGTCTTGTTTATGGTTTCCTTTGCTGTGCAAAAGCTTTGAAGTTTCATTAGTTCCCATTTGTTTATTTTTGTTTTTATTTCCATTTCTCTGGGAGGTGGGTCAAAAAGGATCTTCTTGCTGAGTGTTCTGCCTATGTTTTCCTCTAAGAGTTTTATTGTGTCTGGTTTTACATTTAGGTCTTTAATCCATTTTGAGTTTATTATTGTGCATGGTGTTAGGGAGTGTTCTAATTTCATTCTTTTACATGTAGCTGTCCAGTTTTCCCAGCACCACTAATTGAAGAGGCTCTCTTTTCTCCACTGTATATTCTTGCCTCCTTTATCAAAGATAAGGTGACCATAGGTGCGTGGGTTTATCACTGGGCTTTCTATCCTGTTCCATTGATCTATATTTCTGTTTTTGTGCCAGTACCATACTGTCTTGATTACTGTAGCTGTGTAGTGTAGTATAGTAATTCCAGGAGCCTGATTCCTCCAGCTCCATTTTCCTTTCTCAAGATTGTTTTGGCTATTAGGGGTCTGTTGTGTTTCTATACAAATTGTGAAACTTTTTGTTCTAGTTCTGTGAAAAAGACCATTGGTAGTTTGATAGGGAATGCACTGAATCTGTACATTGCTTTGGGTAGTAGAGTCATTTTCACAATGTTGATTCTTCCAATCCAAGAACATGGTATATCTCTCCAGCTGTTTGTATCATCCTTAATTTCTTTCATCAGTGTCTTATAGTTTTTTCATATAGATCTGTTGTCTCCTTAGGTAGGTTTATTCCTAGATATTTTATTCTTTTTGTTGCAATGGTAAATGGGAGTGTTTCATTAATTTCTCTTTCAGATTTTTCATCATCAGTGTATAGGAATGCAAGAGATTTCTGTGCATTAATTTTGCATCCTGATACTTTACCAAATTCATTGATTAGCCCTAGTAGTTTTCTGGTAGCATCTTTAGGATTCTCTATGTATAGTATCACGTCATCTGCAAACAGTGACAACTTTACTTCTTCTTTTCTGATTTGGAATCCTTTTTTTCTTTTTCTTCTCTGATTACTGTGGTTAACACTTCCATAACTATGTTGAATAACAGTGGTGAGAGTGGACATCCTTGTCTTGTTCCTGATCTTAGACGAAATGGCTTCAGTTTTTCACCATTGAGAATGATGTTGGCTGTGGGTTTGTCATATATGGCCTTTATTACGCTGAGGTAAGTTTCGTCTGCGTCTATTTTCTAGAGGGTTTTTTATCATAAATGGGTGATGAATTCTGCCAAAAGCTTTTTCTGTATCTATTGAGATAATCATATAGTTTTTCCTCTTCAATTTGTTAATATGGTTTATCAAATTGATTGATTTGTGTATACTGAAGAATCCTTGCATTCCTGGAAGAAACCCCACTTGATCATCGTTTATGATCCTTTTAATGTGCTGTTGGATTCTCCTTGCTAGTATTTCCTTGAGGACTTTTGCATCTATGTTCATCAGTGATAGTGGCCTGTAGTTTTCTTTCTTTATAACATCTTGTCCTGTTTTGGGCTCAGGGTGATGGTGGCCTCGTAGAATGAGTTTGGGAGTGTTCCTCCGTCTGCTATATTTTGGAAGAGTTTGAGAAGGATAAGTGTTACCTCTTCTCTAAATGTTTGATAGAATTCGCCTGTGAAGGCATCTGGTCCTGGGCTTTTGTTTGTTGGAAGATTTTTAATCACAGTCTCCATTTCAGTGCTTGTGATTTGTCTGTTTATATTTTCTGTTTCTTCCTGGTTCAGTTTTGGAAGGTTGCGTTTTTCTAAGAATTTGTCCATTTCTTCCAGGTTGTCCATTTTATCGGCATAGAGTTGCTTGTAGTAATCTCTTATGATCCTTTGTATTTCTGCAGTGTCAGTTGTTACTTCTCCTTTTTCATTTCTAATTCTATTGATTTGAGTCTTCTCCCTTTTTTTCTTGATGAGTCTGGCTAATGGTTTATCAATTTTGTTTATCTTCTCAAAGAACCGGCTTTTAGTTTTATTGAACTTTGCTATTGTTTCCTTCATTTTTTTTTTTCATTTATTTCTGATCTGATCTTTATGATTTCTTTCCTTCTGCTAACTTTGGGGTTTTTTTCTTCTTCTTTCTCATATTGCTTTAACTGTAAGGTTAGGTTGCTTATTTGAAATATGTCTTGTTTCTTGAGGTATGATTGTATTGCTATACACTTCCCTCTTAGAACTGCTTTTGCTGCATCCCATAGGTTTTGGGTCATTGTGTGTTCATTGTCATTTGTTTCTAGGTATTTTTTGATTTCCCCTTTGATTTCTTCAGTGATCTCTTGGTTATTTAGTAGTGTACAGTTTAGCCTCCACGTGTTTGTATTTTTTACAGATTTTTTCCTGTAACTGGTATCTAATCTCATAGCGTTGTGGTCAGAAAAGATACTTGATACGATTTCAATCTTCTTAAATTTACTGAGGCTTGATTTGTACCCCAAGATATGATCTATCCTGGAGAATGTTCCATGAGCACTTGAGAAGAAAGTGTATTCTGTTGTTTTTGGATGGAATGTCCTATAAGTATCAATTAAGTCCATCTTGTTTAATGTATCATTTAACACTTGTGTTTCCTTATTTATTTGCATTTTGGATGATCTGTCCATTGGTGAAAGTGGGGTGTTAAAGTCCCCTACTATGATTGTGTTACTCTCGATTTTGCCTTTTATGGCTGTTAGCATTTGCCTTATGTACTGAGGTGCTCCTATGTTGTGTGCATAAATATTTACAATTGCTATATCTTCTTCTTGGATCGATCCCTTGATCATTATGTAGTGTCCCTGTTTCTTGTAATAGTCTTTATTTTAAAGTCAATTTTGTCTGATATGAGAATTGCTACTCCAGCTTTCTTGTGATTTCCATTTGCATGGAGTATCTTTTCCATCCCCTCACTTTCTGTCTTTATGTGTCCCTACATCTGAAGTGGGTCTCTTGTAGACAGCATATATACGGGTCTTGTTTTTGTATCCATTCAGCCAGTCTATGTCTTTTGGTTGGAGTATTTAATCCATTTACATTTAAGGTAGTTATTGATATGTATGTTCCTATTACCATTTTCTTAATTGTTTTGGTTTTATTGTAGGCCTTTTCCTTCTCTTGTGTTTCCTGCCTAGAGAAGTTCCTTTAGCATTTGTTGTAAAGCTGGTTTGGTGGTGCTGAATTCTCTTAGCTTTTGGTTTTCTGTAAAAGTTTTAATTTCTCCATCAAATCTGAATGAGATCCTTGCTGGGTAATCTTGGCTGTAGCTTTTTCTGTTTCATCACTTTAAATATGTCCTGTCACTCCCTTCTGGCTTGCAGAGTTTCTGCTGAAAGATTAGCTGTTAACCTTATATGGATTCCCTTGTATGTTATTTGTTGCTTTTCCCTTGCTGCTTTTAATATTTTTTTCTTTGTATTTAACTTTTGATAGTTTGATTAATATGTCTTGACATGTTTCTCCTTGGATTTTTCCTGTATGGGACTCTCTGTGCTTCCTCGTATGATTGACTATTTCCTTTCCCATATTAGGGAAGTTTTCAACTATAATCTCTTCAAATATTTTCTCAGTCCCTTTCGTTTTCTCTTCTTCTTCTGGAACCCCTATGACTTGAATATTGGTGTGTTTAATGTTGTCCCAAGGTCTCTGAGACTGTCCTCAATTCTTTTCATTCTTTTTCCTTTATTCTGCTCTGCAGTAGTTATTTCCACCATTTTACCTTCCAGGTCACTTATCCGTTCTTCTGCATCAGTTATTCTGGTATTGATTCCTTCTAGAGAATTTTTAATTTCATTTATTGTGCTGTTCATTATTGTTTGCTCTTTAGTTCTTCTAGGTCCTAACTTAAACGTTTCTTGTATTTTCCCCATTCTGTTTCCAAGATTTTGGATCATATTTACTATCATTATTCTGAATTCTTTTTCAGGTAGACTGCCTATTTCCTCTTCATTTGTTTGATCTGGTGGGTTTTTACCTTGCTCCTTTATTTGCTGTGTGTTTCTCTGTCTTCTCATTTTGCTTAACTTACTGTGTTTGGGGTCTCCTTTTTTCAGGCTGCTGGTTTGTAGTTTTCATTGTTTTTGGTGTCTGCCCCCAGTGGCTAAGGTTGGTTCAGTGGGTTGTGCAGTCTTCCTGGTGGAGGGGACTGGTGCCTGTGTTCTGGTGGATGAGGCTGGATCTTGTCTCTGGTGGGCAGGACTGCATCCGGTGGTGTGTTCTGGGGTGTCTGTGACCTTATTATGATTTTAAGCAGCCTGTCTGCTAATGGATGGGGTTGTGTTTCTGTCTTGCTAGTTGTTTGACATAGGGTGTCCAGTACTGTAGCTTGCTGGTCGTTCAGTGGAGCTGGGTCTTAGCGTTAAGATGGAGATCTCTGGGAGATCTTTTGCCATTTGATATTAGGTTGAGCCGGGAGGTCTGTGGTGGACCAATGTCCTGAAATCAGCTCTCCCACCTCTGAGGCTCAGGGCTGACATGTGGTCAGTGCACCAAGATGCTGTCAGCCACACGGCTCAGAAGAAAAGGGGGAAAAAAGAATGAATAAAATAAAATAAAATAAAATAAAATAAATTTATAAAATAAAAAATAGAAATTATTAAAAATTTTAAAAATTAAAAAGTAATAAAAAAGACAAAATAAAAGAAAGAAGAGAGCAACGAAATCAAAAAAGAAATCCATCAATGATAGCAAGTGCTAAAACTATACTAAAAATCAAAAACAGAAAAAAAAACCCCAAAACGGACAGACAGAACCCTAGGACCGATGGTAAAAACAAAGCTATACAGACACAATCACAGAAAGAAGCATACACATACACACTCACAAAAAGAGAAAAAGTAAAAATATCTATGTATCTTTTGGGAAGTCTGAAGTCTTTTGCCAGCGTTCAGTAGGTGTTCTGTACGAATTGTTCCACATGTAAATGTATTTTTAATGTATCTGTGGGGAGGAAGGTGATCTCCACGTCTTACTCCTCCGCCATCTTGAGGGTCTCCCCGACAATGCACGTATAATTATAGCTTACTGAACCATCTTACCTGTTGTGTACTTCTGCCCTCAATGTCATTATGATATTGCTCATTTTTAAAGGAAATCCACACCAGATCACATGGCCGACCAATTGGAAAACAGCATCTGAAACTGGGACGTGGTACTGACCCTTCTAATTCACGCTGAGCACAAGGAGAGTGGAGATGGGAGAGGATGGATGGTCTTTTTCCAGTTTCTTCCCAGACTGTCCCAGGGACTGACTTCCCGGGGCTCCCTCCTTGGGGGGCACTGTAGGGACCCACGCTAAGAAGACACGGTTAGCTGTGGCATTAAAACCTGGCAGGCCAGAGATAATATTTCTTTCTTTTTTCCGCACCATGATCATTAGTCCATGCCCACAGCATGCTGGCTTAACAGAAACTAAGGCAGATGCCACAGAAACAAAACCACAGAACCTGTGGAGCCAGAAGGGCCTGAGAGGGCAACAGTCCTCTAATAAGCTTTTTAACAGAGTTTCCAAGGAACCAATCTTCAGACAATGTCTCCTCTACCTTATCCCATTCTTTTGGGTGGTAGCTTTTGCTTAGGCCACCATCAATGTTTAGTACAACAACACCTTATTTATTTTTGTTGACCTAAGAGTTAGAGACCTTGAAAACTACCATTTCCACTTAAAAGCTGTTCAAACTTGGACAAGTTCATTAACCATTCCAAGCCTTAAGAAAAATGGAGATAATACCACTTTCCACCTTTATGAGCATTAAATTAGTCAATGCATGTAAAGTGCTTACCACAGTACAACACAATGATGAAAGTATAGTACAGTAAGCTCTGAGTAAATGCTAATAACTAAGAAAAAAAAAATCCAGAGTTTTGTTCCAAAATTACTTTCTATTCTGCAGTACACCAAAAACAAAAATCATATGTGATAATGCTGGAAGTCAGAAACTACCTCCAATCACAAAGCTACATTTTTTTTAAGCTACATATGGATCTAGTTCAGCTAGAGTTTCCTGAATGAATGTGGGCCTTTTCCAAGCACATCCAGCATAGCTCAATCATTGGCACCCGAAACAAAGCTCAGGCTCTGAAAAGCTGCACGTGATAGAAATTAAGCTACCTGTACTGAAAGTATTTAAAAGGGAAAGAGAATGACTTAGAAGAAAAGGAATTTAGGCACAGTCTCCTTTATATAATCTAAATGCAGCTTGTTGATTCCTTTCGGAAATATTCCCAGAGTTAAATGTAATACTATTGTGCCCATTAACAGAACAAGTTTCATATGCACTGTGCATGGTTAATGTGGTACACGACTGCTCCTTGGATTCCTTGAATATTTCCCCTTGAAAGTTGGGAATCAAAACTCCTTGGCTACTACTAAGCAGTTTAGTAAGCTCTTGCTGCTATGCTATGCTGCTTCTAGGGCCACAGGGCATTTCTGAATAATTGAGTTTAAACTTTAAATAATGATCAGATGCCCCTAGAAACCTCCTGACAGACACCAGACTCAACAAAGAAACTGAGGTTTTTCATCATCATTCTTATTCTGTACCATTTTAGGTATGTTGTATAAAAGTTTAACTGTAAAAGAAATTCAATATCTTTTCAACTTTTGCATTGCATCAGGTAAAGTGTAATTTTTAAATGAATCATCTATTGTGGACCAGACATTTCTGCATACAGCATCTTAGTAACTTAGAAATTATCAAATATTTTAAAATCACTGAAATTGTTTTAGTGTGGTTTGATTTCTAAGACATTTTAGCTTTAATATATCTACATAGCTTAGTCAGTTTTAAATTCTACATTACATATAATGGAATCTGCAAGCCAAATTTCTTATTTGTCCGTTTTGGGAATAGAATAACTACCTTTTATCCACTTAAGAGATATCTGAAAAGTTCAATATTTTTCTATCATCAAGCCTCCACTCTTACAGCTAGAACTGAAGATTCCAGTAGATATTTTCTTTCTGGGAATACTGATAGTGGGGGTGGGAGTAGGAAAGATTCGAGAGAGAAAAACCGAATTTATTAGTAGATTCAGTGCAAGAGGTAGTAAAATCAAATTTATTACCCAAAGAAAGGAAAAAGGAAATATCTTTGGTCAGCATCTAAAGAAAGAGATATGGGGCAGTAAGGATACCTAGTAAGTGTTGGACCCTGTGTTAAACATTTTACAAACATAACTCAATTTATTCCCCATGATAGCTTAAAAAATGTATTATAGTCACTTTTACAAAAGAGGAAACTGAGTTTAGGAGGTTAAGTAACTTGACTAAAGTTACATAGTTGATAAGGCACAGAGCTGGGATTTCAATCAAAGTCAACCCTAGACATGGATATTGTTATGGATTGAATTGTATCCCCCCTGCCCCACCCCCAATTCAAATGTTGAAGCTCAATTGTGACTATATTTGTAGACAGGGCCTTTACAAAGGTAATTTATGTTAAATGAGGTCACCAGGGTAGGTTCTTAATCCAATAGGACTGGTGTCCTTATAAGAAGAGGAAGAGACACAAGGGATGTGTACACACGGAGAAAAGGCCCCGTGAGGACACAAGAGAGAAGGCAGCCACCTGCAAGCCAAGGAGAGAGGCGTCAGGAGAAACCAATCCTTCCAGCACCTTGAACTTAGAGTTCTAGTTTCCAGAACTGTGATAAAATAAATTTCTGTTGCTTGAGCCACCCGGTCTGTGGTATTTTTTTATGGCAGCCCCAGTGGACTGACACAGATATGAACTTTAAAAGATATTCTTTAGAAAACCAAAATTCAAAAGGAGTCATGTACCACAATGTTCTTGCAGCTCTATTTACAATAGCCAGGACATGGAAGCAACCTAAGTGTCCATCAACAGATGAATGGATAAAGATGTGGCACATATATACAACGGAATATTACTCAGCCATAAAAAGAAACGAAATTGAGATATTTGTAGTGTGGTGGATGGACCTCGAGTCTGTCATACAGAGTGAAGTAAGTCAGAAAGATAAAAACAAATACCATATGCTAACACATATATATGGAATCTACAAAAAAAAATGGTCGTGAAGAACCTAGGGGCAAGACGGAAATAAAGATGCAGACCTACTAGAGGATGGACTTGAGGACACGGGGAGGGGGAAGGGTAAGCTGGGACAAAGTGAGAGACTGGCATGGACATATATACACTACCAAAGGTAAAATAGATAGCTAGTGGGAAGCAGTCGCATAGCACAGGGAGATCAGCTCAGTGCTTTGTGACCACCTAGAGGGGTGGGATAGGGAGGGTGGGAGGGAGACACAAGAGGGAGGAGCTATGGGGATATATGTATATGTATAACTGATTCACTTTGTTATAAAGCAGAAACTAACACACCATTGTAAAGCAATTATACTCCAATAAAACTGTTTAAAAAATAAGAGAGATTCTTTATTGTTTGTTCTGTAGATCTCTTCTTAACGATATACCATGAAAGCTAGTTTTAAGTGCCGTGAGTGCAGGGCTACGGGTGTCTGTATCTTCGGGGTCTGACACATAATAGATGATTAATAAATTTTTGTAAAGGGAATAAATTAATGAATGAAAACAAATTCATTCCATAGTGATATATTTCTTGACAGTGTTATCCTGTGGCTAAATAAAGATAAAACGTGACATAAAAATCCCTCTTCCATTTAGCTCTTGTATTACATACACAACTGAGTGAAGAACCATTCTGTTTTCCTCAGTCAGTGTCACACCTAGACCTGAAGCTTTCATTTGCCAGAATCAGGTGCCTCCTTTCCCTGGCATGGCATCCAGCATCACCTGGAGTTTCCTCTAGCACCCTGGACCTCTGCCGTCATGGTTCACCCCTGCCCCTCATAGAAACTTCCTTGCCCTGTAACTATTTGCCCAAAGGAGACAGACTGCTCATCTAAGTCTTAGTCAACCAGATCCCCAAGCATGTCACATTTGTCCCTAAGGAGAAAGATGAAGCACATTTCATTAATCACCTCTACTTAAAAGAAGTAAAGAAACTGAAGCACAGAAAAATTAAATGATTTGTCCATTCACGGTCATATAGGATCTTGTCACTCAAACTGTGGTCCATGGGTCAGCAGCATTGACATCACATGGGTGTTTGTTAAAAATGCAGAACCTCAGGCCCCATCCAGTACTGTTGAATCAGATTCTACACTTCACAGTCAGAGAAACACTTTTCAAGTTTTGACAGTGTGGAGATTTGAATCCAAATATTCCAATTCCTAAATCAAGGTTCTTTGTCCATGTGCTTCATCATAGGGGCTTCTAAAAACAATGGCCTCCCCCTCCTTATTAGTCTCCTTACAGTGCCAGGATTCTAATGGTAGGACATCAGTTGGGTAGGTGCATCCTATGAGACCCCAGGGTTTCAGAGCTTTGAAGCTTTTAAATCACACCCTTGAGACAGCAGCCTATTTATTCTCTGCAAAAGGAGAAAAAATTCGGGCCACGCGTCAAAGTGGGGAAGTGGCCATTCTATAGACACAGCTGTCACTGATAACTTACATCATTACATTTGATCTTCACAATAACACAATGAGAGAGGCTTCATTATCCCTATTATACAGATGAAGAAACTGAGACTCACATGACTGAAATAATTATTAACAGAGACTTTGCATCGCTGGTTTCTCTGACTCCAGGGCTGGGCAGAAGGACATATCCCCTAAAATCATAAAACCTCTCAGGGATAGTTCTGCAGTCATCTAGGTAGCAACACTTCAGAACCTCTTGAGAGGCCACTATAACTCTGGGTTATCATCACTTTTCTCCTCCGTAGTATAATGATGAGAGACCTACTTCTGGGCTGAGGAGCTATGGTATTCTTTATTGGATTCTTCTTCATTTGGCTCTGCAGCCTGTAACAATGGGTGTTCTCCCCTCTCTCATGTGATACAACATGCCAGCTCTTCGAATGTATGTATTCATTTCATGTTAGATGTTCTGCTGAAACCATGAGACCTTTGAAATGGAGCTGGGATGGATTTATGATGACAATGGGTGGGTGAAACCACATGCTTTCTCTCTTTTGTTCAACACTGAGAGGAACACATGAATGACAGCCCGTTCCCTTGGGATCACTTGTAGGTTATAATGCCCACACCTTAGCTTCTTTAGTCATGGTGAGATGAAAAAGAAACAGAGCAACTACAGGGAGGACCTTCAGATTCCAAGGAAAACCATGGATATGATGAATGAACACTGTGACCAACATTCCATATGGAAAGAAGGCGTGAACTATTAATGCAGCAGCTGGAGGAGACAAGGGGCAGGCCATGTACGTTAATGCTCTACTACAAACCCCCTCCCAGTATGATCGACTGCTTTCTGGCAGCTCTACTGACCTTACATGTGCAATTTTTAGTCACTCTTCATCTTCAGAAAAATATCCCTTTGCTATTTGCGTGCCAAAAACAAGAATAATTGAAGTAACATGTTTGTTGTGGCAAAGTGCTACATCTTGAGACTCAGGATCTTTAGTTAAGATACTGGTGGACTAAAGGATTTGACAAATAATATATGGATTCCTGTGGGTTATGTGGTCAGTGAAGGAACGTGAGAGTTCCCATTGTTGCTATTCACAATTTCAGTGACCTGCTGATCAGTCCTACCAAGACTGAGTTAGAGCTACAGCCAAGTAATATCATGTTAGTATTTTCCTACTGCTTCTTTATTTAATCTGATGCACATACTGTGTAAAGGGTATTTCATAATAAGCTGATCCTTTTATTCACTAAACAATGCATGTTAGAGCCCCATTCCTACCAAAAGCAACTTAATAAAATTACCTCTGACTCAGTCGGTGTGTGAAATGAGATTCTCTCTAACCCACTCCACAGTGGTTTCCTCCAAGGCCAGAGATTCTTCAGTGGTCCAGTTAGAGTTGAAATGCTGTACACAGCTACATAATTTTTTACCTCAAATTAATGATGTCTGAGTTCATGGACTTAATACTTTATAGGAATTTCAATTAAAAAGAGAATGTTTCTTGGCAAAAGGAACAATTTTGCTTTTCTTATGGTTAGGGTTATTCTCATTTGGGAAAGGAGTGCTGACAATCATGTGAGGTTGAAATTATGGTGAGTTGTGTGTGCACAGAACTGTGGTTAAGAGCTTGGGAATCAGGAGACTTCTATCATACTTCACCACCTACTAACTATGAGACTTGAACAAGTTACTCTCCTCTCTGAGCCTCAGTTTCCTTTTCTGTAGACTACAAAGCCTCAGTTACACAGTTAGTACTAAGGCTCCTGGGACTGAAAGATTACACTTCGGAATGGTATAGAATCACTTTGAGAAGTCTTTAAAGATTGTTATAAAGGATAACAATGTATCCACAGTACATATTAGAGACCATACAAATCATATTATTTAGAATATGATAAAAGCATAAATAAACCAAATGGTTTGGGATGCATATCATTCTCAAATGTATTAGCCCTTCAATAGTCTTATTAGCCTCAATAAAAACAATGAATTAATGTATATGCTTCATTGCTAAGGTGCGTCATCACTCTGTATTTCAAGTCCTTTATTTTACTTATTATTTTATATTTAAAAATAAAACACGATCCAGTGATAATGATGCTGCTGGCCTAGGAGTTGGGAGCTATGGCTTCTACTTGGGGGTTTGGAACGATTCAGTCCTAGGAACTCTGCTGTGAACTGCCTACTATGGCTCAAGCATTCAGTAAACTAATTTATTTTAGTTTTGGATTTTGTAAGAAAAACTATGTGTATTGTTTGAGACTCATAATAGTTATACTTTATTAAACTTTCTGCCAAAATACTTGGCAAAGACAAATCCAGTAATGATATATCAATACTATGTATTAGATATTAGTTACAGGATGAATATATATCTGGACCCGAAATTATCCAGGGTAGAAATGTGACAAGGGGAAAATATAAGTGTAGTTTTTTCACATCAAAATGAAAGTCTGAGGTGAGCCTGGATTTATCTGCATTTCAGGCTGCACAGCACAGAAGCTGTCCCAAAGATTCCTTTTTCCTAGGTAGTCTCATTTCCTTTGTCAACTCTAAATTTTTGTTGGAACTAAGGTTTTATGTTTTCTTGATAATCAGAAGTGACAATCAGTGATGTATATTCAAATTTATTCTAGTATGTTTTAATTTCTGAATTTTTGTTTCATAGAATCATAGATTTCCTGAGTTAGGTAGAAGCCTGAAGTTCATCAAATCCATTTACCTTCAGCAACTGCAGACTTTAAGGTGCAATTTTTCTTGTCTGAATGTTTATAATCAAGAACCATAGGCCAGTAAAGAAAATGAACAGAGTAAAATGACAGAAAAAGGAATTCCAGAAATGAATATGTTTTCTTCTTCCCTACTACTGACACTACTTTGGTTGACACAGTTGCGTATGTCTTTTTTACAGGTGTTGTAGCCCCAAGTGTAAAAAACACATGTGTAAAGCTTTGATGATAGCATTTCTAAGCTATCTCATTTTGACAACAGAAGAATTTTAATAGTTTTTTATATTCATTTTTACTTTAAATAAGAAAATGAAAATGAAATTTCAAAATGCATGCTGTTGTCGGGACTTCCCTGGTGGTGCAGTGGATAAGAATCCACCTGCCAATGCAGGGGACACGGGTTCGATCCCTGCTGCGGGAAGATCCCACATGCCGCGGAGCAATCAAGCCCGTGCACCACAACTACTGAGCCTGCGCTCTAGAGCCCACATGCCACGATTACTGAGCCCGCGTGCCACAACTACTGAGGCCCGCGTGCCTAGAACCCGTGCTCCGCAACAAGAGAAGCCACCGCAATGAGAAGCCCACGCACCGCAACGAAGAGTAGCCCCCACTCTTCGCAACTAGAGAAAGCCCGCGCGCAGCAACGAAGACCCAACTCAGCCAAAAAAAAAAAAAAATTAAATTAAATCTTAAAAAAAAAAAGAAAAATTAAGAAAAACCCATAAAAAAAACCCCAAAATGCATCCTGTTGTGTTTAGCCATAATGTCAAAGCAATCGAAAGAATTTAATCACTGATGGCATGCTACAGTTAAGTGAATTAAGGAGGAAGTTAAGGTTTTCATTTCTAATTTTCCTCTTCCCTGCAATGGACATCATGCATTTAAAGATTCTATAAAATTTTACAGTTCGCAGTAAACACAGAGTAATGTATGTATGTCTATCTCTGTGGGGAATGTTGTCTATTTCCCTGCAACTATCATTGAGTATACACAATTAGCATAATTTATGCAATACTGGAAACTTCCTTTGTTATTTAGAAAGAATTTCCTGGCTTGCATAATATTTTGTACTATATTTTCCAAGTCTGGGGCAACATGATCTTTTTGTGGAATCCACAGCATGAAACAAAATTCTCAAAACAATTTCATTAAGGCCGCTTATCTGTTTTACTTTTTCCAGGTGCCCTGGGGTGTTCCCGCTAGTATCATTTGCATCAAGTTTAAAACTAATGAAAATCCAAATACAATTAGAAAGGGAGATGAGGAAAACAGAGATTCCAAATCAGGGTGGATCCTCTTATTGTGCTGGAGGGAAGAGGATTGTGATGCGTCTTTGATAGCAGCAGTGGAGGAAATGAAACACTGATTGCAAGCCAGGTTTGAGCTGACCATTAATATGAGAGAAATCAACATTATCCTGATTACTGCATGTGAGAAACAGATGCCATTCCCTCCTCTTTCTGCAGATGTAACAAAAGGCATTGTGCTCGCTTGGGATAACTGGGTGGGAATAACACATGATGCATATCCTTAAGATAAGAGGAAGGGGTTCCTGAGTCATTATCAAAATTTCAGGAATATCCAAATTTTGGCATAAGCATTAGGTTTTGGTTCTGTTTTTATCTGAGGAAAAAAATTTTCTACTAATCGACAACTGCTTAGTCCGTTTGTCAAAAATACGGTGTGTTATGAGAGCCTAAACAGTTAATGCCTGGATGCCTCCCCGCTACTCCACAGTTGTAACCCACCCCGAACACACACACACACACACACACACACAAGTTCATTCCTAATTGTTCTGGAATATTCAGCTTACAACTGCTGGAGTTAACCTCCACACCCCTCTTCTTTCTTTTCTGTTCTGGAAGCTCCCTCCTCTGTGCTCCCACAGCATAACGTTTATCCAGATCAGCCCACTGAAAAGGCTAGGAGCAATGGGAAAAGTAGTCTTGTCTCATTAGTCTTTGCCTTCCTGCTCCTTGTCTAATCACTGGCAACGAGCCTTATCTTATTTTTTCCTGCCCTTCACCCCTCTTATGATGGCACATGTTATGCCTCCTAAAATACTGATTTTTTTGTTTCGAAGAAGACCACTGCAAACAGCAGAAAAATGTATTAACCAAACCTTTCTGTTATGTTGAACTTAACCATATGTCCATAGATTTGGTCATAAAATAAATCATTCCTTGATATTATAATACATTATCATTCCTTGATAATATAATATATGATAATATAATACAGAAAGCTGTCTTTGAAAGGCTTGCCACTGGAACTTTTTTTAATTGTCATTGGGGGAATGAATGTGGAGGACCAATGTGCTATATAATAAATGGGAAAATAATATGAAGTTATAAATGTAGTGAAAGAATAGAATTTGCTTCTGAAAACATGTGTGTGTGTATATATATATATATAATATTTATATATATGTACATTTCATACATCAGAGGGGAGAGCGTACATTTTTAATTTGACGAAATTCAAGAAAATTTGACACATTTCATCCAAACCTGCCTCCTCTATAGGGATTATAGTTAGTATATAACTAAAATGTCTCCTGAAAACCTCTGAGCAATTGAAATGAGCCTCAAATTACCTCCACACAATCACCTAATCCTTCTCTCTATTTCCCCCCTCCCAAAAAATCACAAAAAAATGACATCCATAAGCCTCACACGGTGCCAGATCTAGGTATAATCAAAGAGAATATGGACAGAGTAAAAGTTTGTAATAAAAAGCCAGTGTCATGTTCACGGACTGATTGAGCTGCTGCTGGAGAAGGTGCCTTGATTAAACCTCCCAGAGCCTCATTTTTGGCACATCTTTGACCAGTTAGGCAGGCCCAGATTATGCCCATGCTCTGCAATTCCTCATTCCTCCCAGGGAATTGTTCTGCCTCTTCCACAGCTCCTCCTCCAATCAAGGGTCTGACACTGCCCATTGACCACGTTTATTTTTCTGCCTTTTGGCACTAGGAGCTTGTCTGTTGTAGGATAAAAGTGGAATTCTCTGCTGTCTGCACGGCTTTCCCCAGGGAACAGAGCATGAAACCCAAACTTATATATAAAATCATATCCTGTTTGCAAACATCATATTCCCTTTGCTTCTCACTAATCTGGTCCTGTAAACCCCAGCACAGCTTGAGAGCCCATTCCTCATCTAAACAAATGCCATAAGCCCCTTTATACTTTTACAACCATGTCAAAAAATAATATTGCCTGCCAATAGTGATGTGATTGGAGTTGCCTCCTCCGAGCCATAAAAGAAGTGCAGAGTCTGTTATCAATTTCTCTAAGTGTATCAGGGGAATTATGGGTCGATTCAGTTCCAAGTTATAAATGACAACTCAAAAGCCGCAGAAGCGTTTGAAGCTGGGAGCTGATGACGACATTATCATAAAAGCCTGCTCGTCCTTGCTTTTGTGGGTTTTTTTGTGGCCTATCAAGTGAAGAGGGAAAAATAAGGCTGAGAAATGACTTCAAGATTTCTTCACACAGCAGCAGGTCAGATGGCCAGGAAAATGATCACTATTTTTAGTGATATACCCTGAGGAGTGAGAACTAAAGTGGTCCGGCACTGGCTTTTGTTTCCAGAGTCCCTTAATTATCTGTTTCACTATATGACTACCAAGGCCCGGGATTTGGTAAAATGCTCTCTTCAGTTGGTGCATTTTCTTGCAGTGCAATCACACAGTAATCAGAAATGAGTCATGCCATAGTAACGAAACAAAATGAGAACCAAACACAAAGGAATTTGGAAACCTTGAGATTGTTGTCCAAAATGCAATTCTGGAGAGCACACTTTAAAGCAACTTATTACCGTTCACCCATTGAGCTACTTGACCAAATTATCACCTGCAATTTTACAGGAAAAGCTAATAAGAGGTAGAGATTTTTTTAATTTCATCATGTCCCAGGCAGACCCCTCAAAAGCCAATTAATCCATCAGCATTCAGTAGGTATAAATTAAACCCATCTGGTAGGAAGGTATATATTCTAGGCAACTGGGGTTTATCCCAACAACTGGGGAGCATTAAGTGTTTTGGAATTTAAACCAATGGGTTCATCTTAGATAATATGAACCGGAAGAAATGCCTTAAGACAAAAGTGATTTTAGTGGTTTCCAAGCTTGCTGGTGTGCCCCCATGTTGCCAAGCTGGGCCACTCCATGTTCATACTGGGTATCTTTTGTATATGTAATATGTCTTGGACTGTCCTGGAGGTAAAAATTTAGATGGATACAAATCCACAGGACCCAGAGTTTCTCTTAGGACTTATATCAAAACCAAAGATCTTAGGAGTCAAGATGGTTCCTGAATGTCTAAGAACACAATCTGATTCCTAAAAAAACCCCAAAACACTGAATCAAGCTAGTTCTCTAGAGCATCAACAAGCGTAGGTATACACAACACAACACATACACACTCACCTAGACCTACATAAACACCACCAGGAGACCTATAGGCCAATTTGAAAAACAGAGATGCCTCTCTCCAGCACTTTCCAGCAGTGATGGAGTCAAACTAATCCAATCTTACTCTACCTGCTTCTGCTTGTGCAAGCCAGATTTATCCACCACCTTTGCTGCCACCATACTGATTAGGTGTTATTCTATGACACCCACTGTGCCAGAAGCAGCAGCCACTATTCATTCCTTGGGTACTTCTAAGAGTTTACTAGAGCAGTTCTTGCTAAAGAATAGGAAGTTTACTTGGTATGTGTTTAGCACAGTTGAGTACATGTATTTTACGTTCAAGGCATAGTGAGTCATAGGCACAGCAGAGGTCAGACTTGGGAAGTGGGTCCTAGTGAACTGTCCTCATTTCAACTCTGGATCATGAATTAAATGTACTTGTTAAGTGAGTGGGAGTTTGATGATCACCACTCTTTTCACAGCTTTGATTTCCTCCCCATTACCATCCCCACTAAGCAGTCATTAACTTTGCTTCATTCTTTGCCTCATTTGTAGGTAATCAGCCATTCTCTAAAAATGGCCACTTGGGATGTCAGAAAATAAGTGCAAAAACCAATGAAACCCATTTTAAAAGTCAGTAAATTCTCTGCTTTCTAGAATGACTCTGTAAGCTCCTGGCTTCACCGGAGGTTTGCAAAAAATGAGCATGGATTAATGTGGGATGGTGACTGTCCTGTCCTAGGAGTCAAAAAGCAAAGCTCACTGGTGAGCTGCCATCAAGGGGACCACACTACGTTAGCCACACAGATGCACTGCTAGGCTCCAGGGGCTGCGGCTGGTCTGTTGAAGATGAGAGCGTTGGAAGGACCTAAAATGCTCTTTTGGAACTCCTCCACATGGACGTGCACGTCAACTTCATACCTTCAGCCTTTCAGCCTTTCCTAAGTAACTTCAGCAAAATAACCTCACTTCTCTGAGCCTTCAGGTTCTCATCGGCAAAATGGTGTTAATAATTACGACTACGTTATAACGTTATTACAAACCTCAGGTGCATGTTGGTAAACTGTAAAGTCCAAATGGATATTGGTTGTAGTTGCCATTTTTATTTCTAGAAGGCAGAGTCACAGGTGAAGGAATAGAAAGATTATCCTTGCAAAATCTAGCATCACTAAAATGACAGAATTAGCTGAAAATGTATGGGATTTCCCTGTATAAAATTTAGTTATAGCAAAATATCACCTAAAACGTACTCAGGACTAGTTGTGTTCTTTCCTTCAATATCTAAGAAACTTAACTGACTTAAATTCCTTAGTCCTTGGAAACCTGATCTAGAATTACTCTGTCCTAACATGAGTTAGCACTCAGTTCTACAGGATGATGGCTTGTTACTGGTAAGGGTTAACTTTAAATAGATTGCAGGTTATAGGGTATGTTCTAATCATCCACAAAAATGCAGACATTTTTCTTCATACATTGTTGGATTTGAACAAATTTGTCCTTGAAATATGGTATAAATATCCTGGGTTAAAAAGGCTTTGTTAATTATTGAAGACAAAAATGGCCTCAGGAGGTTCACAAACAAAATGTTCCACAATGCAAAGTGCTTTGTGAAGTTTATGCCATTTTCACCAGGAATATAATGCATATGCATACTCAGTATGACTCTACTGAAAACTGAATTCTGCTATGAAACTACGTTATAAACCCTCTCATATTACCTTTTCTCTAGCAATATAAAAGTCTAGCAAAGTGGCTTCACACAGGAACCTGTATTTAGCAGGGGCCCCAAGTTTGGATTACTTTGGTATTTTTGCCATCTTGAAATTCTTAATAATTTCTGAACAAAGGGATCTCTATTTTCATTTGGCACTGAGCCCTACAAATTATGTAGCCATAATAACCTGAAGTCCAGCATAACTTTTACTGAGGAACAGCCTTAAACACAAATGACCAGATAAATCAAAGGATATATTTTTGGAATTTTATGTTATTTAAAAGCAGTAAACAGAAACAATTCCATTTACCATCACATCAAAAAGAATAAAATACCTAGGAATAAACCTACCTAAGGAAGCAAAAGACCTGTACTCAGAAAACCATAAGATGCTGATGAAAGAAACTGGAGATGACACAAACTGATGGAGAGATATACCATGTTCTTGGATTGGAAGAATCAATATTGTCAAAATGACTATACTGCCCCAAACAATCTACAGGTTAAATGTAATCCTTATCAAATTATCAATGGCATTTTTCACAGAATTAGAAGAAAAAACTTCACAACTTGTATGGAAACACAAAAGACCATGAATAGCCAAAGCAATCTTGAGAAAGAAAAACAGAGCTGGAGGAATCAGGCTGCCTGACTTCAGATTATACTACAAAGCTACAGTCATCAAAACAGTATGGTACTGGCACAAAAACAAATATAGATCAATGGAACAGGATAGAAAGTCCAGAGATAAACCCACGCACCTGTGGTCACCTAATCTATGACAAAGGAGGCAAGAATATACAATGAAGAAAAGACAGACTCTTCAATAAGTGGTGCTGGGAAAACTGGACAGCTACATGTAAATGAATGAAATTAGAACACTCCCTAATACCATACACAGCAGTAAACTCAAAGTGGATTAAAGACCTAAATGTAAGACCAGATACTATAAAACTCTTAGAGAAAAACAGGCAGAACACTCTTTCACATAAATAGCAGCAAGATCTTTTTGGATCCACCTCCTAGAGTAATAAAAATACAAACAAAAATAAACAAATGGGACCTAATGAAACTTCAAAGCTTTTGCACAGCAAAGGAAACCATAAACAAAACAAAAAGACAAATGACAGAATGGGAGAAAATATTTGCAAATGAAGCAACCAACAAGGGATTCATCTCCAAAATATACAAACAGCTCATGCAGCTCAATATCAAAAAAATAAACAACTCAATGGAAAAATTGGCAGAATATCTAAATAGACATTTATCCAAAGAAGACATACAGATGGTCAAAAAGCACTCAAAACTACAATGAGGTATCACCTCACACCAGTCAGAATGGCCATGATCAAAAAATCTACAAACAATAAATGCTGGAGAGGGTGTGGAGAAAAGGGAACCCTCCTACACTGTTGGTGAGAATGTAAATCGGTACAACCATTATGGAGAACAGTATGGTGGTTCCTTAAAACACTAAACATATGACTACCATATGATCCAGCAATCCCATCCCTGGGCATTTATCTGGAGAACACCATTATTCGAAAAGATACATGCACCCCAGTGTTCACTGCAGTGTTATTTACAATAGCCAGGACATGGAGGCACCCTAAATGCCCATCGACAGACGAATGGATAAAGAAGGTGTGGTACATATATACAATGGAATATTACTCAGCCATAAAAAAGAATGAAATAATGCCATTTGCAGCCACATGGATGGACCCAGAGATTGTCATACTGAGCGAAGTATGTCAGACAGAGAAAGACAAATACCATATGATATCGCCTGTATGTACAATCTAAAGAAAAAATGGTACAAATGAACTTATTTACAGAACAGAGTCACAGGTGTAGAAAACAAAGTTACAGTTACCAGGGGGAAAAGGGGGTGGGGATAATTTGAGTGACTAGGATTGACATATACACACTACTATATATAAAATAGATAACTAATAAGGACCTACTGTATAGCAGAGGGGACACTACTCAGTACTCTGTAATGACCTATATGGGAAAAGAATCTAAAAACGAGTGGATATATGTATAACTGATTTACTTTACTGTACACATGAAACTATCACAACATTATAAATCAACTATACTCCAATAAAAAATTTTTTTTAAAAAGCAGTAAACAAACTCATACTTACCCCAAGTCCACCACAAGGTAATGAAGAAAAAAACTTTTGAGAAGAGTCACCTACACAGTAAGAAGACATGAAAAAATATATAAATTGGAATATAATTATAGTTTTTAAAATTTTTGGTGTTTATTAACACATAATATGTCACATCGTATTTATCATTTGAGTCAGAAGGAAACTGATCAAATTTTAGATAGTTAAGAACTCAAAGCAAATTAATACATATATTATTACATGTAGAGCCTTTTACTCCACATGAACAAACACATACTTATGAAAGTTGAGTCTCAAGATTTTTTTCAACTGCCCTACAGGATGTTTATCACAATACCTTTTTTGTTTATAACTTATCATAAATAACTCAGCTGTTCATTACGTGTATCCTTCCAGTGTAATGTTTTGAGCCGCAAAGTTTATGAAATACACTGTCATTTTTTACATGCTCCAAATATTAAAGCATTTATTTAGGTATACAGACCTATCTTTAAGTTCTACTTCAGATATAGCTAAGACCAAGTATACTATAAACCTCTCCAACATTCACAATTTTTTAAACAAATAAGTCACAAATCACTATAAATAGGATAACCTTTTGGGGATCTATATAATATACATATAAATGTATCTTTAAAGTAAATGCCAAAATCTTACTTGTGACTATCTTTTGGAATTGAGATTTTATGGAATTTTTAATCATTTTTGTTTACCTGCACTTTGATTTTCTACATTATCTACTACATGTATAGAGAAAACAAAAAATTACTACTCCTAAACCTCCAAGACTAAAATCTGTCTTGCAAAGTAATTAAAGGAACGGCAGTGGGCATTTCTATATCACAGTTAAACAGCTCTGAAGTGACTCATATGGGTCACTCAGGAGATTCGTGGTAGAACCAGGTACAAACCTCCATTTCACTTATCCTAATTCATTTGTTCTATTGATGATCAATGAAATAAATAATGAAAATTGAAAACAGGTTTGTGATGGAATTCACATCATGTCAGTAAAAGTCTAAATAGATTTTACTGTCACAGAAGAAAGTTTATTTTGAAAACAATAAATTGTATGAGTTTTCACATGCAATTGCTAACAGATGGAAAATGATAAAGAAAAATGTAAGTGCAAATGAAAAAATAAGATATCTCGTTATATATAAGGAGCCTCACGAAAAAAAGATGAAAAGTCAACAAAAAAAATAAACAAATCATGAAAAAATATTAAAACTGGAATACTGACTTCAGTAAAAGATACATAAAAAATTTTATGGGGGCTTCCCTGGTGGCACAGTGGTTGAGAGGCCGCCTGCCGATGCAGGGGACACAGGTTCGTGCCCTGGTCCGGGAAGATCCCACATGCCGTGGAGCAGCTAGGCCCGTAAGCCATGGCCACTGAGCCTGTGCTCTGCAACGGGAGAGGCCACAACAGTGAGAGGCCTGCGTACCGCAAAAAAAAAAAAATTTATGGATAGCTTGGGGAGAGGTAAAAAGTTTTCTTAAGTTGTTCCTCATAACAAAGATATTTCTGTGTCACTGAATATTTTGCAAGGATGTATTCATATGTCATATGTGAAATTAAAATATATAATAATGTATATTTTAATGTCTGAACTCTTCATTCCATAGTCAGTGAAAAAGGTTAAAGATAATATTACAGTGTACTGAAGTAATTTTTAAAGTAATCTAAAAAATTCTTAAACTCTAAGGGAATACAGAAAATAAATGATTTAATACTTGAGGAGAATCTAGCTTAGTACTGTTTAAATAATATTAAACAACCAAATTAATCGATAATTTAAATTTAGTAGTATGCAAAAAATGTTTATTTCACTGAACTGACTCAATTTATTTTTTAATAATGTTATATTGCCTCACCCATGGACTGAGCTCTGGCTAGCCACAAGATAACGAAAACTGGTAGTAAGAATGACAGGAATATTAATGCTAAGGAAAAACCTCTTGGCAGAAATGACTAAAGAGAATGTTTGAAAAGTGTCACCTTACAGGGTCTAGAGTATTTAAAGAGATAAATGCTGCCCATTTTCAAATCTAATTATTTTATAAGCTATAGATGTCTTTCAACATACGAAGATTGATGGGTCCAGTCATAATGAACTTTTGTTTAAATCCTTTCTCCTAACTCCAAAACATAACTATCAAAAGTAGTAGTATCAATTAAATTCAGAGAATTCATAGAATTGAATAAATTTCAGTTTACTGTGTGTGTGCATCGACAACCCCTCCCTCACCATCTGTGTTGGGAGGGATCAGAGGAAGAAGAGGATGTGTGGGAGAAAAAGAAAGGGATAAAGAGAGAGAAAATATCTTGATGGCTATGAATTTCTATACATTCATACAAGGCAGTTTCAATCTGGTCTTTTAGATACAAAAAACAAGCCACAAGAACTCAAATTTCACAAAGAACAAAAAATTATGAAAAATTAAACTTTTAAAAGAATGGGATTTTTAACTGAGACCCTGAATTGAGGAAAATTGGCCAAGTTTCTGGATTCATGAGAGAAACTGATACAGTTCAGAAGCATCATCAAAGAGGAATTTAGTGCTCGATATCAAGACCTAGCAATGCAACATCCTTGGTTACCTTTACTCCTGTAGCTTGCACTCAAGGCTGACATCGTTGCACTGATCCCTGAGAGGTGCCTATGGAACTCCACATGTGTATCTAAAGTTGATTCTAAAATCATCAATTGTATGAATTTTATCTCACATTAAATATTCAGAACTAATGAGATAAATGGCCATTTGGATCAAAACTGTAAAAATTAAATAATTGGTACTTGGTGTTTTCATTGCATACGTATTTGAAAAGGACTTCTGTCCAAGTTCTAAATTATGTATTAGAATTCATTTCTAAATCATCAAATCTTTAAATGATATGTGTGTTTTGAGAAAATCTGTTTTTCTCAAAAGTGTCAAATTTCATTAAAAAAAAAGTGGTATTGCCATGTTTCATAAGTATGACAGTTCAAAGTTGCCGGAGTTTAAATTTCATTTCTTTTACAAATATGTCCTTTCTCTTAAAATGTGGAATAATGGTGGTCTTGGAACATCTAAACACCTATGTGTAAATTTATCCTAACTAAATCCAAAGTACCTAGTCCTATGCTTAGGTTGAATAATAATTTGAGAGCTAGTTAAAAAATACAGAAAAGAAAAGAAATAGGGAAGGTTTTCTACTTGTTTTCTCTTAACTAAATTAACAATAATCAAAATGGACATAGCTTCCAATCTTTAAAATGCATCAGTATTTCGACCACAGAAGACCATGAAAGTTATTGTTTGGTTTACTTCATCATTTTGGTAAACTGGGTGGGATTATTAATTCATGTTAAAATAAGGACATTTATGACAGTATCCACAGCAAAAGAAGTACTTTATGTAAAGATCTGCATGTGCAGAGATAGATTCCTTCAACAGAAAGAAGAAAAAAACACACAGATTATATATGTTTAGATTGACTCACTGTCCTTTATGTTACTATATAACTTTAATTCTTTTTTTAAAGAAATTTGAATATTTATTTTATTATTTTTTTAATAAATTTATTTTATTTATTTATTGGCTGCATTGTGTCTTTGTTGCTGCGTGCGTGCTTTCTCTAGTTGTGGCGAGCAGGGGCTACTCTTCATTGCAGTGTGTGGGCTTCTCAGTGTGGTGGCTTCTCTTGTTGCAGAGCACAGGCTCTAGAGCACAGGCTCAGTAACTGTGGCGCACGGGCTTAGTTGCTCCGTGGCATGTGGTATCTTCCCAGACCAGGGCTTGAACCCGTGTCCCCTGCATTGGCAAGCGGATTCTTAACCACTGCGTCACCAGGGAAGTCCATATATGACTTTAATTCTACTATACAAATTGATTTTCATCATCAAATTTTCATAATACGCTTTCTAAAAATTGAGTAATTTTTCTGTGTTCCCTTTTCTGTCAATTTCTCCCTACCTTGCATGCATGTACATGCACACACACACTCAACCATATACCTTTATTTCATAAATTTAGGGATGCCTGTCACTTGTTTTAAAAGGGCAGATTTTTAGCGTTATAATTGGTAACTGTTAATTTCCCCTTATAATTGCTTTCCAAGATGCCTGCCTACTACATGTCATACACTTGCTTTTGAATTGTTTAGGACCAGTTAACATAAAATCATTTTGAAATAATACTGAATTGCGTGAAAGAGTCCAATTATTTGGAACTGACACAATAGGTTTATTTGAAAGAAAGGGGCAAGAAAAAGTCCTCAAATGCCTTTTTTAGTTAAAAAACTTAAAACATGATCTTTCTGTCATACATTGCCATGTCATGTATTGTTATTGCATTGTAAAAGATTATGAATAAACGTAATTAATAGATTGTTTCCGTTAAAATACGGTTTTGTCATGAACTTTCTTCAAAATCTGTTGTTTCTATCGCTCATATAAAGTCTATATAAAGCTGTGAAACATAAATTTGATTTTAAACTCTGATAATATTAAGATTTAAAATGCAATCTTACTATAAAATACAGTGTTCTAGGTGTAGCAGTAAGGAGTTTTCACTTAAAATAAGTTGTATTATACCCTTTGTCTGTTAAGGTCATAGAAAAAAGAACTGAAAGACACAAAATAAATGTGAAAGGTGAAGATAAATTTGCATAAAGAACACAAAAACTATTTTTTTTAGTCTAAAAATGTAAGCCAGCAAACTCCACAGTGCATTTATTCCTGTCAGCTAAAACACAGTGAACAAATGCTATTCAAATAAAAGTAAACATCATGAAACTTGCAGTGTCATTTTTTCTAATGCGGGATTTTCTTCATCTACATTGACTTCTATTGTAAACGACTCATTCCACAGAACAGTGCTGTTGGAAAAGCTGATTTTTTGTCTCACTGCTTGCCAAGTATTTTGAACTGACAGCAGCGCTGACTAATGACAGTGCTGGAATGTGCTGTTCTCAGTAGAATGGAGGCCCATACAGACCTAGTAGTGTCCTGGGGTCCAGCTTCTGTCCATCCAGGGGGTTGGTGCCATACAACAGCGAGTGATGTTCAGAATGAACAAGCTGTATTTCCTCCAGGCTGGCTTTTCGACCTTGAATTCGCTGAAAGAAAACAGCAGAGACCTACAGTACTTCACTGACAACATTTAGGAGAAAATAAGACCCCAAGTCACATTTAAGATGATTAATAATGGTCGGAGTTTCATCATGTAGGAGTGTGACACGGATTTGCATTAACGAGGTACCATAATAATACTTGAAAAGTAAGTGTATGCAAGGTTCAGATCCAATGGATTGCTTATGCCTAAGTGGGCAATTGACATTAAGCATATTCTTCTTTGGCATAAAAAAAAAATCTATAAAAAAGATTGGGATTGACACATATATACTATTGATACTATGTATAAAATAGATAACTAATGAGAACATACTGTGTAGCACAGGGAACTCTACTTAATGCACTGTGGTGACCTGAATGGGAAGGAAGTCCAAAAGGGAGGGGATATATGTATATGTATGGCTGATTCATTTTGCTGACAGTAGAAATGAACACATTGTAAAGCAACTATACTCCAGTAAAAATTAATTTATTAAAAAAAAGAAGATAACATCTACCTTATAGTATTACTGTGAGGAACAAATGAAATAAAATAATTATGTAAAGCATCAAACAAAAAAGTTAATAATAATTAAAAATTAATAATAATTAATAGTTAACTCCTTTGTAAAAGTACCAACTTAAAAACAAACAGGAGCTATTGCTTAGCTAACAAGTAAATTCAACTCTTACTTTACACACTCACCCAAAGAACTTGTTGAAACAAATTCCTTACTGTTTCTTAAAGGACATAAGTAAATACCAATACATTTTAATGTATTTGATTATTACCCATATGCTGATCACTTCATGTGTGTGCACCTCACAACAGTGTTCGTCTAGACAAATGTCACTCAAAATATGTAACACTGGGATCAGTAACAGTTCAGGAAGTGTTTATGAATGGTCTGTGATGAGGTCTGCATAAAGCTGAGAATAAATATTTAGAAACTTTTATAGTAATCTGACAGAGTATTTTTATGTCTGCTGAATCAAATATAATCTTGTATGTCTTCAATTTTTATTTCACTATTGTAGTATCTCATTTTTAATGTATTTTATATAAGCATTAGTTTGTGACAGAATGGAAATTAAACAAAAACAATAACTGCTGTTTAATCAGAGACAGTTTGAGACACTCTATAGACTCAGTCAATATTTTTACACCCATGCTAGGCAGAAACGTTCACTTCAGCTAACAAAGAATGGTCCTTCAACACAGACAAAACTGTACATAAATTAAATCTCAGTCAGTCAATGGACAAAGTGTTCTTCCTGGTCACATTTCTCAGCTGGCACATCTCTGAGCCCAATAAACGTGCTGGTGTATGAAGTTAATTAGCCTTATTTTAAAAATTGCTGTGCTTTCCTAAAATTACCCAAACCGTGTTAATATTTTACTTAAAATATCTATCAAAACAAGACACTTGTAAAGTAATATATTAGCAGAGAACTACAGTAAAATTCAGAGAGAATCTGTTCAGGGAATCCTGTCCTTTCATGTTCCTGACCATGAATTACCAGTTGATGTGGAAACATAAGGTGACAATGACACCTCTCAGGACCAAGACAATTCCATGCTCAATCTCCCTAGTTTAAGATGATGTGGCTGCTGCTGTGTGGTTCCCTGAGGGGGCAGGCAGGGAGAACCTCGATACACTGACACTTCCTAGAGCTTTACTGGGTAGAGGTGCTTGTCACTGAAAATAAATCATCATGTCACAGTGAGAAAGGAATGGTGAGGGACCCAAGGGGTAAGAAGAAGGTAACAGGAGTGATGTAAAACAGAAACTTCTTGACACTGTGCCATTATGTGCTGAATAAACAAATGCTTATGGAGTTTCTTTGTGATGGCACTGAAGTTCCCTCTGTTTGACACCCCATTTACATTTCCAGAAAAATAAAAATACGCTTTAGAGAAATTATTCCCAGGTAGGCGTTGAATGTTAAAATTAAACGAGGTAGGTAATGCTGAAGACTAGGGCAAATTTATGATGGCCATCTGGTCAACCATTGCTCTGATCAATAAACAAACATGTTATTGACCTAGATGGCTTGCTGGTAAACATTAGATTTGGAGACATTTATGGAGGACCAGAACAACCAAAGAAGCAGAATGACAAGTAATGAGAAAGAGAAAGTTCTAAGTCACTATTAAAGGGAAACATTTTAACTGGGAGATTTCAGCTGGAGGAAAATCCCCCAAGATAAGTAGTAGTAACTCCATGGTCTGAGTCATCTAATGTTAGAATGAGCAGCACACTGGAAACCAGACTGCGGCAGCCAGTCCTGGTCTGGCAGAATAGTGAACACCATGAAATAACAGGGCTTCCAGCTCTCACTTCTATGAGTCTATGAAATCCATAGCCACTACCATCTTATACGCTGATACAGTGAAACATCTTTATCTTAAACAATGCCAGCTCTGTAGCTAACTATCAGACCCATGTTTGGACTACTATCATGAAGCGCCATCATTTTTTCCCTTTCTCCTTTTCTATAAAGATATTTTTCAGTTCTACATTGAATTTTTGCCTCTGGTGTAACATTAAATACCATTAGTAATAAATATATCTTTATGTTTTCACAAACTAGTCATATATATTTACATAGCATACATTCCATGCTTGTCCTAAGTCCTTTCTCATTCTCCCACAATCCCACTAGTATTCAGGCTGAATGTTCAATCACACATTTGAAAAATAATCTGCTAGCAAGATTCAATTATTGACAGTAGCTCAAGAACTGATAAATCTTAAGAGAACACCTGCTGAATCTCAGTCATTCCCTTGTGTAATACCAGTTAACTAACACTAAGGATAGAGCATCTGGCCCAGCCTATTTAGCTTTCACTTCTTCTAAGAGTATCACTTTTTAGTATACTCAAGACCTCCCCTTCACTACTAAAATGTAACAAAGTATACAAGTATTTCCTTTGATTTCTTCACCTCCCCCCACCACACTTCTTTTTGATTCCCAGGAAGCATTTTACAATGACTCTTTTTATTATTATAGAAAATGTTTCTTTAAAAAATATTTACGCTAAATATAAGCACTAATTCTTGACGATCACTTTCTGCGTTTAAGGCCGCTGGAGAACAAGACCCACAAACAGGGTGTACATGTTTCTACAGAAAGAGGGCAGTGAAAACCAGTTCAACATGAAAACATGTTTCTACCTGGAGAAAGGATCTGGCGAAAGCATGCTCTGAGATTTATACCTCCAAGAGGCACTGCTGTGGGAACTCCGTGGATGTCTAACTAAAAATTCTGAAACAGCACCAGCTCTCCTTTCTTATTAGTTCGTTTTGCCTCACTATTATCAGATGTCTTAAATTTGTCACATTCTACTTTTCCTCTCAAATTGAGGTCTCCAACAGTTTTCATTTTCTGGTATCATCATCAGTAATTTATTAAGTTATGTGTTTATGCTTAAATATAGATAGTTCCGTTTAATCCCTTCCCATATTTTCTATTTCCTGTGTACCCTTTATTCCTTCAATTTTGTCTCATGATGCGCTTTTGAGCCAAAGGTCAAGAGCACAATGAGTCAGAAAATAGGATAAAGTGCTCTGATAACTGTAATTTAGGGAGATACTGATTTCCGTTCTCAGAGATATTTAGCCTGCAGGATGCCTAGCTAAAGTCATCTATGAGTTTGACCAAAAGAATTTTTGAGAATTCTGAGTATATTCGGACACTCAATGCCTATAAAGGATGGCATGGGTCTCCACCTGGGTATTTCTCACTTGAGATGCAAATATAGGTCTTAAGTAACTTGCCAATATAAGTCTAAGAAAGAAACCTTATAGCTCTTCCTTCAATTTCTTAGTAAAGAAACGCTGTCATGTAGGAGGTATTCATTATTCTATTTCCATTCTCTGTGACTTGCACTCAAGTAGTTTCTTCCTTGAAAGCAGGAAAGGAACTCACGCGCCCTGAGCGCCTACCCTGTGCTAAGCACCCGAGGAATATGATCTTATTTATTAGATCAGAGCCCCAAACAGTATACATTCACGTTTGAAGTTTGCTAAAGTTGTTCAAAATGACCATATCATTGAGTATCACAACACACCGTGGTTTTTTCCTAAAGAAGTAGTCTTTCTGAATTAAAGCCTGTTAATGCAACCTGATTATAGAAGGAATGTTCTGAACATGATCTACAAAGTCATACTGTGACAGGATAAAATGCAGCCTACCCACACACAGAGCACACACACGGTATAGATTCATATTTTTTTCTGCCAAGGAGCAGGGAAAAAAGGAAATAGTTCTATTCCTTCCCCTCCTCTGTTCAAAGCCTGGATTGAGGCCAGTGTCCTAATCAGTTCTCATTGGCCCTGGAGGAATCAGAACCTTTTGTAAAATATAATAAAGGGCATAAAATCATGATAAAATGCATGAAAAAGCAGTGCCTTTGGTTAGGGAACTAGAAATAATTTAGCAGAACAGATGGATTGCATTGGTTTGGTATTACTGAGGACATGAAAGGGCTTATTTTGTGGCAGTTCCAAACTAAGAGAAAATGTCCAACTTCAATTTGACAAGTCAAAGTACCTGCCTCTGCTGGGGGAGACCCCATTTTCTTTAATCATTTTCAAAGTGGTGACATATTAGGCAAGAATTTCCACTGAAATATCTCATTTTCTGAAAATATTTCATCCAGTGTCCCTAAATATAGGGATGCGTTTTTTTTTTTTTCTACAAAGATCTGCAGGGCTGCAGACTTACAGAGTTAAACTAAAGAATCATAAATGACTTATGACTGTCAAAGTTACCCTCTGTTACAAACCCCATTCTTAATATTTAACAAATCAGTTCACACCTATTCATTATTGTCGATACTCTTTCCTCTCTTAAACAAACACAAAAAATCCGGTCTCATTGCTCATGCCCAAGCTTACCAACCGGCGTTTTCAAATGCTACAACCAACTGCTTCTTTAAATGTTACAAAGAAGATAGTTTCTATCCCCTCCCCGCACTGCATTCTCTCCTTCCATAGATCCCTCATCATCTAATAACCTGTTCTCCTCAGAGGCTTTCTTATAAGGAAAGGGGAATGAAAGAAGGAAGGCGGCTGCTAAGCCAGCAGGCAGTCCGACAAGCTCTTCGTCCTTTCTGTCAGTCATATGAAAAGAAAGTGAATTGCAAGTCAGGAGCCCTGAGTTCTGGGTTCTGACTGTCACATGTCCTTAACGTGCCCATAGCCTGCTATGAGGTACCTTTCTGGAGCTTTGTTTCTTCATCTATAAACATAAGGAGATTTAACCAAATTACTTTTAGCCCTAGAATGGTAAGTGAAAATGGTAAGCCCTAAAATGGCTATGAGAAATTACCTTATACACAACACTCAATAAAATATCCTTCATTTTGATTTATAGATTTGCCTTGGGCAAGCAAATATCATAATTGAAATGATAAATTACCATGGTTGAAGCAAGAGAGGAGATCTCACTATGAAGGTTTTCAAAAAGATGCCAGGTTTTCCTTGAAGCCCATTTTTTAAAAATGCTTAATCATATTTGAAAAAGAAGAGTATTTTTTAGAACTCATTTTCCTATCCCATGACAACTTCAAAATAAAGAACATTTTTCCCAATTTAAAAAAAATTTTGTGCATGAAACTTCTGAGTTAATACCACCTTTGTTTCTCAGGTAAATGTTTACTTTTGTTACTCTCCCATCTCCAAATATTTGACTCCATTCACCTCTTTGTCTCTACCTCATTAAGTTTATGTTAAGAAACTGAGTTTCTGTTGATTTTTAATACTGGTGAACCTTGGAATCAGCTGCATAAGTTTAAAAGGTATTAATGTCTGGGTCATACGTTCAGAGCTCCTGCTTAACTTTGGTTACAACCTAGGCATCCAGAAACTGAGACCCACCCAGTGGATTTTAATGGGTAACCTAGGTCAAGAACCACATCTTAGAGGGAGCTGTCCATTCTTCCTGCTCATAAGTGAATTCAAGATGCTGACCCTGTACTAACCAACATTTGGGACTACGGAATAGCTAAAATAAATGGCTGGCAGAGAGAAGGTTGGAGAGTAAAAAAAAAAAGTTTATCTGATCTTCAAAATAACAAGTGTCATCTACTTGCATGTAATACTGCTGGATTCAGTCATTACAATTTATTTAAAAGTAGTTCAGGGCATAGAATAATTTCAAAAGTACTTCAGAAAACAGCAAGTCCATTCAATAACAAATGTCTGGGTGGTAAAAAGCGTATGTACTATGTACTTTTTTTCCAGTTTTATGTCCACTCATTTCAAACCATTATGCTCATCAGAAAGTAAGAAAAAAATGTTATGCCTTACTGTACTGGCTCAATTTTCACAATTTTTATGCAACTGAATCTCCTATGTTGTAATTATTTTTTTAAACATTGTAATGAACATTTTACTGATTTGGGTTGAAGCATTTTTTTATACTAATCATGTATGAAACAAATTTGTCACAATAAATATTTTGTTACTTTAGCACAACAACTTTCAGACAGTTCAAATCCATATAACTAGTCATTTTTTGCTAATAAGCTTTAATGCTGCTGTTTAAAAAAAAAAATCCTGTATCACTTTCCAAATGGACTCAGAAGGGCAGCCTGTCTTACTTCCTTTTATTGGTTGTTTTCCACATTAATTTTTTTTTTGCAGAAATCAAAATAAAAAAAAAAATTCCAAATCATCTTAATTCTGATTATGGGCTGCACACGTATTTTTAATGTTATTTCTCTGCCAGGGTCCACTCTACTGGGCTATACAAATTTCTCTCAGAATAATGACACCTTGGTTTACTCATCACATCTAGATCATTTGTACTTCTTTCCATAACTGCCATATCCTTTAGAGACAATTCACCAGATTCCCTGTTTGAGTTTCTTATTGCTTTGTGGTTAGATTCTAAGACACAAGCACACACACAAAAGTTTTTTGCAAACTAAACAAAACAGTAAGCTGTTATGTGCTGCCATCTAGTTAGATTAGTCCATAAAACAAATGTTTAATTGAATTTCCATTAACTTGCAATGTTTAGTACTTTGTAACCTTCAAGTCAGAAAACTTGCACACTTCAAAATTGAGTTTTTCTAAAGAGTATTATATTTCTTTATTTAGATTTACAAAAGGTATTTTAAAAATCACTTGTGTGTGCAGGAAAGTGTGCTGGAGACCCTATCCCTGAGCTCCCTGGCATCTTAAGATTTTACACTAAACCTGCTCTCTACTTTTTTCACTGGAATGGCTGAGAAGTCCCAGAAGGGGCAACAGTAGCTTGGTTCTGTGTCCCAGAATTGTTTGTAATTACTTTGTGTTGGCACTTGAATAAAGGAGTTAAACATTTCAGCACAGTATGTTGCTTATGGTTTTTACTTATGAATTAAGCGAAACAAAGTTATTCAATATTAGTCACAAAGAGGCAATGCAAATTCCATATAATGTGTAATCCAACAAAAGCATTATAAAATGTTATTATTCTCAAAACAAATGTGAGAGCAAGCAAATGTCTGTGGGTGGCGTGGTGGGCTGAGAGTCATGAGCACTTCTGGAAAAACACCTGCAAGTGCATTTCTAACAGATGATGGGTCAACCTCTGCAATTTTTTAAGCACAGAAGAGCACATCTTTTTCTTCAGGGGCACACACACTTCAGAAACCTGGCTACCTAATCCAAGAGCTTATTCCCAAAGAGGACACCAAATGACCCCTCCAGACCCATTTCTTATGGTGACAAGAAAGCTGCTGGTTTTGCTTTTTACTCCCAACAGAATCACTAAACTCAGTGTGAATGATTCAATAGGGGAAACAACTAAATGGTATTGGCATGAGGGACTATTAACTATTTCAATTTTTTTAAAACAGTGCCACGTCATGCCAAGAGAAGTTAACCCATGTAACCACTGTAATCTAATATAATAAGGACTAATGTTTTCTCTGGCTGCCAATCAGGACTGTAAGCACAGCCAATTTACACTATAGCTTACAAACTAAAAGCAATATGTTTACTAAAACATCCTAAAAGTTTTGTCTACTCTTAACCAAAGAAAGTGTTATGCTCCAAATTAACTTCTTAGGCATCTAATTTCATATTAGAGCTGAAAGATCCTAGCAAATATCCTGCTTAACACCCTCATCTTACATATGGGAAAACCAAAGATCACTAAGGTTAAATGATCTGACAAAAGTACACAGATAATTAATGGCAGGACGAAGGTCAACTCTAACACTGAACAATAACCTTTGAAGGAATCCATTTTGGTTAATTTTCTACACTGATAAATGAATTGAAACGATACATAAGTTTGATTTGTGGATCAGACTCTTGTTTAAAAACAAAGAAGCCCTTTCAACGTTTTAAAATTGCCATCTTTTCTATCATAATCATTGTTTAATTGCAACATTGACTACTCCATTGGCTGAGGAAAGCATTTTTTTCTCTGTACGCCAGCAGAATTGAGACTCCTTACCTCCTGTCCCAGTGAAATTCTATGGCATGTTTTGGATTAGGTCAGCATAAGTCATAGATGTTTTGATAACACAGGAGCAAATAAATAATATGGGCAACAATTTCATCACTTAGGAAAGCAAACACCTGCTGAACTGTTCTTAAACTATGTTAGGAAAAAGAGTGTTCTGTTTGCACTTTTAAAGTTTTGGATCAGACTTTTGTGCTTGGTCTTCATTAAGAGCCAATCTGCCAATCTGGGCTTTCAAGTGCATTATTTGTTAATTGTGTGATTGTTTGCTAGAGAGACCCGTCTTTGCTGACTGGACTGGAATAGACTCACTCATTCTCACTCAACTGTGGGGTGCCCACTGTTCTTCTAACATTTCATCCTGGGTCTGATGTCACATCAGCAGTGCTGTTGTATAAACTGAATTTCATGGTTTCAAATAATACAAGACTAAAATAATGTGATGTACCAGGAACAGAAGAAGAAGACTGATCACAAAAGGATAATAGACTTTTAAATTTTAAGACCAGTGTGAACCATATTACATTCCATTTACTTCTGCACTTTGCTCCTTTCATAAATAGTGTTCCTTCAGGTAACAGATTTAAGGGATATCACAAACTAACAATGCATTTCAGGCTATCATCAGGCACTGCTAATTTGGAGCAGGTGGGGCAGGGCTTCAGGATATAACAAAGACTTGAAAGTGAAAAAAATGTAAACAGCAATGCCTCAGCTTGCAAAAGTAAAGAGAGACAGCCAAGCTAGGAAACATCTATAGTAGATGCGAAGGTGAGACAGAAACACTCTCATGAATAAATATCCATTAAGGCTAGTCTACCACAAGTAAGTCTCCTTGATGGTTTACTTTACCGGCTCCATATAGGATTGTGCAGACAATAGAGTGGTTTGGCTTCCAAACTGCATTATCAAAATCATGAAAACCTTGAAGATAACTCTAAAATTTACCAAAGAGTATGAAAGCCTTCTGCCATATAATATGGATGCTACTGGAAAAATATGAATAATAGACTTTCACTCAGGAAAGAACCAGAGAAATAAATCTAGCTGAAATTCTGTCACTTTGGGGTTTCTAGGTAAAGGATACATTTAATCAAAAGCAGAACTCCACATATGAAAAACATTTGATAATTCTATTATCAACACATAATAAAACTTGTGAAACTAAGTCTGTATACACTGCTCTGACGTATTCATTTACAATCCCAACTGCTGAATGACCCATCGACATTATCTATATTTTGATGTAAAGAAAATAACCATTTAATCCCCTTGTAAGATGAGACAGTTCATCTTCAAAAGAGAAAATCAATAAAGAAAATAATTTATCCTTAGAAATGAACACAACGAATGAATGAGTTTGCATCTTTAAAAGTCAGTTATTTTTAGTACTTTGCAGAGAAGAAAGATCAGACTGAATTAACCCCTGCTATCAAATAGAGGCAACTGCACTTTACTCTAAGAAATTGTCTGCTTTGGCATGTCTATTTCAACTGAAATATTTTACAGGTTCACTTTAAAGTAAATTGGCTTTGAATAGAATTTTATTGACTACATTTTCGATTGTCAAAATCAGTTAACTCAATTAACTCAAAAGTAGTCACAAAAGATTGTCTTCATTTTATCAAAGTACAGTGAATTTAGTATGGTTTCAAAGTATTAGTTTCCTTCTGACATAACTATGGTCAAAATATCAATATTATCCATTTACTTTTTTCCCAAACTGGTAAGAACTAGTTAGATTCCCTTCATTGCTCTATAAAGAAGGATAACAGAACCAAATATGTTCCACAACATGTTAAATTATCAGTCTATAAGAATAGGGACCATGTTTGCCTTGTGAAATTCCATAATTCTAGTCCCTAGAACACATCTGGAACAGAATATAGACCCAAGAAAAAGTGCTTTTGATCAATAAATGTTAAGGTAATGTAAGAAAACACATGGGGGATATTTTTCTTTTAAAAAAGTTTCAGACTCAAATATAGACTGTTACTGGATCTTAAGCAACTTTGGACATTTACAGCAACTAAATCAAACAACTGCTGGTTGTTATATATTTTGCAGATTTGACAATGGGAGTCTTTTTGACCTGATAACATTTTTACTTTTAACTTTTGAAAGCCTAAAGAAACTAATTTTTCTAAGTAAAAAATGAGACTCACCAAGAATCTACAGAAATGAATCTAAACATCAATAAAAAGAAGTGACTTTTCTTGGTAAGAAGACAGTTAATCTTTTAAAACTATTCATTTCCACGAGGCAAAATCGGCATATACGTTAGTTCAGAGTATCGCTTATAACAAGAAATAACAACTACTGAGCGCTTAACAGTTTGCGAAGAGTTTCTCAGAAAATTAACTCAATAAATGATACCTAGAATACTACCGTGTGTACAGAAAAACGCTGCAGTAATAGCACATACATCAGGCAGCTGCTCAGTCCATCAACACAGACTGAGTACCCACTGTGTGCCCAGCCCAGTGTCAGGTTATAAGTTCTATGCTACTAATGTCTACGATGGTTCATCAATCATGGTGTTTGTACTACAGAGTTAACATTTTTCTACACCTACCCAATTGAATACTGGCCTCTTTACATGATTTATTTAAGTAAGTAAAAGAGTGTGGCCAATGCAGGATTACCTCACATTTATTTAGCAACCCAGTTTCTTGCAGCCGTGACCAGATGCTCTGTATGCGTCCAGCGTGCTCAGGGTGGGTGGTGGAATTGCCACAAATGCACTGGTGTTTCAGCATCAGAGGATCATAGGCAATTCCTTCAGGACAAAGAAAACACAGCACAAGATGAGTAATGATACAAAGGAATGATACAAGTTACATGACAATATGATTGCTCCAAAAAAGGCATTCTTTTCCAAATAAATTTACAAATGGAGAAATAATACATATCCACAAATTCCCAGGAAGCACACAGAGCTATTTAGCTCTATGGAGCTGGATATATATGCAAAGAACTCAACTCATGGATTAATCAGTACTCAGACCCTAGCTTACTTAGTAGTAAAGTAATAAAGATGGCGATACTTAAGAAATTTCAGGTTTAAAAAAATACTGTAATTTTACCAGTATCTTAAATCATTATGAAGCATTTTTAGACAGATAATTCAATTCAGTAGAGGTTTCAATTTTATCAGTGAAGCCACAAAATGAGCTGACTCTTTAAATTGTGAATTTATTTCAAGAGTAATTCTAGCCTTACTTTAGATCATGTGACATCTGTAATAAACTGGAAGAGTTTCCAACTGCTTGCCTATTCTGCTTATCAATTTCTTCAAAGTTATGCAGAAAGAGCTTCTTATTTTATAATAAAATAAAATCTATAATTTAGATTGTGGAACACTGAAGTGTTTCTTTTAAAAAACGAGTAAGTCAGCTGCAATACCTTTAGTAGAGATCACATAGATACTTAACAAACTCTGCTTTTAAATTATCATGAGTTAACACATTTCATATTTCAGTTACACCCTTTGATGGGGAAGATTTTATAAACATTTGATGAAATGAACTATTAGGGATATATAAAATAGGGCTCTTTAAAGCAACAAATTAGATAATAATTACTATAAAAGCGTTTCCACCCTTAACCCAATTCCTTGCAGGGGGGAACATGTTATTTACAAAATTGCCTGACATAGGACATTATTTAACCAATCAAATATTCCAATAAATTACCATCAAAATACATTCTCTGGGGGCATGGAGTGAGGGCAGAAGAATCCATCATAAGAAATTTCTAAATATCTATTCAAGAACAGATACTATACAAGCAATTAGTGTTAAAAAGTAGGTTCAATTAATGCATTTTATTCTCCCTTACATTATTGTGTTAGAGGAATGTTACTCAAGAGGGAAAAATACTTGTCCCTGTTACTCAAGAGGGGAAAATACTTGTCCCTGACTGTATTAAAATCATGCAGCAGAATGACATGTGTATTTGGAACCATGTGGCAAAAATTATGTCTAGGAAAAAATATCATTTTGCTGGCCCAAATAACATCCACTATTTTCTATTAATTGAAATATAGCTGACATACAATATTATGTTAGTTTAAGGTGTACTACATAGTGATTCGACATTTGCATACATTACAAAATGATCACCACAATAAGTCTAGTAACCATCTGTCCCCATACAAAGTTATTACAATATTTTTGACCATATCCTTTATGCTGTGTATTACACCCCTGTGGCTTACTTATAACTGGAGGTTTGTACCTCTTAATCCCCTTCACCTATTTGGCCCAACTCTCCAACCCCCTTCCCTCTGGCAACTACACATTTGAGTCTGTTTTCATTTTGCTTTGTTTCTTAGATTCCAGGTCTAAACATACAGATTTTAGATTATAGGGTATTTGTCTTTCTCTGTCTGCCGTGTTTCACTCAGCATGATACCCTCTTGATGCGTAACATCGACACAATGGCTTCAAAATCCCTCCTTGTGCCCCTAACTCTCACATTTTCATCTTCAGTGCTGATCTCCCTTCTGAGCAGTACACTTGCACACTTGTCTAAATTGCCCCTCCAAAATCTGCATTTGTTTTCATAAAGTGAGACTATCATAGATTTGAGCTCATAATCTTAAACTTCACACACTGTTCCTCATTTCAGTAAAGGATATCATAATCCACCATTGCTCATATACGAAATCTTACAGTCCTCTTGACACTCCCTCTCCAACGAACCAACAAGTATTGTCTACTTTCCCTGGAAGATACATAATGAATCACTCTCTTAACTCCAATGCCAAAACCATACAAAATCCAAGGTGCTATTATCTTTAATCTGAACTCCTGAGATAGCCTTGTAACTGGCTATCTGACTTTCACTCTATGCTATTTGCCACTTAACAGTAGCCACCTTTGCTTAAACCCTTCGGTGACTTCAAAGATGAGGTTAAAATTTCTCAAGGCAGCATACACAGACCCTTCTCCACTTCTCCAGCTTCATCTCATACTCTTCCCTCACTTGACCTCTATTTCTCCCACAAAGGTTTACCTTCCACTCCTCAAAAGACTCAAAAATCATACCAGCCTTAGGATCGTCATACATGCTATCCCATCTATGACCAAAATTCTTCCTTCTTGCCTCCATGACTCTAGCCTTCATTTGGCTTATACCTATACATTCTTCAAAATTGTTTTACGGAGCACAGGCTCTGGATGCGCAGGCTCAGCGGCCATGGCTCACGGGCCAGACCGCTCCGCGGCATGTGGGAACTTTCCGGACCGGGGCACGAACCCGTGTCCCCTGCATCGGCAGGCGGACTCCCAACCACTGCCGCACCAGGGAAGCCCCAAAATTGTTTTAATGTCACTTCCTCAATAAAGCATTCCCTGGGATCTCTAAATTAGATCTCCTACTATATGCTCTACTAGTTCTTCTAGGTCTTCCTTGGAACATTTAGCACAATTCTGTAACTGTTGTATAATATTGTTAATTGTATATTTTCTTTACTATCTGGTAAGATCTATGAAAACACAGACTAGAGTTGTATTGTTTACCTCTGAACTTTTCGTGTCTGTAAACCATGCTTGGAATATAGTAGATCCTCAAAAGTACTTTTAATGAATGAAAAACATAAATCAATGAACTGATGCAAGAAGTAAGTCAGATATCTCCATTATAAAGACCTCCTTGATGAACCTACTTGGTGGACCTCATTGGACTACTGAAGTATTTATAGCCTTATTTCTTTAATGTTCTACCTGTTATTTTATTTGCCTTACCTTCCAACTGGCCAGTGCCTCTAATACAGGCATTTATTTTACTCGTTATATTTCTACATGGCATTTTGCATAAAAAAGAGATGAATAAATATTTTTAAATAAAGTCAAAAGGGAGACAAGAGGGAAGGCAGGAAAAAAAAAAGGAAGCAGGCATAAAAAGAAACATTAAAAATACAATGATAGGGACTTCCCTGGTTGTGCAGTGGTTAAGAATCCGCCTGCCAATGGAGGGGACATGGGTTCAAACCCTCGTCCGGGAAGATCCCACATGCCGCGGAGCAACTAAGCCCGTGAGCCACAACTACTGAGCCTCCGCTCTAAAGCCCATGAGACACAACTACTGAAGCCCGTGTACCACAGATACTTAAGTCCGCATGCCTAGAGCCCGTGCTCCCCAACAAGAGAAGCCACCACAATGAGAAGACCGCCGTGCACCACAATGAAGAGTAGCCCCCCCTCGCCGCAACTAGAGAAAGCCCTCGCACAGCAACAAAGACCCAATGCAGCCAAAAATAAATAAATAAATTTATTTTAAAAAATACAATGATATATAAGACATGTCTCCACAGTTCAGATATATCAAGTATTTATTTATGAGTTGCTACTACATAAAAGGAACTGTTTAACATATTTTCAACCACAGTTTTGCGCTGCATGAAGGATATATTAATGATTAACATGGAAACATAAAATACAGTATTTCCCTCATTCTGAAAACATATTAAGAGTAGAGATTCTAATCATTAAGTTGCTTATTTTTTTCACTATTTCATCTCTTGACATATCTAACTTCACCTCCATAGTAATCATTCCTCTTTTAACAAAATTTTCTCCATAAGCCACTGCCAAAAAAAATTTATTAAACAGGTTATGGTAGCTGAAATTTATTGCCAAGTATCTGGAGATTATAATACAAAGTCCAGGAACTCCTGGAAAGACATTTGAACTTAAGAGAAAATAAATAAAGTCTGGAACCCCAAACCTCCACTTACTCATCTTAATGACCTAGCAATGAGGTGTTAACAGGTACACTGCAAGGTGAGACTTAACCTCATCCTTCATCTCCATTCTTTTCTTCTCTCTTTTTTCCTTTTTTTTTTTTTTTTTCCAGTAACAAAAACTTATAGGGTGAGAAACAAGCCTGATCTTCTCTTTGGGATTCATATGGAATGCTACTTTTCTTTGACCCTTTCTGCCTCACTGGTTACCACTTACAACATAAGCCAATGGATCAATCTCTCGCAATCAATGGGACAAGAGTTAAAATTAGGTTTTGAGAAAATACACAAAGGAGTCTTAACATAAAGCCTTACCTGAATTTTAAACTCTAGTAGTTTATTTTCTACCAAAAAAAACTCTCAAAATTTTTTGATATTTTTTTTAGATAAGCTTGGACTTCGTGCTTTCTCTGGCTTTCAGTTTTATTAAATGAGGAAGCACAAAATGCAGCATCTTTCCCTTTCCTTAATCATTGCGTGTAGTTAAGTCATTATTTAGCCATAGAAGCCATTCATATCTTCAGGTTTATGCTCAATCTTATATGATTGCGAGGCTGAGTCCACCTTGGTCTATTAGGAAAGTTGAGTCTAGAATCTTTAGACCTAAAACTCCTGATCCTGATCACAAGTTCTTAACATTCAGCTTCACATTGCTTTTCTGGTTAAAGCCTGAGGTTTCATACCTTCCTAAGGATTTGCTCAACAACACATATTAAACACTTTTCAGGACCAAAGAACTGAACCAAGCACAACACAAATATATATATAACATAATATCTTTCCTAAAAGATGCAGGTTCAGTAAACAGTCAGTGAATGCTCACAATGATCCAGGCACCAGCAACTTCATTTTATTACATTTAACTTATGATCTAGCAGTAAAGGTGAGGTACTTACGAATATACTTTTATGACATGTTTTTTTAAGACTCTGTATGGTAAGGAAGAAACAAAAATACAGGGTGGGGAGGTCAAAGATGACCTTTTAAAAATAAAAAAAAACAAATCTTTTAAAAATGGCCTGCAATTGGTAGAATTACTAAAATGGATACAAGGAGCTATTTTGAAGTAAGGGTCATTTCTAATAACCTCTAAATCATACCCACAGCAGCTGTTATACTTTCTAACCATAATTCTAACCTATCCATGAGGTTTATCTTGCCTAATTTTTTCTATTTCTACTATACTCTTTACATTCTAATACCTGAATTATTTGTTATAATATCTATTAACAGGAACACCTAAAACAAAGTACCAGATAGTACAAAATTTTTTTTAATATCTTTATTGGAGTATAATTGCTTTACAATGGTGTGTTAGTTTCTGCTTTATAACAAAGTGAATCAGCTATACATATACATATATCCCCATTTCTCCTCCCTCTTGCGTCTCCCTCCCTCCCACCCTCCCTGTCCCATCCCTCTAGGTGGTCACAAAGCACCGAGCTGGTCTCCCAGTGCTATGCGGCTGCTTCCCACTAGCTATCGATTTTACATTTGGTAGTGTATATATGTCCATATCACTCTCTCACTTCATCCTAGCTTCCCCTTCCCCTTCCCCGTGTCCTCAGGTCCATTCCCTATGTCTGCGTCTTTATTCCTGTCCTGCCCCTAAGTTCTTCATAACTTTTTTTTTTTTGATTCCATATATATGTGTTAGCATATGCTATTTGTTTTTCTCCTTCTGACTTACTTCACTCTGTATGACAGACTCTAGCTCCAGCCACCTCACTAAAAATAACTCAGTTTCGTTTCTTTTTATGGCTGAGTAATATTGCATTGTATATATGTGCCACATCTTCTTTATCCATTCATCTGTCGATGGACACTTAGGTTGCTTCCATGTCCTTGCTATTGTAAATAGAGCTGCAATGAACATTGTGGTACATGACTCTTTGAATTATGGTTTTCTCAGGGTATATGCCCAGTAGTGGGATTGCTGGGTCATATGGTAGTTCTATTTTTAGTTTAAGGAACCTCCATACTGTTCTCCATAGTGGCTATATCAAGTTACATTCCCACCAACAGTGCAAGAGGGTTCCCTTTTCTCCACACCCTCTCCAGCATTTATCATTTGTAGATTTCTGATGATGGCCATTCTGACTGGTGTGAGGTGATACCTCATTGTAGTTTTGATTTGCATCTCTCTAATGATCAGTGATGTTGAGCATCCTTTCATGTGTCTGTTGGCGATCTGTATATCTTTGGAGAAAGGTCTATTTAGGTCTTCTGCCCATTTTTGGATTGAGTGTTTTTTTCTTTTTTTTACATTGAGCTGCATGAGCTGTTTGTAAATTTGGGAGATTAATGCTTTGTCAGTTGCTTCATGTGCAAATAATTTCTCCCATTCTGAGGGTTGTCTTTTCGTATTGCTTATGGTTTCCTTTGCTGTGCAAAAGCTTTGAAGTTTCATTAGGTCCCATTTGTTTATTTTTGTTTTTATTTCCCTTTCTCTAGGAGGTGGGTCAAAAAGGATCTTGCTGTGATTTATGTCATAGAGTGTTCTGCCTATGTTTTCCTCTAAGAGTTTTACAGTGTCTGGCCTTACATTTAGGTCTTTAATCCATTTTGAGTTTATTTTTGCGTATGGTGTTGGGGAGTGTTCTAATTTCATTCTTTTACATGTAGCTGTCCAGTTTTCCCGGCACCATTTTTGAAGAGGCTGTCTTTTCTCCATTCTATATTCTTGCCTCCTTTATCAAAAATAAGGTGAAAGTATGTGTGTTGGTTTATCTCTGGGCTTTCTATACTGTTCCATTGATCTATATTTCTGTTTTTGTGCCAGTACCATACCGTCTTGATTACTGTAGCTCTGTAGTATAGTCTGAAGTCTGGGGGCCTGATTCCTCCAGCTCCATTTATCTTTCTCAAGATTGCTTTGGCTATTCAGGGTCTTTTGTGTTTCCATACAGATTGTGAATTTTTTGTTCTACTTCTGTGAAAAATGCCATTGGTTGTTTGATAGGGATTGCACTGAATCTGTAGATTGCTTTGGGTAGTAGAGGCATTTTCACAATTTTGATTCTTCCAATCCAAGAACATGGTATATCTCTCCAGCTGTTTGTATCATCTTTAATTTGTTTCATCAGTTTCTTATAGTTTTCTGCATACAGGTCTTTTGTCTCCTTAGGTAGATTTATTCCTAGGTATTTTATTCTTTTTGTTGCAGTGGTAAATGGGAGTGTTTCCTTAATTTCTCTTTCAGATTTTTCATCATTAGTGTATAAGAATGCAAGAGATTTCTGTGCATTAATTTTGTATACTGCTACTTTACCAAATTCATTGATTAGCTCTAGTAGTTTTCTGGTAGCATATTTAGGATTCTCTATGTATAGTATCATGTCATCTGCAAACAGCAACAGCTTTACTTCTTTTCCAATTTGGATTCTTTTTATTTCTTTTTCTTCTCTGATTGTTGTGGCTAAAACTTCCAAAACTATGTTGAATAACAGTGGTGAGAGTGGACAACCTTGTCTTTTTCCTGATCTTAGAGCAAATGGTTTCAGTTTTTCACCACTGAGAACGATGTTGACTATGGGTTTGTCATATATGGCCTTTATTATGTTGAGGTAAGTTCCCTCCAAATAGTACAATTTTAAATTATGTGTTAAACTTGATTTGTCTAGCAGGCAAATGAAATATGCAAAAATAATTGTTTAAAACTTGCTAAATTGTGCCTCTGAGTACATAAGGAGCATTTTCTAAGACTTAGATTTGTTTGTTTATGTAAATCATCGTATCAGCAGCTAAAAAAGAAGTGGGGGGAAGAAATTCCATCCTAGGGCTTCCAACTAACACTATATGCAAGTCTGTTAGAACCTGGGAACTAGATTAAGTGTTGCCATTCAACTATATAACCGAGAAGGAGATTCAACCAGTATGTAAGTTGGCAAAAAGCGAAGTCAAACAATTCACTACGTATTTACTGGCAAATATCTAGAAAGATCACTCTACATTCAAGCTTTCAAGAATAAGTGAGCACAGCAAAGGAAATCATAAAGTGAACAAAAAGATAAACCACAGAATGGGATAAAATATTGGCAAATGAAGTGACCAACAAGGGATTAATCTCCAAAATATACAAACAGCTCATGCAGCTCAATATCAGAAAGACAAACAACCAAATCAAAAAATGAGTGGAAGATCTAAAGAGACATTTCTCCAGAGAAGACACACCAGATGGCCAAAAAGCACATGAAAAGATGCTCCACATCACTAATTATTAGAGAAATGCAAATCAAAACTACAATGAGGTAACTATCTATCTCACACCGGTCACAGAATGCCCATCATCAAAAGGTCTACAAATAATAAATGCTGGAAAGGGTGTGCAGAAAAGGGAACTCTCATACACTACTGGTGGGAATGTAAATTGGTGCAGCCCCTATAGAGAACAGTACGGAGGTTCCTCGAAAAACTAAAAATAGAGTTACCATACAATCCAGCAATCCCACGCTTGGGCATATATCTGGATAAAACTTTAATTCCAAAAGATATATGCACCCCAATGTTCATAGCAGCACTATTTACAAGAGTGAAGACATGGCAGCAACCTAAACGTCCATCAACAGATGAATGGAGAAAGAAGTTGTAGTGTATATATGTACAATGGAATATTACTCAGCCATAAAAAAGAATGAAATGCCATTTGTAGCAACATGGATAGACCTAGTGATTATCATACTAACTGAAGTCAGACAAAGACAAATTTCTCATGATATCACTTATATGTGGAATCTAAAAAATGATACAAACGAACTTATTTACAAAACAGAAACAGACTCACAGACATGGAAAACAAACTTATGATTACCAAAAGGGAAATGTGGGGGGAGGGATAAATTAGGAGTTTGGGATTAGTAGATACAAACTACTATATACAAAATAGATAAAACAACAAGGTCCTACTGTATAGCACAGAAAACTACATTCAATATCTTATAATAAACTATAATGAAACGAAAGTCAGAAAATATACATCTGAATCACTGCTCTACAGCAGAAATTAACACCAAATTGTAAGTCAACTATACTTCAAAAAAAATTGTTTTTAAAAGATTGAGCAGAAGAAAATACAAAACAAAAACTGGGCCTATGAGAATATGCTACAGAAACTGTAAAGGAAACATCATTCTTACTACTTAGCTCAGTGAATTTGATTTACTATAGGAACAAAAATTAGATTTCAGAAACTTTTTGAGATCCTCAAATGTCAAAAGACACTGATCCTATAAAATAGGAGCCAACAGCTAAAAGGAGAAATCAAGCTAAATTAACGAGTAAAAAGAAAGATGAATAAGGTAAATGAGGATGGCAAGAAAAAACTAAATACATAGTGGCAAAATTAAAATCTACACTGGAGAACAAAAAAGGAATTCACATTTCAGAAAACCAGATAAGTGCCGTTAAATAAAAACTTAGAGATTTACAGAGAGTATGGAGGTCAGAGAATAGACAACTGAACAAAAAGACTGTTCTCGAGGAAGAAATCAGATTTAACTGAATAATTGGAATAATTGAAGAATTTTTCCATAAATAGAAAGAGTCAATGTACATGAGTATGTAACTGCAAATGCTCATCATAAAGATAATTTGGGGTTTTTTTTTTTGGTTTTGTTTTTTTGTTTTTTGGATTAACAGGATAAAGAAAATATACTATGAGGCACCAGAAAAGAATGAACAAGCTGCCCACAAAGGAACACATACTAAGATGGCCTCTGAATTCTCCTCAGTGCTAACCTCAGACTTCTCCTCTTGAATGTCAAATACTTGAGCATTTAACCACATTTCCAGACAAAAAGTGTGCCCCAATAAGTCTGTGTCCAAGTGTGTATGAAGGTAATAGGATGACTTTCTCAGGCATGGAAAAGCCAAAACAATTTTTTTAATTAAAATATATATATACACATATATGTATAACTAATGTATATTAATATATACTTTAAAAATATATGCTATAACTTATTTTAATAAATGTTATAATATATATGTGACCAAGTCCATTTAATCTCCTAAATAAAAAAGATAGCTATTTTATCATCTTCAGTGAGAATTAGAGAAACAAATTTTGGAGGAATTTTTCAGGAGAAATTTCAAGCACATATATTTGAGGACAGTAACTTCAAAACTGATTATCTACCCAAATAAAATTAATCTCTCCATTCTGATACAGGTGGTAACATTAGTTACTCTGAGAGGTCTTAAAACACACACATAAACACATGCACATACACATATACATACACACACAATTACACACACACACATATACGTATTTACAGATATACACGTGCACACAGACGTGAACACAAACACACATATAACTTTTCTTTACTCTGTTAAAGAGAGGCACCTAGGAAGAGGAAAAAATACTGGAATAAATAAATGTATATTTTACTTATGGTTACCTCTGAGTGATAGAATAATAGGTGATTCTCCTTTACAGTTTTCCAAATTTACCAAATTACTTTCAATGAACATTTTTTTGAATTAAAAAAATATAAGTGTTACTCCCAAGTTTCACTTAATGCACCAATAATCTTTTCTGTGTGTAGCTGCACGTAATTCATGTCTATTTACTCTCATTTCATTCGGATATTCATTTGTTTATTATACAGTAAGTACATACACTGAGTACCCTCCTTGGGCTAGCCATACACCTATGTGCTAGGGTTAGAGAGAAGAGAAAACACAATCTCTTCCCACACAGAGAGCCCATCTGAACACAATCCCCAAAATAAATAATTACAGTCTTTCAGGGAGAAATCCAGTTTGTTATGAGGGACCATAATTGATTTAATTTGGATTTAGCTGGCCAAACAAGGCTTCATGAAGGAAATAACACGTAAACTAAAACCTGAAGGATTAATGGGAGTTTGCCTGACTTGGGAAAATATCTTTAATTAAAAAGCAAAAACAAACCAAAAAAAACAGGAAAAAAGGCCAGTTTTGCTATTCTCACACTGAAATATTCAAATGTATTTCACTTTCTGTCACAATGTGCCACCCACTAAACATCAATTTAAAAATTCTTTTAACTAAACTATTTGTAATGGCTTTCATAAACATTGGTTTAGTTTGAGCACTATAATTCTACTTCACATTAGATACTGACTTAAAAAGATAATGTTACAAAGAAAGAATTTACTCACAGAATATGTAAAGGAACCTAATGTTGAGAGAAAGAAGACCTTAAATGGTACTGGGTGATGGGGAAGATAAAGCCAATCAAATTTATTTGCCATTAAATTCTTCTGTCAATGAATCCCATTTGGTATAAACTTAGCACAATTATATCATCTACTCTCAATGGTCTGTTGTGAGCCATGACCAAGCCTCATCTCTGTTAGGAACAGCTGAGTAGAAAGAAAGACTATGGCAGAGAAAATGACATACATTGCCCTTTCCTTAGTCATCAGAACTCATACAAACACCATGCCTTGGCTTTCCATAGAAGGAAAAAAGCACTTCTTAAATTCAATATGATATAAAAGTTGAATATTATTACTCATTTTCCAATATAACAAAATTCATTTGAATATGTGGCAACCTGGCTCTACAATACACATTCTTCATTAGCACTACAGCAGGTGCAACATCTTCTTGTCCATCCAGAAATATCCTCAACCAGGCTCTCTGTAGGGCCACCAGGGAGTGGCTGCATCTTAGTCTGCTTCTTGGTCCATTCAAGTTCTCACAGGAAATGGACTAGAGACATCATCTTTCAACAACTGACTGAGTTCAGACCACATTTTTCCCTTGGACCACTGCTTTGTTCTTTACAAAAAGGGGATGGTGTGGCTACTCTAGTTGACTGTTGAGGATCACATGGAAGGTAAAGGTTTGAATGTTGTGCCTTGAAAATTATGTGAGTTTAGTATTGAGTAACTTTTTAGTTGTTTCAAAATGTATAGCTCTTAGAGAATGAAATTAAGCAAATCGTCTACCTTTACAACTTGTTTTCTCTTCCTTACTTTTTAGTGGAACAACCACTGAGTATTTAAGATTTATGACTTTCTTTTGAAAAAAAAAAGCTAAATATTCTCAAAGAACATGTGACTTCAAAGTGACTTAAATGTCACTTGATTTTTCTTGATGTATCTACACCAGATATTAAAAAGCCAAAAGAAACGCACTTAATGCTTAAAAATTTTGTTTTCAAACATACCACAAATGAAAGCCTTAAGAGTTCTCCTCTAAAATAAATATCGTTAGAAATACTAAAATGAATTTTGAGATCATGTGGATTGTAAGAGTATGTAGCTTACAGGCGAAATTTAAGTTTGAATTAAAGCCAGAATAATATGTGGAAGAGCAGATTGAAGACAGTGCACTTCATTTCCTTTGGATTTGGAAAAGCACTAAATGAAAGTCACCAATCAAATATATATTTTTAGTCCCAATGACAGTGGAGGGGCTATTGACAGATACATAAATTATATATTTTTCATGTTTTAAAAAAATATCTAATATTTTTACTTTAAGTGTTAGGATGCAACATTCTTAAGGTAAATAAGACAATAAGAAGGTTCTTCTCTACTGAAGTATGTAACTTTGAAATCACTTAGTCGTTCTTTACAGAACAATAGTTACAAAGTAACTTTCATTTTCTATGTTTTCAAATTTGAACTAGTAAATTCCTAAGGGTTTATGATTTATACGTACATATATCATGCACTTATACTACAAATTAGTATTTGTTCATTCAACTAAAATTTATTGAATACCTAATAAGTATAAAATCTTGTATTTTTTAAAATATAAGTTTATATAATCTCTCATTTAGGCAAGAAATGTGCCTCATCACGTACATTAAAAATGAAAATAAACTCAAGCTGATTTCCCTATTTGTGTTTGGAATAAACTCTGATAAATACTAGGATGCTGACATTATGAGAAAGAAACTAATCATGTGAAATGACCCAGTCTTCAGTCTGAAGGATTAGGTTATGTTTATGTCATGCTTATGTTATTTGGTTTGCAGTCCACCCTTTCACCTGATTCTTTTAAGGCCTACAAACCCTGTTCAACATGTTTTCTCAAACTAGTAGGATCATTCTAATATTCAGAGATCTTGCTTCATTCATATGGAAGGAACATATAAAAGTAGAGGAAACCACAGCATGTCGGGAAAGGGTCACCCCTCTTAACCAAGAAAAGAAACTATCAGTAGGATTACAATAGTAGACAGCAGGGCACATGGAAACAGCACCACAAAACTTTATAATCAAGCTCACTTTTAAATTAAGGAAATGATTTTGAGTGAATGTAACCTGTATTACAATAGGGTGTCTGTGTCTCTGAAAGCTTATGGATGAATAAAAAACACTTTCAGTATAAAGAATTGAGAAGTATCTAATTCTTAAAGGCTGCTGTTCTCACTACCTACAAAAAGTATTTCTCTACATCATGTATCTGGCTTTGAGCAAAAATTCTCTGAAGACCAGGGATAGAACCAGGCCTGACTGATCCAAGCGGCTTCTGCTGACAGTGGGCTACAGTCCTGGGTCGTCTGGGATACCAGGACAGGTCTGCTTTGCTCCAAGTTATAGAGAGATCAGAGGCAGTGGCTAATGTGGTGAAGGAAATATATCCAAATATAACGACTGTAGCTCCTAGTATGGAATGTTGGCTTGTGGTGTAACACATTATAAAAAGTAGCTCCTATGCATACTTATTAAGATGTCTGTCAAAGTTAAATAACTTGGCCATTTCATTCATTGATTTTTAAATAGAAGATGATATCAAGGCTTGGGAACGTGATTTCAGAAAAAGTATTTTAACTTTTCCAAGCACAAAGGGTTGCTTGAGGTCACAGAAGCCACAAAAACAAACTCTGAATCCTAAAAACTGCTTCAAAAATAAATCAGATAACCTGTGAGAGACTTTGGGGGAAGGTACATCTGAATTCTCCCCTTGCTGCATCCAAGCTATAAGCCCTTAGCGCTAGAATATCTTTCATTTGATGAGCCACAGTCTGAGTGCATGGAACAAGAACAGGGGCCAGCAGACTTAAAGGAATATTTATCCACATGGATATTCATGGTACAGCTCCTTTGTGAGAGAACAGCACTCTTTTTTTGTGTGTGTTCCGGACCTGACCTTCCTTTGGCCTTGGAATTATCTGGTTTGTTTTCCTCTGTAGCCAGGTTCTGAAATATCAAACACAGCTGTGGGCAAAGGAAGAGGGTAGTCAAATAGCCCACCCATCGGTGCTATAATAAATGGAAATGGAACTCATGCATGTAGAATTAAACAAGGTTTGCCTTGGCACCAATGTCTCCTATGAGTCATTTGTATGCAAAGTCAGAAGAAAACAGGGACACCAACAAAACAGCAAGAAAAACAAACTGGAAGAGGGGCACTCTTTCGACTCAAATGAAGCCAGCATCATAAATTTCCTAGTGGCCAGGACTACTAGAAGGAAGAGATTGAGGAACACTGCTAAAGAATGTTGTAGGGATTTTTGTTTCCAAAAGGGACCCATGCACCTGTTGATGTGTTTTCCAGGCCCTTGAACGGTAACAATTTATGAGGCTATTAATACTAAGCCCAAGATTTATCAGATGTGCTGTTTGTCTTGTGGCCAATATAATCTCATAAAATTTGGGTTGCACTGGGTTAAAATGGAGTGTTCTGCTCTTGGAGTTATTCAGAGCATTTAAATCGCTTAATCCTACAAGAACGGTGTATTTAGCCTGCCTATTAGGGACAGTCTTTAGGGATTCTCACCAGTTGCAGAGCCAGGCAGGAGGTGGCAGTCCATTGCTGGGTGAGGTAAAATGCAGGCAGCAGGGGAGGAATGAGTCCTGGAGACAAGACGATGTTTCTCTAATCCGTCCATGCCATCCGCAGCCAGCTGAGCTGGGTGCACCGAGAGCGCACGTGCGTGCTGCGGCTCCGGGAAGGGCTGCTGCCAAGAGAAGAGCACAGTAGAAAGAAACATGAGACAAGCACTAAGGGAGACACTGAGAGCGACATGGCAACCAATTAAGTTCATCAGGTCAGAGACATAATAAACGGTGTGAAGGAAAAAAAATAGAGAAAGGGAGAAACAAAACACGATCTAATCAATAAATCCATTCAACAGATGTTTTCACACTGACGGCCAGGGTCTGTATGCCTGGCTAAGGAGGAGGTGATGGCAGGAGGCCTGTCAGTTTGAACTGATTGAAAGAAACAGACCTTTAACCTCAAGAGGAACATTGACTTAGACTCATTTCCTACCTTGATATCAACGTTTTGAATACAGCCCCAGAATTGTTACAACGCAAAGTGGTAGAACAATTCAACTGCTTTCAAACCGCCAACAAGGCTCAATTCTGAAAACCCTATCTTGAATTTATTTCAGTAATGTTGTCAATGACATTTATGGGAGCCTAAAAATTGCCAGTTAAATGACTATATTTGACAACTTTCAGTCTTCATATGATGGTACAGAATAAGGAAGTTTTCATAGGTTGCATGGTGTAATCTCAATACTATGAAAAGTTTTAGTTTCTTTATAAGGTGTTAAATACAATCTCAGTGACTTAACAACATTATCATTCTTCATACTTCTCAAGTTATGAAATCAGAGAGCCAGAATTTGGAAGCTCCTGAAAGATTCACTTGGTCTATTCCTCTGTCTCCAAAAAAGACAATCTCTAAAATAGAGACAGGTGGTTAATTTAACTAACAGTGTTACACACCGAATATTTCCTCTCTTCAACATCAAGGGATTCATAACCTTCGTGTTGATTTTTATGTTTGTTTCCTTTTCCATGTTCCCAACAAACGTGCAAAGTAGCTGAACAGTGATACAAAGGATGATCATCACATCCCATGGATAAGGAAACAAATACTCCAAAAGGTTAACAAAGCCTTTTAAATACAAGCCTAATTGCTGTAATTCTTAAAACGTACATGCTGGGCTTCCCTGGTGGCGCAGTGGTTGAGAGTCCGCCTGCCGATGCAGGGGACACGGGTTTGTGCCCCGGTCCGGGAAGATCCCACATGTCGCGGAGCGGCTGGGCCCGTGAGCCATGGCCGCTGAGCCTGCGCTCCTCAACGGGAGAGGCCGCAACGGTGAGAGGCCCGCATACCGCAAAAAAAAAAAAAAAAAAAAAAAAAAAAAATGTACACGCTCTTCTGCTTTGGTCTACCTGCCAGGCACGTACGGTTTTAAGACTGAATGCAAACATCACCTCTCCTTAGTAAGGCCCTGCCTTAACCTTCCTGTTAGGGTGCTGCTCCTCTAGCACAAGGCTTGGTACATCCTTAGTGTACAAATTATTTACTTAGTGAGAATGCTAACAAATCTACATACAACACAACTGTATTCGATGCATATTACATGCTCTTTCCCTCTCCACTACATTCCCATCACACTTTGTTTTTCTCTCTCCATTTCCCTGCCACCATCTTTCATATCTTAGAGTTACGGCATGCAGTAACTACTTATTGAGGTCACACTCTGAGCCAGACACTTTGCAGGTGTGTTGAGCCTTTTTTATATTTATTGTCTAGTGAGGAGACAGATACTAAATATTTCTAAGTATAATGTAATTATAAATATAATGAGTACTATATGGGAAAAATGCAGAGTACCATGAAAAACTGTCAAGAAGAACCTAATTTAGAGGTTGAGGGAACTTTAAGAAAGTGACATTTAACTTGATATGTAAAAGATAAATTCCATTAGCCAGATGCAAAGTGGGGAGAAGGCTCTAGATAGGTTGTGTGTGTGTGTGTGTGTGTGTGTGTGTGTGTGTGAAATCATCTTTCCATGTATAATATTGAAAGCTCTTTGAACCAGGGACTGGATGTATATCATCTGTGAACTTACATTCTGCTGCATTTTATATCTTTTCTTATGCTTTCTCAAAGCTAAATATTTATTTGCGTATTAAGAATATGTAACATGGGACTTGCAGTGGTTAAGAATCCGCCTGCCAATGCAGGGGACACAGGTTCGATCCCTGGTCCGGGAAGACCCCACATGTCACGGAGCAACTAAGCCCGTGTGCCACAACTACTGAGCCTGTTCTCTAGAGCCTGTGAGCCACAACTACTGAGCCCATGTGCCACAACTACTGAAGCCTACGTGCCTAGAGCCCGTGCTCTGCAACAAGAGAAACCACCGCAATGAGAAGCCTGTGCACCGTAACGAAGAGTAGTCCCCGCTAGCCCCAACTAGAGAAGGCCCACGCGCAGCAATGAAGACCCAATGCAACAATGCTAGATTAATTAATTAATTTTTAGAAAAAGCATATGTAACAGATATTTGAGAGTTAAAGGCCATGGTTTTTTCAAATAACATAACCATGTTTTAGATGACTGGGGTTACTAAATGTTTTACCTCTTAATGAATAACTCAATACTGTAAGAGCTCCATGTAAATACCACCACCACCTTCTTTCTTTCTTTGCTAATAAAGCATATTTATTGCTTTACTTGGACTTCACAGGCACCTTTGAGATAATGGAATTACAGTTTGCTACCTCATAACTAAGATACAAATGTTACACCTCAACACAGACCCTTACGAACAGGCAAGCAAATTCTACTTATTCAATTCTACTTATCTAATCTACTTATCCATACTATTAGGAATATGGCAATATAGGTAAGAGACAAACAACTACTTGTTCAATAGTAGTTATTTATTCATCACATGTAAGTGTCCTTCCAATATCTACTGTGCATGCAGATAGAAAATACTGATAGATCCCATGCTGGGTTGTATAGATAGGAAAGTGAGTTAAGCATGGCTCCTGATCTTATAGGTTGAAACCCAAATTCAAGCACTTTGTCCATAAACAGTAAGTTCCATAAGGATATGAGCTTTGCCTACTGAATCATATATTCCTATGCAGTGTTTCACACACAGAGTAGGTGTTAACAAATATATGTTGAATAAATACATGAATAGAAAGGAGATACATGGCCATCTTTCAGATCTCACTACAAGGATAAAACAAGAAAGCATTTTATAAGCGATCATTATATAAAGAACCAAGGAATGGCTAATGAAAATATAAGAAAATGGAGAACAGACAAAACAACTATCAAAGTACAATACTCTGAAGTTATTTAGTGATGGAGCCAAGAGCTGAGGGAAGCAAGTGATTTGAGAATTATTTTTTTCCTTTGTGCTTTTATGTGGTTTCCAAACTTTCTGCATATCACAATTAAGAAAATTGGCAAATGCTACTTAAAATAAATAGTTGAACCTTTCAAACACTTCACTGGGACAGATTCATAATCATTGGTTCTAAGAGCAGACATGGATCAAATATTTTTGAACCTTCTACCGAAAAAGGACTATAAAAGAGAGAAAAGTTTATTCACTTTCAAAAGAGTTGACTACAGTTATATGCCTTTACAAATGAAGTATAGCTTTTAATGTATAGGGCAAATCTCGACAATCCCGTAAGGCACTGATTATTATGGTACATATTAGTGACCAAAGTATCACAAAACAGTAGGCCACTTTTATTTCAGATGGCTATCACTCCTCACCAATAAAAAGCTTCCTTCATGAGGCTGAAAATTGAGATAGTATTTTTATAGCCAAAAAAGTGTTTCATTAAACATTTTTTTCTATTAGCAATTTTAATGAGAGAATTTTGTTCATGGTTATTTCCCATACTTTGAAGTAAGGACAAAAATGCATGTTTCTCTCTTGCATCATCAGAAAAATAAAATGTCTAACAGTTCAGAACCTACCACTACTAAAAATTGCATGGATACCCAAATTAACCTGTCATCTACTGACTGCCTTTGGAAAATGTGTCATGCCCAATAAATGAATAATAAACATGCCCTCATCCCCCGAAAGCATTCTTATTTAAAATACTTTTTAAATACATGTAGTATTTTGAGCCTGTTTCTTATGCATACATGGTCTTTCTTTTTTCAGGTGATTTAACTAGGGACTTGCTTTTGATTGGTTACTTTGCCAGACTGTTATTCAGGGACATTCTGTCAGGCTACCGAGATGTGTAGGACAACCTTTTCTATATGAAGTGGCCTAAGGCCACTACACCTGAACATCATCTGTCTCCTCCTACTGATAGAAGTTGCAAAGTACTTTCAGTGAAGAGTTATTATGCCCCTACTTTATAAATTCTTCAATGATACCTAGCAGAATATCAATGTCATTGGGGCCTGGGCCTTCCTAAGCTGTGGGGCATAGGCACTGCCATCTATTTGGAAAGTGGGTCTCTATATATAGGTCTCTGTGTGGCAGGCACAATATTCTTGCTTAGAGTTAAATATCTGGGAGTGGCTTGCTAATGGAGATTATGAAATGATAAAGCCCCTGGGTTGAGGAGACTTCAAGGTTCTATTTTTCTGTGATAGCAGTGATTTTTTATTTTGCTTCTGTTTGGTTTTATTTTGCTTTCTTGTTGCCACTGCTCAGGGATCTATTTTATGGCTTCTGGGTTTTCACTTTGTTCTGGATGGTTACCTTTGCTTCCAGACATATCACTCATTTTGTGCTATAATCAATATCATCATGCAATCTCAGCAAAAGCAAATACAGAAATCATAAATTATAGTGTTTAATCTTTGAAATAATCAAAATTATTTGAATTAGTTTAATAAAAGATATGACCTAAAAATAAAGGAAAAAGAATCATGGGAAAATAATTAGAAAAAATATTAAAATTCTGTTTCCAAAGCCATTTCTTTAAAGAATATGTTCCTCCTGGTTTGGCATTATGAGAAAATTGAATTTTCTTTTTGGTTTGCAGTGCTTTGAATTTAAGAAGTCTTGCTTTTACAGAAAATTAGAATCATAAATATCCCTAGAGTTTATCTTATAAGATGCCAAGGGCTAGAGAGAATTTACATGTTCTAAAGTCTTTGTATTATTCAGTATGGGTGTAGAAATAGTGGTTAACTTTAGACTTTTTAAAGCTAAACATGCATGTTAGTAATTTAAAAGTAGCTATTAAATAAATAGAAATAACATGCATAACTTTGAAGTAGACATTTTTAGAAAGAGACAAAACGAAGAAGCAATCAGTCTAAAAATAAATGGAGAAAAAAATGAAGCACTGAAAAAGCTGTACAAATATAATTCACAAAATAAGATGCTACAAACAAATTCCCACATATCGCTAAACACAGTTGATGTGAATGTACTCAATTTGCCAGTTAAAAGATGAAGACAGTCAAACTGAATTTCAAAAATACAAAGGCTATATTCTTTGGCAGACCAAGATTAAATTAAAAGGTTCTATGATATAAGAAAATACTAACAACACAACAACAAAAAGACGTAAAAGCCTTGTGCAGCCCTGTTAAAACCAGATGAAACAGACTTTATGGGGAAAATATCAGAGACCATATAAAGGTATATATAAAATAATACAGAAGTTCAATTAACCAAAAAAAAATTCTAAAACTAATAACAGGGGCTCAAAATGTAAAAAGCATAAATTGGTAAAACTATAAAGAAAAACTATAAAGAAAAATCAACATCATGGAAGGAGATTATCACAAATGTATAACAAAATGAGTGAGGTTACAAAAGATTTGAATTAACACAATTCCTTGGTGATATACTGAAACTTGCAGCCAAACATATTCTTTCAAGCACACATGTAACAATTGCAAAATTGACCAATACAATAAAGGAGGTGTCAACAAACTTTAAAGAATTAATATTTAAAATGGAACATTATTCAGCCTTAAAAAGGAAGGAAATTCTGACATATGCTACAACATGGATAAACCTTGAAGACACCATGCTAACTGAAATATGCCAGTTACAAAGGACAAATACTGTGTGACTCCACTTATATAATATACCTAGAGTAACTAAATTCATATAGACAGAAAGTAGGATGGTGGTTGCCAGGGGCTGGCAAAAAGGGGAAATGGAGAGTTATCGTTCAACGGCTACAGAGTTTCAATTTGGGAAGAGGAAAATTGTTCTGGAGATGGTTCGTGGTGATGGTTGCACAACAATGTGAATATACTCGATTGCCACTGAAATGTACACTTAAAAATGGTTAAACAGTAAATTTTCTGTTATATATATTTTACAGAAAAAAAGAGAAATTGATATTATTCAAATCATATATGAGGACCACATTATAGTCAGAGATGTAAAAACTAGGTAGATAAAAAGATACACTATATGCTGTGATAGAATCACTATCATAAAGATAACAGTTCTTCCCAAAAGAATCTATAATTTCTGGAATGTTTCAGCTGATTCTAAATTTTGCACAGGAGAGCAAAGGCAGAGAATAGCCAAGTGAATTTTGAAAATAAAGAATAAGTTGGGGAGATATGCCCAACCAGATATCTATACATACTAAAAACTAAACTATTTCAGATAGTTTATTAGCACAATAGATTACTGGAAGAGAATAGAGAGCCTAGAAGCAGACCCATGAGTATATGGAAACTTGTGATATATAACAGAGATGATCTACAGAGTAGCAGGTAAACAAAGAATAGTCAATAAACAATGTTGGGAACACTGGTTACCCATAAGGGAACAACGAATTTAGATACCTACCTAACACTACATGCAAAAAACAACTGAAAGTGGATGAAAAATGTAAATGTACAATTTTTAAAGTTTTATGGAAGTAGATGGAGAATGTCATTCTAAACTTGAGGAAGGAAAGAAATTCAAATACTTCTGTTTATCATAAGCCAGAAAAACACAAGCCAGAAACTGGGTAGAAATATTTGCAAAACATAGAATAAGGCAACATTTAATGTCTACGTTACCTATATAACTCCTAAAAATAAATAGGAACAGAAAATGGACAGAAAGTATGAACAGGAAATTCCCAGATTAAATAATAAAATATTTCAATAAATCAATAAATACATGAATAGAAAGCCCTCACTAGTAATCAGAAAAAGGCAAATTAAAACCAACATGAGATATCAATTTATACTCATGAGATTGACCAGAAATTTAAAAGTCTCATGATACCAAGCATTACAGAAAACATAGAGCAAAAGAAACTCATAGACTGCTTGTAGGAGAATAAATCATTATAACCACCTTAAAGAACAATGGACTAATATTTAGTAACAGTGAAGATGGACAGTAAACGTACAGTATAAATGGTGAACAAGTGAAAAAAGCAAGCAAAAAATGTATATGAAGTCAATTATTTAAGTTTAAAAATATGCAAGTTAATATACATTGTTTAAGTATATACGAATATAATAAAAATATAAAGAAATGCATAGGAAAAATAAAAAGCAAATTCAGAAAAGAAGGAATGGGAGGAGGATGAAATAGGAAAGAGATACATAGTAAACTTTATATATATTATGTTTTATCTCTCAAGCTGGATGTTATTATATAATCTTTATTATTTTTTCTGTATATTAATACATTTAAAATAAGTGTGAAATGTTTAATAAACTGGCACATATAAAAGACCAATATTATTATAACATAAAATTGGTTTTATTGAAAAGATTAAGTTTTTGTAGGGAGGGAACAAAGATTCACTGGAAAATACAAAAAAGAAAAAAATAAGAGAAAAAAAGTAAAAGTAGGTGAGAAAAAAATAAGTATGAAAAATTATTTTTTAGTAAGTTTAAGTATGCTAATTTACTTTTAGGTCATATATTCATAAGAGATCAATTAATTTGTACTATATTGCACTGATTGATAAATGAATACAATAAAATGTACAATTAAGTATATTTAGTCTTTAGAATTTTAACATATTATCATTAAATTCATCTCAATGAGAAAACAATGATACTTAAACGACTGAGAAATTAGTGCAGAAAAATGTAAACTGGAAACTTGAAATGATGATTTGGAACAGAAGAAAAACAAATTTAAATGTGCCAACTTTAAGAAACTATCTAAAGAAATATAAAGACACTTAAAAGCAATCATTTCTAAGTACTGATAATATGACTGATTTATTGTTATTTTCTTAATACTTTGGCTGACCTGTATTTTCCAAATTGTCTGATAAACAGCATTTTTAACTCTATTTTTAAAGTTATTTTCAAATGTTACACTTTATTGTGATATCAATATTTTAAGTGGTTAAATATGCTAAGGGGATTAGAATGGATATTAATTTGGACTTGGAAAAAGAGAGACTACTAGATACCTGTGAACAGAAACCCGACTGTATTTTCATACTCTCAGTCCTAAACCTAGAGCCCAGAACACAAGGGCTCACTAAATGTTGAGAATGTATATATTATACCATAGAACTATAACTGCTTCTAGCCTAAGATTAGGGTAAAAATCTGACTCTCTAATGTATTTGACTGAGCTGATAAACCTACCTAATTTTTTTCAATGTAATTTAAATTTCTTGTTTTCTTCTTCACATTGTGTCAGAAAACACTTTGGTAAACCCAAACCCATCAGCAACTCTAGGTCACTAAGATTTTTCTCTAGTATTTTGTTTTTAACCCACCAGTGTAGGGGAATAATCATTTTATCCACTTAGAACCATAGTTAGAACAGAGTGATTGAGATGAAGTTTCAGAGAAAGTCTACTCTCCTGGAGATGTTATTGGGTGTGTACAAGTAATTCAATATTACCTTGGGGCGTGAAGTAGGGGCGGGCCACTGGTTGATAACATTTGGCCAAAAACTGGAATAGTGCCTAATAGAACCCAAATATGGTACCTGAGAGGAGTGGTCTCCGAAGTTGGGAGTACACATGCATCCAGTGAGTGCAGAAGAAAATAGCAGAGGTGCTACTCGTATTTAATTTTTAAATAAAAACACAAGAAAGCAAATTAACTATATTAATATTTGATATATGGATAGACAGTAGCATTTACACCCAGTCCCTGCATCAAGGGTCATACAGCACAAACTCTCTGAGATATCCTAAGTTAGGGAGGAGAGTCCAATTTCAAACCTTAATACACAGCTACAGTAATCAAAACCGTGTGCATAACGATAAACATACAGAATTGGAATTGAACTGAAAACCCAGAAATAAACCCTTCCATTTATGGTCAACTGATTTTCACCAAGGGTGCCAAGACAATTCAAAAGGGAAAGAACAGTCTTTCAACAAATGGAGCTGGGACAACTGCATACCCACAGGCAAATGAAATTGAACCACTTCCTCACACCAAACACAAAACTTAACTCCAAATGGACCACAGAATAAATACAAGAGCTAAAACTATAAAATTATTAGAAGAAATATAGAAGTAAATCTTCTTAGATATAAGGCCCAAAACCAACAGTGCCCCCCACAAATACAGATATAATCAGAAGTAAAAACTTTTATGCTTCAAAGGGCACCATCAAGTAAATAGTTAATACACAAATCAGAGAGAATCTCTGCAAACCATATACCTGATCAGAGACTTGTACCCAGCATGTCTGAAGTATTCTTATGCGTCAATAATAAAAAGACAGCCCAATTTAAAAATGAGCAAAGTTTCTGAATAAACATTTCTCTAAAATACATCTACAAATGGCCAATAAGCACATGAAAAGATGTTCAACATCATTAGCCGTCAGGGATTTGCAAATCAAAACCACAATAAGATGCAGCTTCATACCAACTAGAATGGTTTACCATAAAAAAGATAGCTAAGGGCTTTCCTGGTGGCGCAGTGGTTGAGAGCCCACCTGCCGATGCAGGGGACAAGGGTTCGTGCCCCGGTCTGGGAAGATCCTACATGCCGCGGAGCGGCTGGGCCCGTGAGCCATGGCCGCTGAGCCTGTGCGTCCGGAGCCTGTGCTCCGCAACGGGAGAGGCCACAACAGTGAGAGGCCCGCGTAGCATAAAAAAAAAAAAAAAAAAAAAAAAGGTAGCTAATAACCAGTGTTGGTGAGGATGTGGAGGAATTGGAACTGTCATGCACTGTCGGAGGGAAGACAAACTGATGCAGCCAATTTGAAAAACAGTTCTGCAGTTCCTTGAAAAGCTAAACTTAGAGCTACCATATGACCCAGCAATTTCAGTAATATGTATATACCTAAGAGAAATGAAAATATGTCTCACAAAAACTCATACATGAATGTACATATTAGCACTATTCATAACAGACCAAAGTAGAAACAACCCAAATATCCAACAACTGATGAATGGATAAATAAAATATGGTATATCTGTGCAATGGAATGCTATCCAGCCATAAAAACTTTTTTTGTTTTGTTTTTTCCTCATTTGCAAAACCACAACCATAGTTGCTATTTTCAGGGGGAAAACTTAGGTATTAAACTGCAAGCTCATAAAATACAAATACCTAAAAAAGTATAAATATCCCCCTAGAATAAATTTTATTGCATTAATTCTTAATAACTTCAGACCTTAAAAAAGACAAGCCTATGTATTATGCCGGGGTCGGAGATCAAACAAGGGCAAAGTGGCTGGCAGCTCCCCACAGGGGACACCCCAAAGCCAACAGCAGGCCGCCCTCCTCCTGGGGCTCCACTGGGGAGAACTGGTCTGCTGGTGTTTCAATGTGTCCTATAGAAAAGCATGTTATAAAATGTTGAGGTCAAACATTTATCACACAACAGACCTTACAAAGAGGAGGACTTAAGTCCTAGGTTCTGAAGAACTTGGTTAATCAGGTTTGGGGGGATGGAAAAGAAAAAGGGGCACAGGCAGAAGTCTCCAGAAGCATTTGAAACTAGATGGGTCACAACCTCTGACCTACCTGCAGGCCGCCAGGGTGATCAGTGTGCACAGCTCCCCTGGGAAGCCAGAGGTCAAGAAGCAAAGAGCCACTCATCTGGGCCAGGTCCCCCAGACTCTTGACAGTCCCCACGACCCGGTGAGCCGTCTGTTCTCGAAGCAGGCATACACAAGTTTTTCTAGGAATCCAGAAGCCAGGCCCCTGCCCCAACTTCCATTCCAGGCCAGACAGAGGCATATCGACAGGGCTACCAGCTCCCCCAGGAGCCTGGGGGTGCGAGAGACGTGGCCAAACTTCTGCCTCCCTTTTCATGATGTAACAGATCATTCCAAAATGGCGCAACACTTGCAGGCATTTCTAAAAAGTACAAACACCTGGTAGTCTATGGACCCCGGGAAAGAAGGGATGCAAAGGTCTCTCGCCAGGAAAATACACAACTGAGAAGGCTTGACTGTGATTCCAGGCCTGGGTCCCGGTGGAGGAGCCTGGTTCTGAAGGAGGCCCGGCCCCAGAGCAGAAGCCGGGGAGTAGTGAAGGCGGAGGCCGCCCCTCTGAGGAGCGCCTCGCAGAGGCCGGGAGAAACCGCCACCCGTTCCCACCTGGGAGCCTGACCGCGGACCAGGACTCAGTCCCCGGAGCCACCGTGCTGCGGACACTGCCTACCAGGGAGGTCCACGCTGCATGACGGACTGTATGTAGCACCAAGAACGTCGCCTTTAATGATTTTCGGTGATTCGGAAGTTTCAGGCCCGGGCTGCACTTGGAAAAACCGAGGGAGGACCACCAAGGGACGCCCACCGCCAAGCAGGCTTCCTGTGCAAAGGCGCATGCGGCCTTGGACGGCTGGTCCCGTGACGCAGCACCAAATTGAGAGGCAGAAAAGGACTCACACCTGGATCTCCAGGTAAATCGTCAAACGCAGGTCTCTTCCTGAGAAGGTGGTTCGCTGCATCTTGGGAAAAGATAAAAGACTTCTTCGGCTGTTAGCCCTGTGCTTCTTACATCCTTCTTGCAAAAATCCTGACTTTCTCGCTGGGCTCAGTGTGGTGCCGGACAGCGAGTCTTGCAGCTCTTTAGAGGGAACGCAGAGGAACTCGTCCTGGTCTCCACTCCCCCAGTTGCAGGACGAGCTGATGATGCCCAGGTGCTCTAATTTCCCGCCCTCATACATGGTGGGCGCCACCTGCGTGAGCGCCTCTTCGACTGAAGCCGGCGGTACGCATGCTTCACCCGTACCTGTGATGGTCTGCTGTCCCATTCTCTCTGTCCTTTACAAGTGTCACTAGTGAGGTGATGTGGTAAAATTCCGCGTCCTCCTACACCCCTTCCTCCGCGAGGTCTTTGTTAATGACCAGCTTTCGGAGTCTCAGAGAGTTTTCAGCACGGGCCCCAAACAGGTGCGCTCGCTGTGGGTTAAATAGGCACCGGTTGCATCCTTGTCGGAGTCCAGGTCGGGGTCAGCCTGGCACGAACGGTATAGGAAGGATTTCAGGTCCGTACAGTGCATCTGGGGGGCGTTGAGGAAGTAGGTGCCGCCTACGTTGGACGCGATGCGAGACGCTGAGGCGGGGGCGGGGCGGGAAGCCGGGCGCTGCTGCGACTGCGCATCTTCCCCCCACCAGCGCCGCCAGGAGGCCTCTGGAGGCCCGGAGGGATTCTCCGTCAGGATCCCAGCAAGCCCCGCCAGAGTGCCACAGAGTACACGTTGGTGGGTGGCGGGGAGGCGGTAAAGGCGGTCAAAAGGTACAAACTTACAGTTATAAAATAAATAAGTCCTGGGAATATAATTAATATACAGCATGGGGCCTACAGTTAATAATACTGTATTGCATATTTGAAAGAAAAAGTAAGTAATGAAGCACTGGTGCATGCTACCGCATGGATGCACTCTTGAAAACATTATGCTAAATCAAAGAAGACAGTCACAGAAGACCATGTGTTGTACAATTCTATTTACGTAAATGTCCAGAATAGACAAATTTATGGAGATAGTAGATTACTGGTTCCCTAGAGTTGAGGCGGGGGCATTGGGGAATTATTGCTAATGGGCACAGAATTTCTTTTGGGGGTGAGGAAATTGTTCTAAAATTGACTGTGTTGATGGTTGCACAACTGTGTGAATATACTAAAAGCCACTGAATTGTACACTGAAATGAGTCAACCATATGGTCTGTGAATTACATCTCAACAAAAAACTTGTTAAAACTAACACTTGGGCTTCCCTGTGCCGCAGTGGTTGGGAGTCCGACTGCCGATGCAGGGGACACGGGTTCGTGCCCCGGTCCGGGAAGATCCCACATGCCGCGCAGCGGCTGGGCCCGTGAGCCATGGCTGCTGAGCCTGTGTGTCCGGAGCCTGTGCTCCGCAACGGGAGAGGCCACAACAGTGAGAGGCCTGCGTACCGGAAAAAAAAAAAAAAAAAAAAAACCACTATTTTCATCGTAGTATAAAAGGTTACCTCATAAGATAACATTTATTTACAGATCATGATTATTTAATTTTTATCACACCTTTCTTTATTTCTGTTTTTGTGCACGCTTTGTAATATATATAATATACTGATGTAGTGATACACTTATATAATTTGTGAAAATGTATTTTATATTTCTTTGTATATCTATATAATGATTATGTGTACAAGTACATGCTAAAATATTTTTTATTGCTTGTGATAAAAAAAATTTAGACCTGTGCATAAGAGTTGAAAGGTGGAGGGCTCCTTTTTTGTTAAGTAAAAATTTGATTAGAGGGTGCCTTTAACAAACATGTAAGACTTTTATTATGCCCCCTCTCCCCTAGCAATGGGCAGTATTTCTGAATTCTAGTATGCAAGAGTGAGTGGCACACAATCCAGGAGAAGGTGGATTAATAGCTGGATTAATAGTGAGGTTACTGCTCACTATTTCTCTACGAACCTTCCTTCCAGTGCCAATGGTGGCCCCTTGTAGCAGAGGTCAGGCTCAAGGTAGCTGACTTACTGCTCTCATGTACTCACTGGTTATTTCCAGTGAGGTCAGGTCAGTCTCACTCCCTTCTTCTTAGGTTCTTCTCATTCCAAACAAGAGTCTTTGTCTAGCATATTTTTTCATGCCAGCAAACAGTTATACAAAAAAAGCACAAAGGAAGGGTACAATTTTGTATATTAAATAATATCCTCATTTTCAAATCATGAGGAATCAATAAACAATAATATGACTCACAAGGCAGTGCTGTGGGTATCCAAATACTACAAAGCTTTCAGCTAAAGCATCAGCAGCAGAACCAGGGAACTGATTTCAGGTGTAACCAGTGTTTATATCTAGCACAGTGGGAATGTGTGTGGTGCGTAGTTAACCTGTGATTCTGGATTGAGGCTTAAAGGTTTATTCTAATACTGCTATTGACCTGCTGTGAAGCTGAACCTATTAACATCGTTCCTCAGCTGGGTAGAATGTTGGTAAAATTTACTACCTATGTACAGAGTATATAAATTGCTTCAGATTCATTTATAGATATCCTCAGATATGAGTTCCAGGAGAAAATAAATTACTAATTCAGTTGCACTATATCTGCATTTATATATGCATTATATCTATTTTCACAGATATAAATGCACTATATATGCATTTATATCTGTGAAAGGCTGGTTGCTTTAGAAATGTTTAAGACCCAGCCACTTTGGAGCAATCTTGGAAAATGACCATTTTAAACCAATGGGGATTTTACTCCACTACAGAAAACAAAAGAAACCACATTTGAATTTTGAAATTAAATAAGTAACAAGTCCATAATGAGTAATTTATTTCACAATAAAAAGTAAAGAAAACAAGTTACATTTTTGTTCTTTTATTTGCTTTTCAGCTTCTACATTTTTACAATTGCCTGTAGGAAAAAAAATGTTCAAGAGAGTGGGTTGAAATTATTTTAATTACATAACAGCCCAGAGGAAGATGAAATTGTGCAATGGCCTAGACTAGTATCCTCTGTCTGGTTGGTAGCCAGTGAACAGTACAGCATGAACAATAGAGCTCTGGTCTAGAAATAATAGCCTGAAGATAAAGAAAAGGGAGAAAGAGGTTTCTTTTGACCATGATGAATCTCTTGAGCATTTCCTTTCTTCTCCCCCCTTTGATTATTAGAGTCCAGATATAAAACAGCTCATAAGGAGAGAGAGAACAAGCAATATAAATCAATGCTACTTAAGACACATGAAATAGATGGATTTATGTTGGATAGGTGTTCCCAGTCTAAGATCTCTGGAAGAATTCTAGTGGAAATAAACCCCTGAAATCGTGTGCAAAATTGTATGAGTATGTGCGTGTGTGAATTTTCTGGGGACACAGTCATAGCTTTCGTCAGAAAGGTCTTTAATTTTTTTAAAAAATGTTGTGAATCACAGCTCTAAGAAAAAAAATGCAGTAAGTGCCAAAATAATATCCCACTAACTACAACTTCTGGGTGTCTCTATTAATAAGCCAGTTTTAACAATATGTTGTGAATGGATTTTTTGGAAACCCTTGGGTTCAAACATATCACTAGTTTGGTCAAGTGAGTAGGATCAGAATTCTTGCAGAATCAGGCTTTAAAGCTTTAAACCCTCATCTCTCAGCCTGAGAAAGTATCTTATTGAACTCAATATTAAGAGAGTCACCATATTTCACCACTCGTCTCCAGATCCAATTGCTTGTGTGCAAATTACCAAAAATGTCAAATTCCAGAATATGTGTAACGTTATGTCCATTTCACTCTTTCTCCCAAAGCATGCGTGGGTCAAAGGCAAGGTATTCCAAGTCTCAAGTCACTGAACTAGAGCCAATTACTGGTAGCTCCCTGCTAAAATATTTGGCTAACAAAAAGAGAAGGAGAAAGAATACTGTTTAACCTGTATTCCTTTTGGTATTTTACCACATGTATCCTCTTAAAGCAGAAAGTTTTCTGCTTAAAATAGACAAGTGTTTAAGGAAGCACACAGCTCAAACTGTAGCATGTAAAAAAGCATCTTAAATAGAATAAACACTTGTCACTGTAGGTTTAGAGCTGAAAATTGCTGTTTCCTCCACAACTAGACCTTTAACAATAATCCTAGGGTACATTTGCTAAGATGAATAAAACATAGCACACCTCCAAATTTGATGTTTAATTTTTGAATGGAATGCCTTTGTAAATATTTGCTCAAACCTAAAAATAAATATCACAAAAAAGGCACCAGAATTTAAAACAACTCTGTAGTCATTTCTCGACTTTGGTGGAATTTAATTAATTTGTTCATTCATTCACTGTACTAAGAGTCTACTAGATGTTAGGCACTGTGTCAGATACCAGAAGAAACAATGGTGAACAAGACAGATAACAGTCACTCCCCTGTGGAGTTTACAGTCCAGTGAGGGAGACAAATAGTCATCAAAGTTCTGCACAAAGAGATATAAAAGAGCAACCGAGGTAAGGCCTGAGAAAGGGTGGTATAGAGTCCTAATTTAAGAGTCAAGAAAGGCTTCTCCAAGGAAGGGATATTTGAGCCAAAGGATGAAGGATGAGAAGGATTTAAGTTGACAAAGAGAGGAAGAAGAATGTTCCATGTGGAGGGAACAGCATGTTCAGAGTGGCCCTGACGGTAGGGTACCTGGTAAGTACCACGGAACAGGTGCAGGTCAGCGTGGCTATTCATAATGAGAGGAGGCCGCTGAGGCTGAAGGAGGCGTTCTATCTAAAGTGGCTGAATGTTCATCCTAAGAGCAATGGCAAGTCAATGAATAGTTTTAAGCTCCCAAGGATTTGGGCCTGGGGATTGGGCATTTAGTGGAGCTGGTTGATAAGAACAGCTTTGTATTTTGGAATGATCATTCCAGCAGAATAATAACCTGTATTTTATTTAGGGTAGATAACTTAATTTTCAAGCACCTTCTTTAGCAAACTAAAGTTGATAAAAAGAGCATGGGATTCAGAGTAAATGTACAAATTTCATAATGGTGCCTCACATATATTGAACACTACATAATGTTAGCTGTAGTTATAATGGTTTGGTCAGTTTCACCAGAGCATATCCACAATATCAGACATCGTTTGGAATTAATTCCTTAACCTTGTAATGTGAAACTAATAAGCAGGGCAATGTTTGTTAATAACATTCTAATGGTATATAAGAAGGCCTTCCCGTTTGCAGCTTGAGATAACAAATGAGTACTTAAGTAGGTACAATCATCTTATTGCCTGTTGTAAGAATTTTTTGTTTATATCAGAAATGACTATTTTCATACAATTTAAAAGCAAAATGATAATACTTCTCAATTCCAAAAAGTTTTCCCAGTTTTCTTTTTACTCTAGATCTTCAATGATTCTATATTCCCTGAGATTGTCCGATTTGTTACACTTAACTCATTTAAAATGTTAATTGATCAGCATTTATCCATTCCTACTTCTATGAATATAGACCAATAGATTTCTTTTTAAAATTCAAAAGGGGATACAGCTATAAGTATCAGCAAAAACCTTAAAATGCCTACAAAGAACAAATGGATAATATAATATTAGACAATGCTTAACAGTTTAGTTTAAAATCTTGTCTGGTAATTTGGCTTTAGTATAATGGAATCAGTTCTAAATAGAATGAGCAGAGACAAAGTACATTCACTAATATAAATTCCTGGCTTACATGAATAAACTCTTCAATTTAAAAGTTATTTTATCTCTGAAAAACTTAAATAATGTTATGATTATTCACATTTATGCACATATTATACATTCAGAATATTAAAAATTGCTACTGAAAAATTATATTTATAATACAACCTGAAAATATGCAATAAATATGAATGAGATATTAAAAGCAGTTATAGTCAATTATCACCAAAGTTATTATATTTGATTTATGTCAATGAACCTGCAATACCTAGTGTTTACCAGTGTTATTTTTCATCTGCTTGATTCTTTACTTTTTGGCTTGATTCTTCAGCCAAAAAGTAAATAATAATAATATTTGTTCATAAGGCTGAAAGAGTTCTTATCACTATTAGATGGTACATTTGTTATTAGTTATACCCAAGAGAGATTTAAAATCATGCTTTTAGTAAACAGTAGTTATTTTTAAATTGACAAAAAAGAGGCATTATTGTAAATTTGCAGAATTGGTAAATATGGCATTCTACAATAGCTCCATGGACTGCTATTAGCCTGTCCTATAATGATTCCACCTGCCATAATCCAGTCCTTCTCTAGAACATGGGGTTTGAAGTAAGGTTGTTGGAGGAGGTTGCAACAGATGAGGGAGGAGAAGAAAACTGAAAGTGTCTGGTTAACGAAAAACCTTGTTAACCATTTTTAGGAATTTTAACTTCATTCTGAAGACAGTGAGCACTCATTGGTACGTTTGAATCAGTGCAAGAGCATGATTATATTTGCATGTAAGGAGGACTTAGGGGATTCAAAGACTGGCCGTTGGCAGAGCTGATGAGCCACGACCAGTGGGTCAGTGGGTAAACCACATAGCTTCACCTGCGCATCGTCCCCTGTATCCAATGGACCTTTGCACTGGTTGATACGAATTTGCTTTGTGTTTGTTTGGTGAAGGAAAAAGGAATTCTGGTGAGATCTGAGAGAAGAGATGGGAAAAGATGAGGAATAGAGAGAAGCAAACCAGTCTGCTCTTTGGCCCTCGTGAGTGGTTATTTGAGCTCCAGGAGGCCAGGCTTTCAGGGAGAGATTGAATGAGCTGTTTCCCTGTGAGATTTAGGTCACAAATGCTGTTCTTTTGTGCCTCTTGTGGCAAAATGGGGCATAGAATTCGAAGGAGGCCACTGTCCTCATTTCTGGCTGAAGATAAAATTGAGGGGCTAAAGGCAATGAAGAGCCATTTTGCACCCTGAGGACTGTAAGGCTTTGAGGACCTGGGAGGCAGCAACCAAAGTGTGGGTGGTGGGTGTAGACATGGCAGATCATGGCAGGTGTTGGTGGTTCTCAAGTGAGCAGAGACTCATTCCTGAACACATGCGAGACTCCCTCAAGGAAAACCCTGAAGTACATGAGAGGCAGTGAGTCAGGCTCTTTTTCCAGAATGATGGTGCTAGGGACTATCATGATAGCAGAAGGTGGGTACTTGATGCTAATGTGACCTAATTTGTAACCACTGGCCAGACTCATGGGTCACAGATGAACCCAAGGAGTCAGACTACCAGAGATAGGCATAATCTTTTTGAACATGGTCAGAGCCAGGATTGCAGCAGTGGGTTGAAGAGAGGAAAATGGACCCATGAAATATTTAGAAGACAGAATCCACAAAATTTGATGAATTGGGAAGATGATGATGTGGGGGAGATGGGGAGCAATGATGAAGAGCCTGGGCTCTGAAATCAGATTGCTTTGGGTTTATCACTCATCAGATGTACAATGTTAGGTAAATTACTTAACTTTTTGAAACCTCAATTGTCCCATTTTTTCAATTTGTAAATTTTGAATAATAATAGTATCTACCTCTTAGAGATTTTTGTCACAGTTAAATGAGATGATCCACTAAAAATATTTAACACAGTGCTTGGCACATTCTGGGTACTCAGAACATATTAACAATTATTACTATACCTGCAGAGAGTAATCGAATTACAAGTAAATAAAATTGTTAACATTAGAAAGTCCAATTCGTATTCCAATTTGAAATGTATGTTATTTACAAGCATTAGTTTTAAACTCATATGTATTTATGTGAATAAATAAACACATGTACATACATATGTATACCTGGCTAACTTTACCACTGAATAGTTAAGCAATAAAATGTGCTACATGGAGTTTTCTCTCTATTCTGTGTGCTCTGTGTTGCTAATTAAACTCAGTGGTTTTGTTAGAGGCATGCCTTATAATTTTTCACTTTTCTTAGCTCATCAAAGAGCATTTGACGTACTTTCAACTTCTAGGTATGAAGCTAGTCATCTATTAGATAGACAGATGTATTTAGACGCTATCTCTAATATGCTGACTACTGATAGGCTAATATTCTGAATATTTAAAATCTTTTAGGCTTTGATTATACATGAAGTGTTTCCTCCCAGAATATGTGTGTGTATATATGTATGTGTGTACACATATGCATGTTTATATGTGTGTGTTTGTATACATTTGTGCATGTGCCTGTGTGTATAGACATGTGAAAATAGCAGTTTGGAAGTGAGATTATAAACTTGCATTCAGGATTTCAAATAATCAAATAGATATAAAAGTAATATAAGAGGAAACATTAACAAATTGTGATCACAAATATTCAAAATCCTTTATCCCTGATATATCTCAGGAGACATATCTATGTCTAGGAGGGCCCTGGCAGAACCCCAACATAAGTCTTGGGATGCGGTAGGGAACAGAATCACAGGACAAGGAAGGTGTCCTGTTATTTGTACAATAATCTTTTAAACTCCTCCATTTGCTTCTAAACCTGTGAGGGAGAGGAGTCCATCTGTTTCGTTTTCTGTTAGATTCTCCAATCACATATTGTAGTGCTCAAGAAATATACATTGAATTAAACTATAGTATTTGGAATTTCTAAAACCGAGGTATATTTTAAACTTTTGATCTAGTTCTTTAAAGAAAACTTGTTAAATCGATCTAATTTAACCCATTTTACCAATGAGATAATTGTTTTCTAATGTGAACGTGACTTGTTCAAGATACAGAGCAATTAAGTGTATGGAACTGAAACAAGATCCAGTGTTCTTTTTGCTTGGTGTGCAGTCTGTTTTAACATCTATGCCATTTTCTTAATAATATTCCAAATTATATGCATACGTGTGTGTGTGTGTTTGTGTGTGTGTCTGTGTGTGTATGTGTAAAGAGATTGACAGAGGGAGAGAGAGAGAGACAGAGAGGGAGGGAGACAGTATTTTAATCTACATGAAATTTTTGTCTGATTGTATAAGCGTTTCTGCGTTTTACATATGACCAGAAGTTGTGTTTTCACTGTCCAGTGAGCATCCTAGCAGGGAGAGTCCATGGAGACACCAGCTGACCTCCACTCTCACCTCCATGTGGTAATCCTTCATCCCTAGAATCTTACCTCCCAATACCCCATTCTGAGCCCAACCTCCCATTATTCAAATTCTCTCCCTCCCTGTCTCCCCCTCCTTCCATCTGTAGGCTTCATTGCGACCTCCATTCCCTTCAGCTCTCTTCTGGCCTGATTTCTGTCTCTTTATTTCCAGCGTAAATTCCATTGTTTATCACGCCAAGCACTCAAAATAATGGTGTTTCTGCATGGCCTCCCCCTAAATCTACAACCTTCTGATCAGTCTATTTACTTTCTTAATTCTTAGATTAATGTTACAGAAATTAGAGAAAGCCAGAGAAAGCCACATGGTTACAAAAGTAGGTGCCCTTCGTTCAAACCTCAGTCTTCAGCCTCAGCTGGTCTTGCAAGTTAGCTGGACAATCTGTCTGTGTGTCCCAAGTCCCCTGCCTCCCTCTTTCCCCTTAGCAGCCCTTCCAAATCCCCATCATTCTCCATAAACCCTTGACCCCACTCAGCAAATGACCTCACCTTCTACTTCACAAAGGAAATAGAGGCCAACAGACAGCAACTCCCTCAACTTCCTGCCCCCTCCTCTACATTCTTATCAGCACCCACATCCATCCTTACCTCTCTTCCTCATTTTTCAGTTGAAGTGATGTCACTCCTCTTAGCCAAGACTAATCCCACCACCTGTGATCTGGATTCCATCCCCTCCCGCTCCCTCAGGGACGTGCTCCATCAATCATCCGTGCTCCTGTATCTACAACCTCTCAAGGTGCACGGGCTCTCTCCTCTCCCCTCAACAGACAAAAATGCTCTCATTGCTTCCAACTCAAACACAGACACACACACACACACACACACACACACACACACTCACTCCTTAACCCTCCCTGTATTCTCTTCAAGTTACTGCAAAACTTTCTCTTCTTTCTCAGCCAAGCTTCTTAAAACATGTCTTCCCTCTGATTTTAAAGGTAATACACACTCATTTTAGAATATTCAGAGAATAAAGATTTTCAAAGAAAATATAGAAAACTACCCATAATATACACCACCCAGGGATGACAACTAATATTGTTAGTTGTCAATATATTGCTAATACTGTGGTTTTGTTTCTTTCGTTTTAGTTTTCACTACCCGTAAAAAAAATGGGCATGATACTGCACAAAGTTTCACATCTTGGTTTTTTTTTCACTTTTGTGACCATTTTTCCATAGTCTTAAATACAAACATGTCTGTGAGTGGTTGTATATTATTGCATTATATTTGTAACCATTTAAATGCCTTCTTTATTAGACTGTTAGATTGTTTTCAATTTTTCTTTTCTATAAATAATCATAAACATGCTTCCTGAAGACAAATCCATACTTTTGCTCTCCTCCCATTCACGTCTCTGCCAAAGACAATCTATCTTCTACCTCCTTCCCTTGAGATTTCTCTCATTAAAGTTACCAATGACTATTTACCAATGTTAAAGAGACTTTTCTGGTTTATCTCACTCAGCCTCTCTGAGGTACTTGACATTGTTAGCGATGATTCCCTTCTCGAAACCATCTTCTATCTGGCTTCTATTTCCCTTGGAAAGAAACCATCTTCCTGCTTTCCGCCCTTCTAGTTCCTCACCCTCATCCCCTTTGCACGTGCTTCTTCCTGGCCTTGCCTGTGAAAGTTTGCTTCCCTGGAGCTCCATCCCTACCTCTTGGCTCTATCTCTATACTTTCTTCCTGGGGGTAACCAATGCCTCATCCTTCATTCTCATATGCTGCTGGTTTCAAACCTGCACATCCAACCTTTGCTTATCTCCTCTAGGGAGACTTTTCTCCCTCTCAGTCATGCACTCTGAATTATTTCCCTTTTCTAAGCTCTTATGACACCCCATACCTAACTGTATCATGGCATGTATCGCTTTTTTTTTTTTTTTTTGCGGTACGCGGGCCTCTCACTGTTGTGGCCTCTCCCGCTGCGGAGCACAGGCTCCGGACGCGCAGGCCCAGCGGCCATGGCCCACGAGCCCAGCCGCTCCGCGGCACGTGGGATCCTCCCGGACCACGACACGAACCCGTGTCCCCTGCATCGGCAGGCGGACTCTCAACCGCTGCGCCACCAGGGACGCCCCATGTATCGCTTTTAATTTAAACTGTTGGTGACTCGCCCTCCGCTTTCCTGGGTTTCTCAACCTCAGCACTATTGACATTTGGGGCCAGATAATTCTTTGCTGTGGGCCTCTGTCCTGTGTATTGCAGGATGTTTGGCAGCATCCTTCACCTCTACCAGCTAGATATCAGTAGCAACCTCCTGGCTGTTGTGAGAATGCAAAATGTCTGAAGACATTGTCAAGGTACCCTGGATACAAAATCCCCCCCAGGTTGAGAAACACTGTGCTAGACGTGAGTTTTGCAAGTGTAGGACCTGTGTATTCATCACTTTTTGCCATCACCCAGCCCAGTGTCCAGCATATAAATGATTCAGTTTTTATTCACCCACCAAGCAGATATCATATTGTTAACAAGTTTCCTTAATTCATGGTGGATATTAAAAATTGGCAGTGTCCTTAACCTCAAGGAGCTTACAATTTTGGAGGAAAGAAATGAGTCCAACATGCAGTCAGAATGCATATGGAAACTTGACTATACAAATGCAATGTTTAGGTTTTCTGCAGCAATTTATTACGGTTCAGGGAGAGGAAAGCAAAAAAGGAAAGCTTTCAGGAGAGCTAGATCTTTTACCATATGTGAACAAAAGACCTGGTTGGCATGGAGGCAAGAGGGATAGGATGTTTTCCAATCATATGGGAAAGACTGGGGAACGGTTTCAAACAGATGGATTAAGGTCTAGGTCTTCAAGGACACAAGACTGCCCAGACATCAATGAGATTATTCCTTTCAACTACAGGATTAATTTAGCTACTAAGTGTAGGTTCATGTTTTGCTCCAGTGAAATACATTATAATGCCTAGCGGTATAAAATGCTTTAAATTAATTCAATTCAATTAATAAGCATGGATATATAAGTTCAGTTAATCGTTGGAATACAAGATGCAGACCTATTTAGATAAGCAGATGTGAGCAAATGAGAGGAATCCTACTCCACACACTCCAGTTGTTCTCAACGGGGGAGTGAATTTTGCAACCCAAAGAACATTGAACGATGCATAGAAATATTTTTGGTTGTCCCAGCTGGTGAGGGGATAGGGAAGAGGTGCTACTGGCATCCAGTAGGTAGAAGTGAGAGGTGCTGCTAAATACTATAATGGGCAGGAGAGCCCACCACAACAAAGAATTACTGGGCTGACATTTTGGAATGTCAGTAGTGCCTAGGTTGGGAAACCCTGTTCTACCCCATGCTTCTGGATCCACAACACTAATTAGCATGTTAAAGGACCTGGACTCCTGTAGTTCAATAAATAAATAGATACGTAGGTAGATAGATAGATAGATAGTAAATATTGATTTAATGTCTTTAAACACAGGATCTCACCAGGTTATTCTATCATGAAACCTGACAATATATGAGATGTATTGGGTAAAATATATTGAGTAAAATAAAAATACATTATTGAAAATAATTTTACCCGCTTTTCATTTTTTAATGTGACTACTAGAAAATATAAAATCACATATGTGGCTTCCATTACATTTCTATCGGACAGCACAGATCTGTCCATTTCTTCATAGTAATTAAAAAGTATTCCAGTAAGAACCTGCTGTATAAAAAAAATAAGTAAAATTCTAAAAATAAAAAAAAAAGTATTCCATTGTCTATAAAATGTTGAAAGCCTTTTAACCAATGGAAATCGATCTTTTGCTCCTCAGATCCCTCTATCTTAATTTATTATACTGTAGTTTAGTAATTAACTGCTAGTCATAGGTGGGCTATATAGACTGTTAAAAAATTATTATCTAATCTGTGTATATGCAAGAGAATACCGCTCCTACTGCTGAGATATATAAAGTGAGGTTTAGAGTGTTTCATCAGCTATTGAAATCACTGATGTGTTTAGATTTCAGGCAAACTCTTGACTTTCTACTTGTTCCAAATTCTATTTTTGTCTTACTTTTGAAGTACCTAAAAGGAATAGAAAATCATGGTTGAAGCAGAGGAGAATGTCATTTGTGAATATCCAATTGTCACCCAAGGATGTGGCTGTCATTGAGAATGTGTCAACCATTCAAGGAGAATCTGGACCTACAAATGCAGTTAAGTAGTTAGAATCCCTTCTTAAAATTTTGGACGAAAAAATGGATTGCAATAAGGCTTTATGTAGTATATGGAAAAATGCTAACTCTTTAAAGTCACAGAAGGTAAGGAGACCCCACAATATTCCTAGTATTTTTAAACAAGGAAAGTCCCAAATCTTCCAAAGTCAACAAGTCATGGAGGAAGAAGAGTACGAGAAAAAGTAGGGGCAGCTTAAGAGCTTTGCTTTGCACTCCTAAGACTCCTTTTTTCCATGTGTGGCAAGTTAGATCTTGCTAAGGCTGTGCTTGCAGGCAGGCCAGGAAGAGCTCGCAGGTGCCACTGGGTCCTAACGACAGCATGGACACTCCTGGGGTCTCGAGAGGATGTAACGGATGCTACATGCATGGAAGCAGGGTACGCTTCTTGTTTTAAAGGGCTGTTTTTGATATTGTTTCTCTCCAGCTGCCCTTCTGCCCCAGCCCGGGAGTGGCAGGGTTGCCACATTAGTCAAGGCAGGACAAGGTCAGGGTGTGGCCGGGGTATATGTAAAGGAAGTGGCTAAAATTAGTAATGGACTGAATGTGCGCCTGTGTTGTGGAGAAAGGGGAAACAGTGGAGGAGCAACTCCAGATCACATCTGGATTGTTCTGTCTGGAGGAAGAAGTAGGAATATAACTGCCAGAGGGGAGGGAGAGGTCTGGGGTGTCGATGTCACAGTCCTCCCGCCTTTTGTGTTCAGACCCGTCTGCTAATCTTATTGCAATGTTTTCTCTCCAATGCTTACACTCTGGAATCCTTTGTAAATATGCTATAGTATTTTATGCCTTAGCTCATTAGGTCTTGAAAAACTGGATGACAGTAAAAAGATGGAATTGCGAACATACCAGTGTGTGCCTCTGTGTAGAAAAGTGGGCAAGAACTTCAGACAAAGCAATGCCAACATAGATTTGTTCTACCGTGTCTTTATCTTCTTAAAGATCTCTTATTAGTTTGCACAGTTGGACATCTAACAATGGCCTTTTACCCTCATTGTAACTTTTGATGTATTTTACTTAATTTCAAAATTAATTATTTGTGCATCCTGATATATGAATATCTATTACCATGTGATGAAAACAGGAAGTCAGGGATATAATTACATTACAGCTTACAAAATACCTTACAAATATCACGATTTGTTGGTGTCCTCTGAGCTTCCGTTCAGAAACAAAACATCTATTGTTTTATAGTGAATGAACATTAGAAAATCAGAATTGTGGTTTTTTTAACTAAGAAAAAATATATAATATAGTCAGACTATCTGGTTTTCTTTCATTCAATTTAGAGAGTTTTAAGGAAAAAATAAAATGAAAAACGTTTTGAAGAAGAGGTCATTGAAACAGATGTTATCTACCGTAAAATAATATTTTCTTGAATTCTTAAAGCATTTGTGATTCAGATGGAATAAGTGTAGGATTCAGACAGTATGTATATATTTCAAAATATGTAATTGTCATTCAAATGGAATAAGTGCAGTATTCAAATGGGAGGTAAGGTTTTCAAAAGATGTAACTTTACTCTTGTAGCAGGCAGTGCCTATCTTACAAATGGATGTTTACAGTTAGGCAACAGCTTACTAAATGTTAGGACAAAACCACAGTTTTTGTTGCAAAGAGTAAAATGTGGGCAGAGATTTTTGATAAATGTCAGAGTGAAATGTTAATTCTAATTGTTCCATCGAGTTGTCCTTGATTTGTGACAGGTTTGTTACTATGCAGATTTCCGAGCTGCCACCGCCCATGTGGGGATTTCACCTTGTGAAGTAACCCAGATACACACTCTTCTCCATCTCACCTCTTTATTCCTAATTAGCTTGTCCCTGGGTTCTCTCAGGGTAGCATTATGGTTGTCCTGAAGTGTTTTTGATTCCGACGCACTGACAAATTAAGCCAGCTAATGTTTAGCGAAAACACAAATTTAAGTCACAGAAACGGTAAGGCCTTATAGGCGGCATCCCAGACTGTCGCCGGCTCTCATCCTGTTCACCCCGTCCACTTTCTGGAGGTGCTGCAAGCACCGCTGTATCCATAAACTCCCTTAAGGCTTTTGCTGATGTGTTTTAAGTTCTCGTTATAGCCCCAGAGTGCCTCTTCCTTGAAGTAATAATAGCACTAGGGGCAGGCAGAGCAAGCTGGTAATCAGTATGCGACAAAATTTAGCAGTCTCTGAAAAAGCAGACACAGGAAAATTGGAAGGAGGAGGAAACAGCCATGGAAAGATGGGTCTGGCACTGGCGCCAACAGCCCGTCCCTTGACTCAGGCCAGGAACGTTCAGACTAACCCAGAGTCACCCTCCCGGTCTCCTTCTTTGCTCCCAAAAAGCCTGACGTGCAACTTATCAGAAAGTTTTCAACTGCTCTCAGTAGATGAAGTCAATAAATAGTAAAAAGAAAGAGTGAAAAAAGGAGGAGGAAAGGCAACTAACACTGAAAATGTCTACAAACCCTTTGAGTTGCCACCTATTTAACTCCACATCAGCCCTGTGGAAACACAGAAAATTAGAGGATTTTGCTCAAGGTTACAACAGTAATTAACAGAGCCAGAATTTTAACCCAAGTCTGTCTCCAGTACACATGCTCCTCCTTTCCAGATGGGTGTAGGGAAGTCATATTGACAGGATGTCACAGATCTGTGGGAATCTAGAATGTCTCCGGACATCTAATGGATGTTCCCTATTGATTTCATATATGAACTAGGCATGTTATTGAGAGATGCCTTTATCTACAAATTACCCAGGGTTCTGTCTTCCCAAGATGAGAAGACTATTTGTAATTGACTCTAATAAGGGAAAAATGACAACTTTGAAACAGCATAGCATTTTCTGTTAGGAAAAACATATAGACACACACGCACGCACACACACACACACACACACACACATATATATATATATAAAATATATTTAAGAGCTGCTAATGAAATCATTTATCCTTAAGAAACTACCTTCATCTAAAACTACATGTAATCAGTGGAGTTTCATAGCAGTAGTGTACAGTAAATTGTATTTTTTTTAAACACATGGCATAACAGGGTAATTTCTGTTTATTTAAGAGATTTAAAAATGTCTTTCTGCTGTGGCAGATCACAGTTGTGTTAAAACACATGCATTCATTATTCTCCTAAGAAGCTCAATGACTACAATGATAGGGCAAAGCTGGGAGAAAGTCTAATTCTCTCACAGGGTTGGGATTTTTGTTTTGTTTTGTTTTTGCTTGAAGAGAAAACAAACACTATGCCATGTTTCTTCTCAAAAACAAGTTTCTATATATTCAGGTGTATTGACCCTCATGTGAATTTTGCAGAAACATAAATGAAACAATTATTAAAAACTTAAAATTAGGCCCTGTATTTGTCTAATTGAAATGGATTTCAGAAATTAAGGAGACGGTGCTGGTATAACGTAGAAGTAAGGGCCCCAGTGAATCACCCTTTCTATATACATGCCGTGAAATAGCCCCCTCCCATGGTGACTCTGAGCTTGGCCATGCAATGCGCTCTGACCAATGAGATAATACAAAGCAAGTGTGATAGAAGCACACACTTGTAAAGTGCTTGCCCACTGGGACATGCCGCTTCTGGGTGCTGAGAACCCTTGTGCCACACTGTATGAGCAGGCCAGGGCTAGCCCTCCAGAAGCTAAGAGACCATGAGGAGAGAGACCCCAGCATTCCCAGCCATGGCTGTTTTCCCAGAGGGACAGTGAGGGAGGCCATCCTAGACCACTCCACCCTTGCTGAGCTGGCTTAGAACAGAAGACCCACCAGCTGATCAGCAGATTGATTAGAAATGGTATGTGTTAACTGTTTTAAGGCACTGTGTTTTAAGCTAGTTACAGAGCAAAATGTAACCAACTCAATACTGTTCTGCCAAAAATGTAAATATCAATCCAACTAAGGCTTAGAGTGCTTGAAAACTGTTCCTACCTCACAGAGCTAAGAGACGACCTCACTCATCATCTTGATAAATACATTAGCTATCTCAGTTAATTTCAGGAAACTAAATTCTAGAAAGACAACCCCACAGTCACCAATCTTTATGCCAAAGGCTACAGGGGATGTGGAGAGGTTTCAGAGAGTGTCAAGTTAAGATAGTACGGACAAGGCAGTTCATTCATAAGACTCCGTGTGTTTCACATAAATTAAAAGGCTTCAAAAATACTCTCTCTCTCTGTTTCTCTCTGTCTCCTGTCTGTCATCTGTCTCTCTCTCTCTAACATACACACATGGCTGAGCAAGTAAAGGAAACATCCAAATTCCCTAATTGCTCTAAGACCTCAAAACGTTCAGAATTGGTACTTCTTCATCAAGGAGACACTTTTCCTTCTTCTTGTAGCTTCCAGTGCCAGGACAAGCTTGCCTGTTACTCTATCACCATCATCCGTGAGACTTATTTTTTTTAATAGGTATTCTGGCAATTCCAGAGAAACGTGGTTTTAAAGAATATTTAGTAACATGAAACAATGCTAAATAAAGTGGATACAGAAAAAAACCCACTTTATAAGATTGTACATTTAATATGAATTCAATTTTGTAAGGATTCTATGTATTTTATGTATAAAATAAGAAAAAATAAAGACTTTAAAGAAAACGCAACCAAATAGTAAAGGACTTCATGGAATTATAGTTTTTTTTTCTAGTTTTAATCCTCAGAAATATTAATATATATAAAATATAAAATAAATTAGCATAAACTGGAAATCAATGGGAGACTATCTATAAAATGATATTCTAAGAACCATTTAGGGAAACAAATCAAGAAATTTAGATAAAATTATAGATCATGGACATTCCCAGGGGTGAGCAGATGTTCATTACAGTAGTAAAAGCGTGTACAGATTTTGTATAAATAAATAGACTGATAGATGAAATTGCACGCCATACAAGTACTTCTAAGTTTGTAATCATGTTCTTCTACACACTGATTGTTTTAAATACACGTTTCTTGCTTGTGTTAAGAACCCCTCATTGGTGACTTCCCTGGCGGTCCAGTAGTTGAGACTCCGTGCTTCCAATGCAGGGGGCAAGGGTTTGATCTCTGGTTGGGGAACTAATACCCCACATGCCACATGATGCAGCCAAAATTTTTTTAAAAATTTAAAAAATACATAAGAAGCTCTCATTAAAAAAGAAAAAAAAATACTAACAACAAAAAACCCCTCATTGGAAACATATCAAATCGCTTCACAGCTCTTACTAGTATTCTACATTATTTCTGTCCCCCCCTCACCACATTTCTCTCCCTTTTAAGAATCTCATGCACAGAGAAGGTAAGAAATTATTTGAGAACAACTCAATTATTGGAACGTTTGGAAATGTTATCCATTTCCCAGACTTCAGTGTAAGCCGGTAGTCTAGAAATACATTCATGAAGTCCCCCACTACCAACTACACAGAAGACTTAAAACATAATGGTGTCGAGGAATTCAGTTTTAAAATAAGGCATGAATCAGAAGTCCTGCGTCTCAATGGTTGCCCCACTTGACAGAGTTACAGGACAGAATCTGCAGGTTTGCGATCCCTCAATCACTGCAGTACCACGCATTTGTGTGTGCTTTTTAGATCCTGTAGGGTAACATATTCTGAAGATGAATTCATGTGCGCCATCAAAAAGTAATCTTCCCCAAAGGTGCAAATGGGGAGTTTACTTTTTTCCCAACAGATAGGATGACTTTATGAAACTTGTTGCTAATCCTTTCAGCCTTCCCACGTGACAGAGTGGACCCTTCCTTGATGAAATATTTTGCAAATGAAATGCGACTTGGATTTTTAACAGCTAATGTGATACAAGAAGAGTGAATATTGTAACACAAACCCAGAGAAATCAGAGTTGCCTCCTCCCTGAATATCCACCTATTACTGACCACTGTGACCTTTCTGGGAAAAGTCACTTCCATTGGACAGGGCAGTGGCCGCAAGGCAGCAAAACACCACTCGGAGTAATTCTTTACAGATGCTAGGAACCGGAAGTTTCAAGGGGAAAAATGAAAGCCATTCACTCTTCCAATGACATAGGCCTTTGATACCACGAAGCCGTTTGGGCTGAGAGCTGCAAGGTCAGGAAGGCACGTAAAGATTGGTGATTAGAGAAATACTATATCGGCAAAGTGTGGCAAGCTATTAAAAGAAACTATAGCTTTTATGATTGTGTCGCTGAAGCTCCCCAGGGCTATTTGTATTAGATATTGAGTTAAGCATAACTTATTTAGTCCCAGCATTCCAGAAAACATTTTGATGTCAGCTACTGCAGGAAAGTAAACACAAAGCGAAGGAGGAAACAGAGCTGATCTCGAACAGATAAAAATGGTGTAATTTAATTTTCTGAACCCGGGCATTTTAGAGCATTAAGAATGAGGAATTTTAGAAGGTCCTTTCAACTTGCAAAATAAAGTTTATTTAGGCATTCACTGGAGAGGAAGAGGGGGAGCATAGGGCTTACATTATCAACTTGCTGAGCATATATTAACTTCTGATCAAAACATACTTTTGATTGTATTTAGTGAAATGTTCCCGGGGCTGTAATCTGTATTTATGATAATGGATGAGTTTCTCTCCCGCTTCAATGATTTAATAATCACATAATTTTTGTTTGTGCATCTTTTCCTAGTGGCTCTAATTTTAGCATTATTCATGATATCATTGGTTCACGAGGTGTTTAGGGTTCACCAGACATTTCCACGACTACCGTTAAAATTCTTTTTTTTAAGACAAGGCTTTAACACTGGCCACACTCGCCATGTGCTATCCAATCATAAAATGAAAATGTTGGCAGTGATGAGCATACCAAAAAAAAAATCTGTTTACTTCCATTTTGAACCAGAGAAAGGAATGCTTGAACTCTGAACCTTGGCTCATGCTAAGATCCCTGAGAGGAATTTCCTCACAGGTCCTATGAAGACTGAGCAAAACTGGTGACTCAGGGGACAGATAATAGACATCTGAACACATTAGGAATATCAGCGTCTAAAAGATTAGCCACTTTAAACAGTCTTACTGTAGGTGGCATTGCAGTTGAAAGGAGTTGGAAGGGGACAATATTTTTACCGAAAACTTTAGATGTGACTCAAAGAAAGAAATATTTCCCATCTTTGCAAAACAATGAGGTAATGAGAGAGAGAAAGAGAGAGAAAGAGAAATATGAAAAAATGTTAACAGTGCTTGCCTCTGGGTAGTGGAATTACAGGTGATTTTTCACCAGTTTTTATACTTGTCTGTTTTTGCCAATTTTTCTGCAAAGATTATGTGCTCCTTCTGAATAAAAAATAAAAGAGGAGGAAAATACACAAACGAGTAGGAAGGCACATAGGCCTTTTGAATGTAAAAGGCATGCCAATGATCCCATCTCTTATAGTCTAGGCCTTGCCATGATGAACAACTGCCTTGTCATACTTGACAAAATCTCAGAGAAGCTCCTCCAGGACTTGCTGGCTGCTGAAGAGGAACTGCCAGACCGTTTCGAGAAGGCTATTATTCCAAGTCCAGTATTTGGGATCTGAATGAAAGCATACCTCAGGCAGTCTTTTACTCTTAGTCCAACTCTAAGACCTTGCATTTGTGTCTTCATTAGCAAAAGAACTCTCTTGATTTCTGTTATTTCTCCTCGCATAGTTGTTTTTGTTTGTTTGTGGGAAGAATGATAACTCCGTCAATATTTTGTAGTCATATCTCTTGCCCAAGGCTGATGATGTTCAATGAGCATGTGAGATTGTTACTGCTCCTATCCGTTTAGTTTGATCACTGCCCATGCCAAATGGTTGTTAAATATTGTGAATACCACCTGGAATTGTACAGCCCCGTAATTCCTCATTCAGGTAGTAATAAGAATGACCTCAGGTTAATCATCATAGTGGTTATATAACTATAAGATAACCACACAATATATTCTATGTTCTATTCTACTATGTAATAATTACAACATATAATTATAATACAGTTATATAAATATGCAACTATAATACAGTTTTATATTTTGTGGTACTTTAAGATAATTTAATTATAATTTCACAGCCAATATATTTCAGTGATTAGTTTGAAATAAAAGTCTGTTTGGTTGAAAGAAGTGATCATTTTGGAATACTGTGTAAACATATCCAGGGAATGATCACTACCTGGTTGAAAAGACAAAAAAGATATTAAAAGTGAAAGCATTCTAGCACACTTTAACTATATATTTCTTAAAGCAGTATAGTGTTGGTAGAAAAGATATTAAAGATTCTAACTTTCAAAAATAAAGTAACAGTTTGAGTGCATTCAGCAAAATAGTTGTCTGTGAAATATTCAGAGGAACATTTCACCACCTAGGTACAATATATGCGAAATACTAGCAAGAAAATAAATACAAATGTGAGAGAAAACTGAGACATTATTCTTTAGATAAGTGATTTTTCTCAGGAAAAGGAACAATTCTTAAGGTTGTGCTTTTCTCTTCTTTTTTCTTTCTTTCCTTTTTTTTTTTTTTTGTTGTTGTTGTTAAAGTTCAGGTGAGGATAAGCTTCTGTTACACAGTCATAAACCACCCATTCATTCCAAATTCAGAATACTAAAGAACACGGACCTGACATCAAGGTAAAAATAAATCTTGTATCTCTAATGTTGGCAACATTTTGAAAACACCAGAGAGATTATTGAGCAAACTCTATTCATTCTTTCACCATTGCTCTCGAAGTCCCATTCTGGTTATTGAAAGTGTCACTAGGCTGTGTAACAGGCTCTTTCTGTGTATCTCGAGGGAAACATACACTCAAAATCAATCTGCTAAAACGTCGAATAAACATGGACTGAGTCAGGTAAACACAGTCCTCATCTATTGTCAACATTTTTATGTTGATGTTATTTGGTAAATGACATGGCAGAAAAGATAGGGAAACACAAAGCTCCCCCATGATTCCAATATTTCCTCCGTGTACATTACCTCATGTTCCTTCCCCAAAGAGTCCCTGTACAGACATAACATGATTCATTTCTAATTAGGGTGGTAGCCCAAGGTACATCTGCGGGTGTAATTGTTAATGGCGCTATCATTTTTGCCCTCTCACCCTAAGAACACCTGTTCAAGTGCAAAACTCAATTTCCTCCAGTCACCTCGGTTCAAGAGACCCAGTCCCAAGTCACTAAAGTGCGTGACTTCTTTTGTTTAGAATAATGTTTATGCCTCACTTATGTCCTTGCTAATTCCATACAGCAATCTTCAAACTAAATACGATTTGACTTTCTTAGATAAAACATCAAGAAAGCTTTGGGTTTAAAAAATAAATAAAACCAAAAGCTCACCCCCATGCCTACGTAAATTAGTGAAAACAAGGAGTAGAACGGAGAAAATATTGAACACATTTTATTAATACTTTTAAATAGCAAGGAAACTCTTCCAAGGATATGGTCTCTTTGAAGATAAAGTTCCATTTGCATAAACTGGATGGGCCTCTTTAATGCAGTTTTCATTATCTTGACTCCAAAGTGACTGATGTCAAGATCAAGGGAGTCATCAGGGCAGATACACTCCAGGACACCAGGGAGAAATAAATCAGCCCATCATCTCCACCCAGGAGGATACCTCTCCACCAAGGGGATTTTCCAATCTCCTTTCTGAAGCAGGAGGCCAAGTTCCATTATTGTGAGGACTGACCCTCATCCCTTAGAAGTCTCTCATTCCTTACGTTAATTGGGGTCCCCTGCATCGGTTATCTAATAGGCTAATGAAGTTTGGAGATAAACCAGTTCTTGACCACTTCTTGCCCTCTGAACACTCCCGGGACACTAACCCTATTCAGCCTTTTATCTCATTATGTTAAAGAGAGAAAATTAAGTCTGAAGAAAATGAGATAACAGCCCCTTGGGTGTTAGGTGAAGTGGTTTGGGTCTTCTTGTGAGGAGAAGAAATCATCACATTCATTAGATTCTATGTGACAATTAACCCTTTGCCTACCTCAGCCATTTTCTTCCATCTACAGTTGCATTTTGGCCATAGAGGGTCTGTCCCTTGGCCTTTTCTTTATTCAACCTCGGTTTTCCAATTTATTCCATGATGCCTCAGGTCTCCCCAGTCATCATAGGTGCGGGTGAATTTAAAATACCATCATTGGGTCTTTATTTCACAAGTTTGACTTAGTGCTGTTTTCACTTGCAAAGTACAAATGTGAAAACTGTAATTTATTATGGTACTAGCAATTCAAGATGTTTTGCTTGGATCCTGTGTCCACAATCGGTTACCAACATTCCAGCCTGTTTTGCTTTAGTTGGCTACTAGTTTACTACCCCCCATTTCGTTCTCTAAATCTATGTTTAAAAACAATTTAACAACACTTTGATTCTTTTTGGAAATGCAGTTATGTGGTGTGTAACATGGCATTTTAAGGCAGATGACAAGATGCAAATGACTCATTTAATGATTCTTTAATTTTATACATACTGTTTTATTCGAGTAGTTATCAGAGGCTGGGTCACTTCAGGAGTATGTGAAGAGGTTATTTCAAGTACAGACATTGGAGTGGCCTTGAAATCCCAGCCTCCTTGAAGTTGTGAAACATGTAGCTAGAAGAATCAGCCTTCCTGCTCTACGAGCAGCCCCTACTGGACAACGGATTGATGTGTGCTGCTGCCAGGCTACAAGCGTCTATTCTTTCTCCTTTTTTTCTTCTCTCTCCTTCCAATGGGGGTGAGGGGGTGGTACTTTTTACTTTTCTCTTTAAAAGTAAATTATGTCTCTTGCTTTTCTAATATTGAATATTTGGTTGAGACAAATACACCACATAATCCTATAAAGACATATTGACCTTCTTGATATGAATGGTATTATATTTACTCAATAATTCAATTAAAAGTCTTAATTTAATCTGTTCTCTCATTCAAGGGTATTTTCTGTACACAATAATCAAAGAATGTTGTTGGTTTTTATCAATGTACTTTAGAATTCTAATAACATTAGGAAAATGTTGCAATAGAGTAAATAGAAAAAAAGATATCTTTGTTTGATTTGGTTGTCTCTCCTTCTAACCAATAGGTCTCAGATATGACCCTTATCACAATTTATTGTTTCCTGTGGGTCCCAAGGCTTTAATAATATCTAAGTCGATCTAGTTTTCATTCTCAACTACCATTTAAAAATAAATGACTTTATATGTTTTGTATATTTTGCCACAATAACAAATTAAAAAGCCAAACAAATTAGCAGACAAGATATCACATTGAAAATGTGTTTTATCACCAGCTAGTGAATATGGCTATTTCCTTTCACTGCAAACATCTAACTATAAAGTAGGATTTTTTTCCTCCAAAAAATGGTAGGACAAGAACAATTCATTATTTACTAGTACCCAAATGATGCACTTCCTTTTTCAAGATAAAGTATAAATAGGTACTTATATAAATTGCTTGCAAAAGATACCAGACTGTCAGCTCTGGATGCTTTAAGTGCCCTTTTTATACAGAAAATCAGCAAACAACCAAACTTAGCCACACCATGCTGAGAAAGTATCATATACTAACCAGATCTCCATTTGTTTTTTTTTGTGGCCCACAGTCTCTTTAAAGAGAGATTAACGAGGAATGCCAAATGTGGTCTAAGATAAATGGACTTAGACCCAAATCTTCTTTTACCCACATGCCACAAGAAAGTTAAGAGAGGTGGTTTGTTGTAGGTTACATTTCATTTCAATTACAGGTTACCTAAAGACTGGGATGGGAGGAGCTAATGTCCTAGGTCAGTGTTTCAAAAAGTATGTTCAGTGGAACAGTAACTTTGAAAAATGTCATGGTCATCTTTTTCAATGTCAGATTAAACAACACGAATAAGTTGCTTTGTTGCAGGGCTTATCAGAGCCATTAATTTCCTAAAGTATATTGGGTGTCTCCAAAAAGCTTACATCAAATGCAGACTTTCCAAAACTCCCTCTGGACTGATGTTTCAAAAAACACAGTTTGGAAAATTAACTCTGAAGTCATCCAGCCTTTCTACATCCGTGTGCTCTTAAGGAAAGTGATAGTTCATTCATTTCCAACCTGGACTTACCACATGGAGCACCAGTGTGGTAAGTCAGTGTGGTAAGTTGAGGTAAGTGTGGTAACCTGAGTTCATTCTGTGAATGAGCCTGAAATATGCTATCTCATCTAAAGCTCACATCGACCTCAGGAGGATAGATGTTATCAACTCCATCTCATAGAGGAGGAACTTGAGATTGAGAGTTTAAGAGTTCTGAGGACAAGGGAGTGACGGAGTCAGGATTCATACAGAAGTTGTGCTCACTGCAAAGGCCTCCCTCCCTCCCTTAAACTGTGTTGCAAAGAACCCTTCCTTTTTGGTGAAACTCTTCAGTGGCTTCTCCGGCGTGCCTAGGTCATGTAAGGTCATTGGGATTGAGATGGTTTACTCTGCATTTGCAATCCTAATGGTTTGACCTTTTACCACTGCAGACTATGCTAATTTGAATTCTCTCTAGCATGGACAAATCAGTACAATCGATGATAATTTTACTTACAACTCTACCCATTCTCAAGGACTGCCATTTATAATACACAGAGCAAGATGGGGAATGCATACATGTTAAGATACTAATCAAAGGTAAATCTGGAAACAACCAAAAGAAATTTATGTTAAAGAGCAGTTGGAAATCAGCATTCATGTCAGAGGTGGTCGGTGTTTTCCTCCTGTTTACCTACAAGCCAAATACTACCAAGCAAGAAACCACCAAGCAACTCCTTCCATCTCAAGGTAACAACATATTAATATCCCATGGAAAAATCAACATATAATTTAGTTTCTGTTCACTTCAGTCCCTCTACTCTTTGGTACTAAAATGGATATAAAATCAAAAAGAGCAATGCAAAGCGACTAACTCCTCAGAAAAGTTTTGGGAAAACGTATTCAAACTTCTCGATCATCTTCTCAGCATTAATTGGGACATGTTAAATTCTTACGTTGCAGGTATTTTTTTTTCTATTAGGATACAAAAGAGAACCCTCACATGCAGAAAGTTGAGTTTGAGCCCACAAATTGATCTGAACAGTTTGCCATTTCTCAAAACCTATCTCAGTCACTTTTTCTCCACCACTTATTATGTAGGTCCCATTCACAGGTAAGAAAAGACTTTCTACACATGTGTAAGTATTGTAAACTAAATAAAATTACCATTTTTTTCCCTCAGGATTCTCCAAGATAGGAAAATTTCACATGAATCATTCAGAAATAAATATGGATTAAACAAATATCTTTTAATATCAGTAATTTTTTAAAAATTTCCCCTATAATTCCTTAGTGGCAAAGTATAATCACATGGTACCAGATAATGTGGAAATATGCCTTTTTCAGGAGTGAGAACAGGCAAATTTCCAAAAGGACATTAATCAACTTAATTATCAAAGCTGATATATCTTTTAATAGGAAAAAAGGCACGATGCTGAAATATGCTAGCTATTTACACTATGTCTTGTTGGCAAAATTATTTACATTACCCTATCTTTGTTCAACTTTAAAGATCAGTTTTTCAGGGGGGTGGGGTGGTGGTGGGATGAATTGGGAGATTGGGATTGACATATATACACTAATATGTATAAAATAGGTAACTAATAAAAAATATAAATTAAAAAAGATCAGTTTCTCTCCAAATAATTACAATTGTCTTTTCCCTAGGAGGAAATTACTCATAATATATATTATAGAAACATTGTTTTTTGCATGAGTGGTACTTTAGCAATTTGACTTTGGTGAACAGAAAGAGAGCTTCTCACTTTCTGAACAGCAGCAAAAATCCAAAATGATCTCTAAGTGAGGAAGAGAACATGGACATAGCCTTCGAAACAAAAATGAAATATCCCAATAGTCCTATCATACAATCTATGAACAGTTGTGGGCTATGATTTGCAAATACTTGAGTTTCATAACATTGCAAATTGCAGCCAATGCACCTTGGCATATTATCGCCAGTAATGTCTCCGTACTACATATACTCAAAAGCTAAAATGCACTTCAGTTCACATCTAGCCTTCCTGAAAATGAAATATGAATAAAATGTTCCTCCTTTACCATCAGATAAGGGGGCTCTTGCAGAAAGATGACAAACAGGCAGCGATGTGCTGGAAATGAACTGGCAGGGCTGCTTATCAAGCGGTGCCTCATTCCAGTCATTGCCTCTATGCCTTTCTCAAGGATGTTCAGGCCATAGGATGAAATACTACTGTTTGATGTCAATAAATCTTGATTTAAGGTGATAAAATTAACCACGGAAGAATGCCTTAAACACATCATGATGGAATTCTTATCCTCCTTTACACAATATATCCAAGAATGTGATTCCTTTTCTTAATAACATTTGGACAATTTGGATTATTCCCTCTCCCTAGAGATTGAGTTGGCAAGTACGTTAAAAATGCTCATTTGAAGTCAGCCATAGCCACAGAAAAACATACCACTAACCAAACCAACGATATCCTGTTTAAATCAAAGGAAACTAGACTGCCCATGATCCTAATGGCCATAAACAAAACACTGACCATAAATCCATCATGCTAAGCACTAGTCTTTATTGCTACCATGGTTGCACACAATTGGCTAGAACCAACATTGCTGTAAACCCATAAACCAACAAAAGCTTTACCCTTAGTGTGAAAATCTCTCCAAGAATAACAAGCACTGTCCTTTGGTTAGAGCATTTTCAGTGCATTTCTAAAATGCTCTGATGGGATCCTTTGGTTATAACTATTTTTCTTCCTCTCTGAATTTGAATCATTCCACTCTGACCATTTAGATTTTCTGCAGCAATTACCATTGACCCCTGTGAAACTGCTTCTCAGCCATACCCTATCAGAAAAGCCTACTTGAAAATTCAAATTTTTCGGATTTTGAAAATTGTAACGGAGGCCATAGTACTTGGAATCTCTCTGCTGCCTCCCATGGGTTAATTTAGCTCATTATTTATTCCACAGTGAAAGAGGAAAATATATTTATTGGGAACTTGTTACAATGTTTAGAAAAGAAAATTCCCCAAATCCAAATTAAGGATTCCTTCCTAGAGGTTCAGGCAGGCTCTAGCAACAAATGTTTATGTATTAATGGTGTTTATGTTTATGACAAGTTACTTTTCAATGTAAAATATGGTTTGTGAACCCTATTTTTAACTTAGCTGCTCCTACATATTAGTTTTAAACTATGTGAGAGAATGCAGGTTTAGAAGCAATAAAATGAAATCAATTTTAAAGTAGACTGTAATTGAGACTTCCATTAAGTTAGACTACCTTTCCCTTACTTTTTCTAAGTCAGTGATATTTTAATTTATTTCAGTAGAAAATGGTCTGTGCCAGGTATCTAACAATGGTCCAAGAGTCTCATGGAAAGATATTTACTTGTCTTAACTTTTCTTTGCAACTGTTAGGGTCCTTGTCATTTTGACTTCCTTTCAGCTAGTGACCTCTGCCCTGCTCCAATTTAAAGATAAACGAAAAGACATTTCCCCTGGATGCGTGCTTCTTCTAGTTTTTTGGTGGAAGCAGTTGGATCTAGCTGTCTAACCAATTACCTCCTATTTGAAAGCACTTGCAGGGTGTGTCATTGTGTATTGGAAGAAGGAAATTTACAAAGAGGTAAATATAAAAAAATGATGTGCTATCTCTAAGAAGTGAGCCCAGAATTCAATATCAAAATAAGTAAAGGAAAACTATGAGATAATATCAGCAATATATGTAGGCATGTGCTAATATTTCTAAAACAATCGATTTAAATATGTGACTGGAATTGGAGTTAAGCAAATCATCTTTTGTACACGTACATATTATTCATAAAATCTGTCTATAAATACACTAGAAATGGAGCATTTATTATTTAGGTTGCAGGAAAGCATTTCCTGTGTCACTGGTAGCTTTATACAACAGCATTTTCCCTCCATCTTTTCTTGATCTCTGAGAATATTATACTTCTTGGTATTGCTTTTGAAATTCTATTGTTTATTCCCCTTTTTGATAACAAACTTAAGGGAATTAATAATAGAATAATATCAAAATGACAAATGGAAAAAGAGAATTACTCTATATAGTATACACACATATATACACATAATGTGTGTGTGTACAGATGTATATATACATAACCTCACACATATTGTTACTTTTATTCAATTTTTCAATTATATAGCCTGTTTGTGGGGTTTCCATGTTTTTAGTTAGCTTAAAGAGAAATCTGATAGCCACCTCATTCCTTCACACATTACACTATGGAAAAACTCTATAAAGTAAAGAGTAGCTAGCCAGACTTTATAGTAGATAATGGGGAAAATTTATTGGGTAAAGACTAAAACGATCTTTATTACAAGAGACCACACCTCAACATGCAATGGAGGAAAATGTCTCCCTTGTGAGAAAACATAATAAAATATGTCCATCCAACTAGCTGTGAAACCCTGAAGAAATACACAGCTTCCCTGCTCCCTCCCTTTCTGAATTCCTTTTTATTTTGAGTCAGGCTATCTTAGGCCATTAATTAACCTTTGGGCCCTTGAGGTCACCTCTTTGGATCTGTTCTCCATATCCTGAAAAGTTTTATTTCTCAGTGAATATTAAAGATATGTGAATACTGACTAGGTTGCCAAAATAATGATTTATTACATCTGCTAAAATGCCTTGAGTTGTAAAAATGAAAGAATACAAAATTCACTAAAGTAATTTTGAATAGCACAGGTGTTATTTACACCAATATAGAAATTTCTCATCAGTGGGAGTTCTATGATAGGATCAATTATAACTTAAAAATATTGCCATAATTAAATCTTACATCTTTGAATATCTGTTGTTTCAAGAATCTTAAACTAGTCTGTGGTTTTGCATGCAAATATACATAAAGGGAACCAGCATGTCGGGTGACGTGAGTGGAAGGTTTATGTAAATTATATTTACTTAAAGCAATTGAGTTAAGACTACTTACTAGCTCATACACTGAACGGCTTACTGCCTGTGCTGGAAAGTGTGTTGACCTAGGAAATGCATACACATACAAATAACATTGACAAAGCTAAATTAAGAATTTTGATGGCATTGAAAAGCATAAATGTTCATTAACTATTTATATTAAATCAGAGGGCATTTGGAAATTCAATCTCTAACAGTTACGTTATAAACAGATGAACTCCCAAAGTACTACTATACCTGTACCTATCATACATACCCAACTTCTTTTATCTGATAATATTTGTATATGTGATGTATCTGCTTCCTACCAGATTATAAACTTATTGGAGCCAGGCAGGATCGTACACAACACTTAAAACAATGTCCTACACATTATGGATGCATGATAAGGAATTAACAAACAAAGAAATGAAGATTTAAACTAGCTTAGTTAACATTGTTTCATGAGTATTTTTACATGCAAAAGAGACAGGATTCCAACCTTTCCTTTAAACCTAGTGCTTCATAATCATGAACAGGAGAGAGGGAACGGTTTTGTTTAAATGTTGGTAGACAGAGTTAAGACTGCATAATCCCTTGGGCAGGTTAAGGATATTTGAGCCAATTGCGAAGAAGTTATGCCAAGTTAAGTATTTAAATTTTTGTTTTTTATATATATTGAAGCAAAGGGAATAAACATATATTGTAAATCAAAAACATATTTAGTAAATAAAGTAAATCTCACATCGAGTATGAAAAGTAAGCATTAAAGAGTTGAGGAGCCCATAAATGACATTTTGCAGTGTCTTCTAAGCCATGACCACTAAGTTTTATGAACTAGAGTTAAATAGAAGAATTAAATGATAATAAGGAATATATTTAGTATGAAGAAAAAAAGCAGGGCTACAACTATGAAGACACTCATACAATGACATCCTGACTCTAATTAGCTTTCATTTTTCACCTTTGACTTTTCTTTCTACAAGTGCTAGCACATTCTCATCAAAATAATTGGGAGTAAGAAAGACTTGGTTAAAAATTTAACGTAGTAGGAAATGGCTTTCTGATATGCAGATGAAGGAATTATGAGTTGAATTTATTCAATGGTCTGTGAGTCAGATGCTAGTCTCTGTTACATTATCACAAATTGGCTGTGAGACTCCAAGCCATCTCTCAACCTCTCTGGATTTGGACTGAGGTTGAAATCTGAGCTCTATCATTTTCTAGATGTATGACTTTAGGCAACTGTTTCACTAATGAAGCCTACATTTCTTCATTTGTAAATAAGAGATGGTGATTAAATGATACATGTAAACTGCTGGGCAAGGTGACAGGCATTTAATTAATTCTCAAACATACTACCTTTATTGTTATTTTCATTATCTAACATCTTTGCCAATAATAATATTTTGTTATTCTGTACTATTTTTATATTGTTTTCTATAAAACTTTAAATACAGGAACACACTATTTTTGCATATATTTTATGACTAATTTAGTTGGGTTATTTTCACTCATGAGGAATATCAAAAACTCTGTCAGTACAGAATGTGTTTCTCCCATCTTCTCTCCTTTAGGTGAAAATCTATTTGTCAATTCTGTTTCAAAAATAGTAAATCAGGGCTTCCCTGGTGGTGCAGTGGTTAAGAGTCCGCCTGCTGCTGCAGGGGACACGGGTTTGTGCCCCGGTCTGGGAAGATCCCACATGCCGCGGAGCGGCTGGGCCCGCGAGCCATGGCCACTGAGCCTGCGCGTCTGGAGCCTGTGCTCCGCAACGGGAGAGGCCACAAGAGTGAGAGGCCCGCGTGCCACAAAAAAAAAAAAAAAAAAAAAAAAAAAAAGTAAATCAGTATTCACTTGACCTTTTTTATTATATTTAAACATTCAACAGCCTTTTACTGTTTTCTTTTTTTTTTTTTTTTTTTTTTGCGGTACGCAGGCCTCTCACTCTTGTGGCCTCTCCCGTTGCAGAGCACAGGCTCGGGACGCGCAGGCTCAGCGGTCATGGCTCACGGGCCCAGCCGCTCTGCTGCATGTGGGATCTTCCCAGACCGGGGCACGAACCCATGTCCCCTGCATCGGCAGGCGGACTCTCAACCACTGCGCCACCAGGGAAGCCCTCAACAGCCTTTTAAAAAAAAAAGAAGAAAAAAGAACTTTGAAGGAAATCATATGAAAATAAAAGAAAAAAGAAATTTTAAAAATAAAATGGACATTCAACATGGTCTATCTGCCTGATAGCTGTCAATATAAGTGTAAATATTTTTTATCTTTATATGTCAGGCTGGGTTACATATATACACATACATATACAGACACACACACGCACATATATATATACACATACATATGTTAATATGTATCCATATATGTATTTATGTGTCAGATTACTTTATATGCCAACTGTCCTTTGGGGTAGGAAATAAGATTCCCAAGACCAATGAAGAATAACCAATCCATATCAGCTTTTAGGACCTTGATCTTATGTTTAAAAATAAGAAAGGCATTATTTAAAAATTGGATAACTTACTCAAAGAAAAAACACAATTATTAGTACATAGCTCAAAAGATGCCTTTAAATCACCTAAAAAGTATCAGTTGCTTTGTTAATCAAGGTGCTTTCAGTAACTCATTATAGCTTTGATGAAAGTTCTTAGTTGGCAATAAAATTGATCACAATTGCTTTTCTGATCTACGTGAGTGAGTTATTGCTACTCTCTTACTTTAGAGTAAATAAAACTTGAAAAAAAATTGAAAAGTTCCACAATCACAGGCAATAAATGTAAAAAACACTCATATTGGACTATATCAAACTTAAAACCTTCTATGAAGCAAAGGAAATAACAGAATGAAAAGGCAATCTATGGGAGAAAATATTTGCAAATCATATATCCAACAAGGCATTAACATCTAAAATATATGAAGAACTCCTACAACTCAACAACAATAAAACAACCTGATTAAAAAATTGGCAAAGGACTTGAATAGACATATCTCCAAAGAAATATACAAATGGCCAAGAAGCATATGAAAAGATGCTCAACATTTCTATCATCAGGGTAATGCAAATCAAAGCCACATGAGACACCACCTCATACCCAACAAAACGGCCACTATCAAAACAAACAAACGTAAAGTAACAAATGCTGACAAGGATGTGGAGAAATTGGAACCCTTGTGCACTATAAGTAGAAATGTAAAATGTTGCATCCCCTGTGGAAAACAATATGAACTTTCCTCAAAAAAAAGAGTAATCATGATGTGATCCAGCAATACCACTTCTTGGTAGATGTCCCAAAGAACCGGAAATATGATCTCAAAGAGACAATTGCACACTCATGTTCACTGCAGCATTTTTCACAATAGCCGAGAGGTGGGAGCACCCTAAATGGCCACAAATGAATGAATGCATAAAGAAAAAAAAATGCAATGGAATATTATTAAACTCTAAAAAAGATGGAAATTCTGTCACATGCTACAGTATGGATGAACCTTGAGAACATTATGCTAAGTAAAATAAGCTAGTCACAAAAGATAAATACTGTGTGATACCGTATATGCGGCACCTGAAATAGTCAAACTCATAGAAACAAAGTAGAGTGTGGTTGTCAGGGGCTAGCGGGTAGGGGAAGCTGGAGAGTTCTTCAATGGGTATAGAGTTTCAATTTTGAAGAATTAAAAACTCTAGAGAGCTGTTGTACAACAATGTGCATATCATTAACACTACTGTACTGCACACTTAAAAATGGTTAAGAGGTTAAATTTTATGTTGTTGGTTTTTTTTTTTACCACAATAAAAAAGTTCCATAAATGGAAGCATATTTACATATGCTTATACTTAATTACACTTAGAAAACTCAACCCCCATATCTTGGCTCAAATTTTGATAACTATACCTTGTAACAAATAGAGTTGAAATGTAACAATTAAAAATGTGATTTCTTACTGTATGTTAACACATATATATGGAATCTAAAAAAAAAAAAAAAAAGGTTCTGATGAACCTAGGGGCAGGACAGGAATAAAGACAGAAAAAATATCTATTTAAAATCTCATAATTACTTTCACCGTGGTTATTCAGGGTTTTTTTGTAAAAAATACCAGAATTTTACAAGGGTTACATTTTCTAGATGAAACCAAGTTGTACCAGGTTGTACCTATATTCAAGAGTCTTTGTTTAAGTTAATAACAAATACTCTTTCCTTAGAAAATCTTAAAAAGATCTCTATTTCTGAGTTAACTGTCACCTCATTGCTAATTTCATTTCAAACCTCAATCATGTTATAGTCTATAACATTTTCAACATCAATACTGAAAAACAGAGCTTTATGAAAAATGACTGTATTTCTGCCATAAGTTTATTTTCTGTAGAGAATATGAGTGTTTCTTGATACTAAAAATATATTCATTCTTAAAAAGTTACCAGCAATGTGGATTCTCTTGAATGGATACTACTTCAGTCTAAAATCAATGTGTGGTGGTGTGTGTGCATGCCCTCAGAAAAATCACACTCTTAACATAGATTTAAAAGAAAATTAAGTGAAAAATTAGTCATACATAAAGAACAATAGGATATAATAATGAATCTGAAAATAGATACAATATTGAATATTTAAGTACAATTACATTGAAGAACTGATCATGAAAAGCATTAGAAGATAAAAAGCACAGCTTTCACTTTGTTGTTGAAGTTTTCTTGCCCTTAAACAAACTCAAACAAACTCAAACAAACTCAAAATCTATGTAGCTCATAATATGGGACCCATGTTAACTATGAGGCCATTATAAATGTCTGTATTGTAAATGTAAATTATTTTGTAAGAATCATGTTGGTTAAGAGGATTTACCTATTTAGGTTTTAATTCCCTTTTTCTTTACCACTTAACTTTTTTTTATTTAAAAAATGATCAAAGGTAAAGATCTTATTTGCAAATTCTATCAAAGTGAAATGTGCAATAAACTTTCTCAAAAATTCCTCATCTACTCAAATGTAATAGATCTATTAGCTTTAGAACAAAGATATTTCCTTAGAGACTGACTGTCATGTATTCAGTATACGTCCTAAGCATTGCTCCAAAGGCCAAGCGATGTCAGAGGGTAGGTAGGGGCTATATCTTGACACCTAGGATACTAGTACACCCTGACTAAATGCTCAGTGTAATTGAACTGAACTCTCTCAGTGCATTATTAACCATGCAAATCCTCTTGAAGTTCTGAACTATGCATGTATCTAAATTAATTAAGAATCTCAAATCCGGGATACCTAATTTTAAAATGTGGATATTCAGATATGTTTATTGCCTTGGACAAGTCACTTTGACTCATGGAAGTTGCTGTTAATTCAGCTGGGAATTTAGGCAAAAGTCCTCATTGCAAATCAGTTGCAGAATATAATTTTTATTCTTCTGTTTCTTTTCAAATATTCTTCACTAATTTTAAAGCCTGAACAATATTAGGAATACTGACTTAAATATAATTAAAGATAATTGTTAAAATTTGAACGCATCAATTAAAGAAATTAAAAATATCTTTGACCTTGAAAGAAAGACTAAAATATTGGGAACAAGTCTTGAAGTAATTGAATGTTTTAACCACTGTCCTTTCTGTGAAACCAAAACTAAACTAAAATATTCTCGTTCAAAATATCAAATGAAATATTTTCTTCTTCAACAACAAATTCACAATGAAAGATTTAGAGATTTTGCAAGATGAAAAAAAGCACATTAAATATATTCATGAACAAAAAAAGCTTGATTTAAAATCACAGTTTGTCAGCCAAGTTAGGGTTAAAATAATTCAATAATAATTGTCTTGAGTTTCTACTAACAAGGTAGTAACAAACTAACTAAAAATTTCTGATTAGAAAATGATAACATTCTCAACCCAATATTAAACCACGAAGAGCAGCAGCTCTTCTTCGTATCCTCAATATTTTTTTTCCGCTTTCCCAAGGCCAAAATGTCATCATTCTTTTTTAGAGAAAATCAAAGCCAAATGGTAAAAATGCAAAGATTTGGTTAAACAAACAGTCAGAATTTCAGTGGTTTTATCTGCAGCATGCGGAGCAACCAAACAAAGCCAAGATATTGTCCATCTCTTTGACAGACAAAGAGCCTCAGAGGTCCAGAGTGACATGCCCGAAGGCTGGCACGTGATTTGGCTAATTAAATTAAATAGCAGGAAACAGCTTTTCCATATGCCATGGCCTGGCCACACACAAACTGTAACAGTAAATCTTTTATATTAGTCAAGGAAAATGTAACCATTAAAAAATATACAGTACCAACACACCATCCAAGAATCAGAAGTTGCATATCCACATAAACTCCCTGGGCCTGGACTTTAACGCCAAATGCCCAAGAACTTCCTAATTCACTTTAGGAGCTATCGAAAAGCCCATGGTAATTAAAAAGGATGAAAAAGAAACCCCCCTAAGGTTTACCAACATTTTTACTTTAGCCAATATTCTGATTGCTTTAAGGACACATTTCTACACAAAAATAAATCAAAACCTCAATACTTCTGAATCAGAGTTAAAATTAAATCTATTGCTCATTTTCCACCAATTTTATATCCTCCCTCCCCATCACACAACTGAAATTAGGAGATCTATTGAAAAAGGAATAGAGCCTTTGGAGTCTCTTCAGAAAACTCTTATTCCATGCTTGCCACAATTTCTCACCCAATACCATAATTTTCTCTAAGTTTGCCATTGAGTTCTAGGCTTTTGTTCAAGACAATGATCTAATAAGATTATAGTATAATCTTTAACAACAAAAACACACTCAATTTATTGGGATTCAATATTATGCAGAAAAAAAGAAATGGGGGGGTCAGTTGGGGAAAGGGAGGCAAGGAGGGAGTGAGGGAGGGTGAGAGGGGTAGAACTAATTCTTTAAACTGAGGTTTGAAAGGTTTTTGAAACTTAGTTGGTATTATTATTTTTTAGTTGGTTTATTCTATGTAATCGTAGGATGCCAAAACTCCTCTAATATACATGGGTTAGCAATGCCCATTCAAACTATATTTGTGTATATATGCCAAAAATAGATAAGAAATTATTAACAATTGTTCCCCCATGTATGCCTTCAAAATTAAGAATTGAGTGTAAAGACAGCCAAAATTCAAGAAATTCAAAGCCTAAGAGAAAATAGTCAAGCCACATAGAAGAACTGACTTGATAGAAGCCAGTAAGTGACCAGCTTCTAAAGTGAAGCCAAGGCCTAAGAGTGAGCTAAAGCAGCTCTTTCCCCCTCCCCAAGATAGTTGTATTTATCTCTTCATACCTTTACTGAGTCCCATCCTCCCTTTTCCATCCCCATCCCTGCCCCAGGGCCCTAGGCTAAGATTGATAACTCCCTAGGGTCATTCATCCCTGTAAACATCTAGGACTGTTCACTAGAGGCCCAGAGTTCACCAATTAGTGAGAGAGAAAAACCAGGATTAGAGTCAAGGCTACTATATACCTGCACCAACAAAACTTAAAAACAAGTCTTGAAAAGGTTTAAGCGATCAATATTGTTTAAAGAAAGACAAATTTAAATTATCTGACATCTAATGAAAATTTACTACACAGTAAATGGTGTAGGACGACAAGAACAATATTCAAGAGAAAAATTAAGCAGCAGTAGCAGACACAGAAATGGCAGAGAATAGAATGAGCAGAAACAGACTTTAATAAAACAAATACATATAAATATGCTCAAGGATTTAAAAGAAAACATAAATATAATGAGGAGGTAAATGGAAAATATATACAAGAACCAAATGAAACTTCTAGATCTGAAAAACGCAATGTCTTAAATGAACAATTTATTGGGTGTGACTAAAAGAAGTTTATTTACCAGGAAGAAAAGATAAGTACAGCAACAGAAACTACACAAATAGAGAGAGAATAAAGAATAAGAAAAAAATGTACCGAGACTTAGAGACCTGTGAGACAGTGCCAAGCAGTCTATCCTGGGTGTAACCGGAGTCCCAAAAGAAAGTGAGTGAAAATAATATTATAAAAAATAATGCCTGATATTTTCCAAAATTAAAAAATAATGCAAATCCACAGATACAAGCTCAGTGAACAATAGCAGGATACAAACAAAGAAAACAGCATTGAGGCAAATTATAATCAAGTTGTGGAAAACCAGTGATAACAAGAAAATCTTAAAAACAAGCAGAAGAAAAAATACACTATCTGACTTCAAGACTTGCTATAAAGCAACATTAATCCAGATTCTGTGATCTTGGTGTAGAGTTAGACATATAGATCAGTGGAATAAAGGAAAGAGTTCAGAAGTTTGCTCACATATATATGTTCAATTGCTTTCTAACAAAGGCATGAGAATAATCCAAAGTTCAATTGATTTCTAACAAAGGCATGAGAATAATTCAAAGGAACATGATAATCCTTACAAAAACTGGTACGGAAAACTTTGGTTACCTATATAATATAATGAATCTCAACCTTTTTTTAGTTCATACACAAAGTTGTATGGCTCAAAATGTTTCTTTGCCCTATATGTAAAAACTAAACTAGAACGAGAAAATATAAAAGCAAATCTTTCTCAGATAGGACATAAAGCACTAACCATAGAAGAAAAAATTGACAGAATGGGACATACCAAAATTAAAACACTCTACTCTTCAAAACAAAAGACAAGCTATAGGTTTAGGTAAAAATACTTGCAACATATACATCTATAAATGGATTGTATCCTGAATATATGTTACTCCCATACCCAATAACAAAAAGACAGATGCTCCAAGCAAACAACATGCAACATAGCTGAATCAACAGTTTAGCAAAGAAGCTCTGCAAATGGCCAATAAACACATGAAAAGATGGTCAACATCATTAGACATCAGGAAAACACAAATTAAAACCACAGTGAGAATACACTACACATCCACTAGAACATATAAAGTTAAAAAAAATCTGACAGTACCAAGTGTTGGCAACAGGAACCCTCATACATAGCTGACGACACTGTAAAATACCCCATCAAAAAATTCTTTGGCAGTTTTTTATAAAGCTAAACATATACTTAACATACCAATCAGTAATTCTACTGCTAGGTATTTACCCAAAAGAAATAAAGCAACTGTTTACCAAACCTTGAATATAATATTCATAGCAGCTTTATTTATAATTGTCTATACCTGGAAATAACTAAATTTCCGTCAATGAATGAACAAATCGTGTCATGTCCATACAATGGAACACTATTCAGCGATTAAAAAAAGACCGTATTACTGATACACACATGCATGGATGTCAGAAGTATTTTCTGACTGAAAAAAAAAAATTGAAAATATCACAGAACCTTTTTATATAATTCATTTATATGAAATTCTAGAAAAATCAAAACTAATGCACAGTGCCAGAGAACAGACGAAGGATTGCTTGTGGCTGAGTGGAGAGTGGGGGTGAAGGGTTGAGTAAAAAGGAGCAAGAGAGAACTCTTTAGTGTGCTATTCTACACCTAGATCGTGGTGTACACATTTGTCAAAATTCATCAAATGTACATATATAAGTAGATTTTTGTATGTAAATTATACTTCAAATAAAATAGATTAAAAAACCAATATGGTTTAGGCAGTTAAAGTAACCAAAGTAAAATCTCATTTCAAAAATTTAATCCAAATTATGATGGAAAAAAAATCCAGACCTTTAGAAGTGGAACATTTTTTAAATCTCCAGGAAAGCCTCTTTCTGGGCGGGGAAAAAAAACCCCAGCTTTTTAAATCTGCTTCCCTATCTAAAAGAGTATTATTATATTGATCTATGACAAAGGAGGCAAAGATATACAATGGAGAAAAGACAGTCTCTTCAATAAGTGGTGCTGGGAAAACTGGACAGCTACACGTAAAAGAATGAAATTAGAACACTCTCTAACACCATACACAAAAATAAACTCAAAATGGATTAGAGACCTAAATGTAAGACCGGACACTATAAAACTCTGAGAGGAAAGCATAGGAAGAACACTCTTTGACATAAATCCCAGCAAGATCTTTTTGGATCCACCTCCTAGAGTAATGGAAATAAAAACAAAAATAAACAAATGGGACCTAACGAAACTTAAAAGCTTTTGCACAACACAGAAAACTCTGAACAAGATGAAAAGACAACCCTCAGAATGGGAGAAAATATTTGCAAACAAATCAACGGAAAAAGGATTAATCTCCAAAATATATAAACAGCTCATGCAGCTCAATATTAAAAAAACAAACAACCCAATTAAAAAATGGGCAGAAGACCTAAACAGACATTTTAGGCCATCTGTATGTCTCTCCAAAGGAGACATACAGATGGCCAAGAAGCACATGAAAAGCTGCTCAACATCACTAATTTAGTAGAGAAATGCAAATCAAAACTACAATGAGGTATCACCTCACACCAGTTAGAATGGGCATCATCAGAGAATCTACAAAAAACAAATGCTGGAGACGCTGTGGAGAAAAGGGAACCCTCTTGCACTGTTGGTGGGAATGTAAATTGATACAGCCACTATGGAGAACAGTACAGAGGTTCCTTAGAAAACTAAAAATAGAACTACCATACGACCCAGCAATCCCACTACTGGGTATATACCCAGAGAAAACCATAATTCAAAAAGACACATGCACCCCAATGTTCATTGCAGCACTATTTACAATAGCCAGGTCATGGAAGCAACCTAAATGCCCATCGATAGACGAATGGATAAAGAAGATGTGGTATATATATACAATGGAATATTACTCAGCCATAAAAAGGAATGAAATTGGGTCATTTCTAAGACGTGGATGGATCGAGAACCGGCATACAGGGTGAAGTAAGTCAGAAAGAGAAAAACAAATATCATATATTAATGCATAAATGTGGAACCTAGAATGGGTTCCACAGATGGTACAGATGAACTAAAATGGTACAGATGAACTTTTGCAGGGCAGAAATTGCAGGGCAGAAATTGAGACACAGATGTAGAGAACAAATGTATGGACACCAAGGGAGGAAAGTGGCGGGCGGTGGTGGTGGTGGTGGGATGAATTGGGAGATTGGGATTGACATGTAAACACTGATATGTATAAAATAGATAACTAATAAGAACTTACTGTATAAAAAATAAATAAAATAGAATTCAAAAATTAAAGAAAAAAGAGTATTATACTGAAGTACAACTAACCACTGTACATAAAGCTGTAAGATATATAAAAATACTTAAAAATGTGTATAAGGTAAAGAAAATAAAAAATCAAGGAATCAAGTTGGATATTTTCACGAGTTTGTCAGGCCATTCAAGCAATAAAATAAAAATCAAACCATTTAAAATATGCACCAGAAAATTAAATGTTACATTTACTTTAATTCATAAGGTATAAATAAAAAAAGGGATTTGCTAGCACCACCATCATGACCAAAACATACCTAAGCTACTAAAAATATAGTGTTAAGTCATCTTTATCATGTTAAATGAAAGTAATAGAGAGGACTACTGACTATTCAACGTTAGCAAGCAATTCACTTAAGATCAAGAAATCATTGCAGGATTTCTTGTTCCACGATGGAATGAATTTAGCATTCAGCAAACTGGAGACAATAGAAACCCCCTCTTGCCCCCTCCCACACCAAAGGAAAATGCTCTCAGAGCATTTTGTTAAAAAGCAAAGACACAGAAATTTCACTACTCTTGTTTCTTTCATGCTACCTCAAAAAAGACACAGCCCAGTGAAAATGTGAGAAGAGAATCTGTCCTGTAGGCTACTGGCAAGGCAGACTTTCAGAGTTTTGTTTCCTGGTGCTGATAATGGGGTGGAAATTAACGGTAGAGGAGAGCTGGGCATAGACAGCTTATCCGAAGACCCTCCCTTGATCAATATATTTTCTTAATACACTCTTTGGCACGAAGATCATGTGGGTCATTTTTACCTAGAGTTGATTTAAATTTGATGAATCCTTCGTTGAAATCTGAAGAAAAAAATCTGGGGTTCTTTTTACGGGAGATAAAAGGAGACAGATTGAAAGGGGATGAGAGGAAGAAGAAAAGTCATGTACTCACAGGGTCTCCCAAAGAACAATCCAAACTGGGTATTGCCCGACGAGTCATGAAAGGGTTGCAGTTCAATCACTTAAATTCTGGACTGTTTACTCGCAGTCCTTGGGACAGGGAAGGGCAATCCAAGCAGCCTCCTGCAGGGACCTACGCTGTATATTTATTGCCATTTTTTGAGTGTGCTGGGACATGGAAAACGTGGGGAAGTATTGTTCTCTGCTTTTTTATTTACTGAAGAGAAAGTTATGCATTATTAAAAAGTGAAACTGAGTGTGAGGTAGGTTCCTGCCAAGGAGAAGAAAGTAACTAAAGTTCCAAGAAGGTCTTAGTAATGTTATTAATAGTGATATTACTAGCTTTTGCTAATTTTTATTCTGCTTCAATTTTGCTAGCACACATTGGTATTTACACAGACTAACCCATCTAAATCTCTTAACACCCTAATAAATATTACAATTGTTAATCACGTTTAACAAACCAGTAAACTGAGGCTTGGCAAAATTAAGTAATTTGGAGGTGGAGTTGCTGGTAGATGAAGTTAGGGTTGGAACTCCTTCAGTCAGTCTATAGAATCAGCATTGTCACCACTAGGCAGTGACACCTATAATGTAATTTCACACATGGATCTCAAAGACAATGAGAAATGCCACTGTTCAAGTTTTTTGTATACGTAGTCAAAACAACACAATTTCCAGGTTCAGAAATAGTTTTCCTTAATTAAATATGCATAAAGATGAGGTTGATTTACTCTCTAAGATTAGTACGAATCATTTTGTTTTCTTTCCAAGCTCCAACTTTCAAAAATTATATAGATTACATGGATATAGAAAAAATAATGCAGGTATACCTCATTTTACTGTGCTTCACTTTACTGCACTTCGAAGATAGTGTATTTTTTACAGATTGAAGGTTTGTGACAACTGTGCCTCAAGCAAGTCTACTGGCGCCATTTTTTTTGACAGCTTTATTTTTAAATTAAGGTATGCACATTTTTTTGACATAATGCTATTGCACACTTAATAGACTATAGTGTAAACATAACTTTTACATGCACTGGGAAACCAAAAAATTCATGTGACTCACTTTATTGTGATACTTGCTTTATAGCAGTGGTCTGGAATTGAAGCCACAATATCTCTCATATGCCTGTATTATAAAGAGCCCATGAAAATTGAGATATTGTATTTTTATCTAAAAATGTGTGTCAGATAGTATAATAGAAGTAATAAAGATTGATATAGAATACAAATTATGAAAAACAATTAGTAAGGTTTGAGTAATATCAAATAATAAATTCATCAAGAAAAATATTTCCACCATTTACCCCTAGTTGAAAATGAAAATTAAACAGTAACAATTATTACTAGAGCCACCTTAAAGAAAATGTTACTAATGGAGACATTCAGCACAAGAAATAGTCCAACAAGTAAAAAATGAGTCTACATTTCATATTAGAAAACAAAAGTGAACCTGTAATCATAATAGGGAAGAAAATGTCCTTTAGCCATTAAGGAATCTGAATAAGAGAAATGTAAAACAAAAATCATTCAAATGGCATTTAATTGAGAACTTCATAGGTTCCTTGTGTGGTTCCAGGAACCCTGATATTTTCCCTGGCTTCAAAAGGCAAAAGGTAATAATGAAAGAAAAAACTGCATGACAAATTGTATGGAACTGATTTCTAAGTTGACTGAATAATTCAGGCGGGTTAGAGAAATCAGAGATGGCATAAAGGAGAAAGCAAAGAAAGGTTTGAAAAAGGAAGTTAAGCGCTTTCCAGATAGTGAAAAAAGCTTGATGAAACTCATGCAATTGGAATCCCAAGTTGGAAATTTGCTTTGCATGGAAAGTGATTAAGTTAGATTGGGAGGGATAAGTGCCTGGTCAGAATATAAAGGTCGAATTATGAGGACTGAAGTTCCATGATAACATTTAGATAAAGATATTAGGAAGATATTACTGTATGTTCTGCCATAGAGAATGGGAAAGTGGTATCGGAATTTCACAATATGTTAACTGAATTAGTGTAAAGAGGACACTGATGTGGAAGGAAGCCCTTGCAATGATAAAAAAAAAAAATAAATCGTTTTAGTATTAATTATGTTAGTGACTAGGGAAAGCAGAGCCAAAGAGAGAGTGAAGAGATATGATGGCTGGAAATCAGAAATAGGAATACCAACTGCTTATAAGAGATAAAGAGGAGATGATCAAGGGTGGCTTCATGATAATCCATCCCAGAGTCTAAATGGTGGTTCCAAAGACAGAAATGGAAGAGTGAGAAAAAACAGCACATTTTACAGAGGATGAACTTTTACTAACTTTGAGATGAGAGTGGAGCAATGAGTGTACTGTCTTTAAGACTGACAGTATTAACAAAACACGTGATAGACTTTGAGTTGTCTTTAAGGTAAAAAAAGAAAGATATCTTTAAACCTTTAAACCATTAACATGCCACAGATCTCTTCTAACACAACATTTTATACCTTTATGTTAGACTAAATTACAGCAATAGAAAGATACTGGCAAGAGCAAATACTCATTTGTTCACATTTTATAGCCTACCTATTTCCGAAATGATGTAGTGAGATCTGTCTATTAACATGAGAGGAAGATGATCTAAAAGCAGTGGTGTACAACATTAATGTAATGTGAGCCCCAAATGTAAGCTACATATATAATCTTAAATTTTCTAATAGCCACATTAAAGAGGTAAAAGAAAGCAAGTAAGATTAATTTTAATAATGTTATATAACATATTTAAAATATACTATCTTTTAATATGTAATGAATATATATCATCATTACTTAAGTATTAATATATTTCTATACTATGTCTTTGAAATCTGGTGTTTATTTTACGCTAAAGCATATCTCAATTCATACCAGTCACATTTTAAATTCTCACTAGCTACATGTTGCTACCAGTTTGAAAGTACAAATACACAGTTCTTTACAGAAATTCTGTCAACAGAGGAACAAAGATCAAAGACTTGAACGTAATAACTTCAACATACAATTTAAGTGCAACGTAGACATAAGTAAAAATGAGTAACCAGGGCAGAATTTTAAAGCCACATAAATGAAGAAAAATAACTTTGATTTTAGCTTTTAAAGATCACCAGAAAAAATAAAAAGCATTTCTTAACGGAAAAATAAACTTAGTATTTTCCTCAGTTTATATTAGCTATATTAAACATCAAGATTGTAGCATTTAATTGAGAAGAAAAAAAAAAGAAGCACCATCAAAAGCTAGAAGGCAACAAGAGACAACATCAGGAACGGTGGAAAAGCAAGACCAAAATCAACTAGGAATGAGGAAAATGAAGATGATGGATGAGCAAGTGGAGTTCGTTAATCAGTAAGTTCTTATCTCTTTAAAAATAACACAAAAGCATGGAGGAATATTTTAAAATGTACATAACTCAAAACAGATCAAAGACCTAAAAGTAAGTTATAAAATTATAAAATACTTGGAAGGAAACATAGGTGCACTGGATTGTGACACTGGATTAAGCAAACATATTCAAAACAAAAGAAAAAATAGATGAATAGACTTCAACAAAATTAAAAATGTTTGTGCATCAAAGGACACTATCAAGAAGATGAAAAGACAACCCACGGGATGGGAGAAGATACTTGCAACTCATATAGCTGGTAACGGTCTAGTATCCAGAATATATTTAAAATCTCTTACAACTCAACAGTAAAAAAGACAAACAAGCCAATTAAATAATGGGCAAGAGACCTGAATAGACAGTTCTCTAAAGAAGATAAGCAAATATCAGCAAATATCCAATAAATAAATGAAAAAAATGTTCAACATCATTAGTCATTAGCGAAACAGAAATCAAAACAACAATGATCATTTCACATCCACTAGGATGGCAACAATTTAAGGAAAAAAAAAGGAAAATAACAAGTGTTAGAGAAGATGTGGAGAAACTGGAACGCCTCATAGATTGCTGGTGGGAATATAACAGCCACCGTGGAAAACAATTTAGCAGTTCCTCAAAACTTAAACAGACTTACCAGATAACCCAGCAATTTCACTCCTAGCTATATACCCCAAAACACTGAAAACATGTTAAAATAAAAATCTGTACACGAATTTTCAGAGCAGCATTACTCGTAATACACAAAAAGTGAAAACCACCCAAATGTCCATCAGCTGATGAATGGATAAACAAAACATAGTATATTCATACAACAGAATATTGTCCAGTCATAAGAAGTACTAATACACGCTGTAATGTGGAGGAACCTGAAAATATTATGCAAAGTCAAAGAAGCCAGACACAGACACATAAAAGGCCACATAATGTATGATTTCATTTATATGAAAATGTCCACAAAAGGAAAATCCATAGGAACATAAAGTAGATTAGTGGCTGCCAGGGGTTGGAGGAGTGGGGGATGAAGAGTGTCCACACTTAACTGGTACAGAATTTCTTTGAGCTGATGAAAATGTTGTGGAATTAGGAAGTAGTGATGGCTGCGCATCATCGTGAAAATACCAAAACCCACTGAATTGTACACTTTAAAATGGATAAAATGGTGCATTTTATGTTATATGAGTTTTATCTCAATAAAAAACACAAAAACAAAAAACAACATACCACAGTAGCTCAGAAATTCTGAGAAAAAATAATTTGCCACGTCTTGGCAAACTCCATAATAGACTAGGAAATTATTCTATTAGAAGAGAGAAGCAAAACAGACAAACACTATCAAAGAAGTAATAGCAGTAAATACAGTAACCTATATTTATACTACAACTATACTTGATCTATAATTAACATGCAGGTGAAATATACAAGAAACACAAGACAGTCTTACGAAAACAATGAATCAGAGAATCAAAGAATCTTAGGTAAAAACTATTAAAAATCAAGACATATTTTGAGAAGTGGTTTAGGGCCCTTGGCCATCTCCAGAGCACTGTTTCTGAATCAGACTCTCCCAAAGGGCTTGAAAAATGTAGATTGCTGGGCTCCCAGTCAGTACAACAGGATCAGAACCTCTGCGGGTGTGGTCAGGAATCTCAATTGTCAACATCTTCCCTCAAGACAATTTTTATGCACTTTTCAATAGGAAAACCACTTAGGAGGTCTAGAACTCAAGACAAACATCCTTATTTATTTATTTTTTTTACAATACTATATACAGACTATTTTATGTCAAAGTGACTATCAGGTGCATCCTTGATACGTCAAAAAAGTTTTTAAAGGCAGTGTCCTGACTGCTTAGAAATTGAAGTCTCCTCCCCTTCGCTGGGGAATGAAGGTAAGAAGTGGCAAGGGAGAGCTGTGAGCTGGTTGAAATCTTGTCTCTTTCACTCTCCCCAAAAGTTAATTCCAAGTGCAGTCACTGTTTCACCCCATCTCAGGACTGGCTCTGGTCAGAAAAAAAGGGACTCACAAATTCTCATGATTCTAAACAGTTGAACATAATGTACAAGAATTAGATTGCTCATCTGTGAATTAGAATAAAAAAAGAGTCCTGATCTCCTAACTTACAGCAATGACTGAAAGAGAAAATGGATTCAAAACAGTTTGGAAATGCAAAGAGAGAGAGCGAGACTTGGACATGTAAGAAGAACTGTTGCACAAATACAGCTCAGTGGTAGAGGCTGAGAACAAGGGCTTCAAACTGGAGCTAGACTGTCACTAACTGGGTGACCTTGACCTGATTTGACTTCTCTGGGCCCCAGCGCCCTCATCTCTACAATGAGACAATAATATCTACCCTGTAAGGTTGTTGTGAGGACTAATGCTTTAAAAGATGTAAAGTGCTTATAACAATACCTAGTACATTACATATTTGCAATAGTTAAAAGTCTTTTTGTAAATCAAGATGGTCCCCCAAAGTTGCATTTTCTACACCCTACAGTTTATAAGCCTTAAAGAAGTTACTTTAAATGAGAATAGAGACCTTTTAAAACCTAGATAGATTAGTTCTGTAAAGTCACACTCCCAATATCTTGCTTCATTTGCCTGACTTCTTTGATTGCCTGCACACACCCACCCCTTACCTTCCCTTTAAAATCCAGTTGGAGGAATGATCAATAATAAAGGGGATGGTAATCTACCTCTCAAACTCCTTCTCTAGTATCTCTAAGTCCCTGATTATAAATGCTTATAATTTGTACACCTGGATTATTTATCATTGTTCACCCATAATTATACACCCACAATTGTATATTTCCATTAGTGGAAAAAAAATCACAAAGGAATGCCAAATTAAAAAAAATGCTGTTGTCCTCCTATATATCCGTTGAGTACCAGGCTTCAAGAAAATGTTTAGCGTCTGAATTCCTTTTTAACATACTTTAGAAAAAAAGAAGTATGAAGCAACATAAAAATTTCTTAAAAACTGTCTTTCTTAGAACTATGAAAAGTAGCAGTCTCCATTTCAGCAGCCACCTTCACCAGGGAGAAGGCAGCTCTTGACTATCAGAAGAGGAAATCTAATGGTTATTCATTTCAGGTCCTGGCAAAAACTATTTTTCTGAAGAAGAAGTTTCTAATATTGATGCAGTTATCAGTCCCTGTACATTTTGGAAATCAGACACACAGTATAAAATCATTATCTAATTGATTCTTCCAACTCTTTTTTGAGGATCTCTAGTACCAAGTTAATTTTGTAATTTTACCGTCCTAAGGCAATTTTCAGGAAATTATGACTAGCATCAATGGTATTTCCACAATTCTGACCAAATTATCTAGTTTACAGCACTATGGAATGATAATCCATTTCATAATGCTCAATGATATTAGCTCCAGAATTAGAGTAGCTTTACCTCATGTGACACTATTGAAGTTTAAAGAGAATCAAAGAATATAAAACAAATATTTTTAACCTATTGAACCAAATACACAGTAACACATTATGAAGTACTGACTAGTAAGTTTTGCTTGCAACTGACCAGAAAAGGAAAAGGAACCCTTGGATGTATATGGTCCGGTTCCCTTCACTTGAGTCAGGCTCCTTATTCTTCACACTACTATTATAATAATTGTTTCCATATAAGGGGAGGTCATTTAATTACTCTTTTCTCTTTAAATTTATGTACTGTCACTTTATACTTGTAGGTCAGGTCCTTACTGTAATAGATATAACTATTATGATACACAGAAAATTATTCATTTTAATATTTTATTGAGTGCTTGACATATTCAAGGGATTATATTAACCTTTTTAAAAATAATTTTTTAAGTTGAGCAAAGTTAGGAACTGATATCTATTTATATAAAATTTTATATTTAGAAGTTGACATCAAAGATGATAACATACGAAAAAGGCCACGCGGGGAAAATAAAACTGCAACAAATTTTACATGTGTTTGCTATGTGACAATGGCTGATGTAAACAGGTTAAAGTCACTATTGCTGAATTTATTATTTTTAATGGCATTAGAAGTAACTGCTCGAAAGATCTTTATTTTCTTGTTTCAACAAAGAATGGCAATATATTTTGGTATATGAGACCTAGTGCATGAGCTTCAAATTCGATTAAATATATCAAGTTTACACAAAGCCATATGTATGAAAGGGGATCTTTTAAAAAAAACTTTATTTGAGAAAGGAAGAGACTTATAACAGAAGGCAAGAAGAGAAACATACAAACAATATATTTACAACACAAAACAAGAGATCACCTTCAAGGGTGTAAATTATAATAAATACAGTAGATTTTAAAAGAGACATTTATCAATTAGCTCTAAGATTATTTAAGTCCAGCTTTCCTTTTCACTGGTTCCAGGTAGTTTCTTGATTAAATTCAAAGACTATCAAATTCAAACAATTAACGTCCACCAACTGTACTGATGAAGCTCTCTCAAATGACATTATAAAAAATAGGGTTTTTTTTTTGTTTGTGATTACATATCTTTGCAGTAATATTATACAAAAGCCTGCTCAGCCACATGTTCCTCCCCAAATAAAATGTATTTTAAAAGATGCACTATCCCTTTTTTATGAGATTGAAAAAAGACTTTAAAGAAAATGTATATTTATGAGATGGGAAAAATAAACAATTTTATCTTAGGAATGTCATATTTTTAATGCAAAACAACTGACAAAAAGTCATTTTAATCTGAAGGAATATACTAACCAAAATATGTTGGTAGTAGGAAGTGTTGCCTATTACAGCTATTTGTCAAATTATCAGGACTTTCATTATATGGAAATGTTTTAAACTTTCTAACTTCTAGTTATGTTAATTTAATTTGAATGGAGACTTTTTAAAAAAGGATAATGTATCTTTAGCAGTAAGCTTTTTTAAGAAATATTTTAAAATGTCACAGCAAAATGTAAACAACACGTGCCAGTAACATACAGTTGTACAAGGTCTACATTTGGCAAAACTGCTATATCTCCTTTGAAACAGGATACTACACCTTAAAATGCCTTGGATTTAGAAATATAAATATTTTAATAGAAAAAAACCTCACAAAGATTCTAGGTCAATTTGGATTATCCATATTAAAGGGGTCTTAATACAACGAATCTTTAACTAGCTTAACAAAAGTAAACCTATAAAACAAGGTAAACATATCAAAAGGGAGTATGAAGGAAATGTTCCAGTGAAAAGCTTCCTTAACAATTTCCCTACTTGTGGTGTTATTTTCTTAGACAATAAATCAATTCATAGAGTGCCCTTTAAAAACAGAGAGAGTAAAACACTATCCTCCGTTTTTTTTTTTTTCCCTACATTCCTCAGTACATGAATCACTTGGACTTCCTGTTTCCACAAGGCATTTCCTGTTCGGCCTCATAGAATCAGTTTTCTGTAGAACAGCAGGAACCTGACAAAGAACTGACTTAAATAAACAGTCTACTGTTGCCTTCAAAGTTGTTTGCATTTCATAACATCAAAGGACATAGTCCTTCTGAAGGTGCATTATGTACAAGTAGATTCTTTTGTTAAACCTAACTTTCCTAATTTTTTATTTGCCAAAATGGTATCGTATATGCCATGTCATTATGGAATTATATTAAAGAGATCCTAGTGACAATGATTATCAAACATGATACACCTTCTTCTTTTAAACACGATTTTGACTTCATATCAGATAATAATCACACCGTTACTATGTTTTCCACAACTGTAGATACAATACAGTATCTGATTGGACCATAATGCTGCACATTACTTCTTGCCAACATTTGCATCTGCTTCATTTGATCTTTTTCAATAAACAATGTCATCAAATAACACAGGATAAAAATGAAATGAGCAGTACTAGGTGAGACATAATGTAATATTTAAAATAGTGCTGTGCTGTACTTTGCATCTATATATTTAAAACCACCTCTATTCCTAAAATTTTCAGTTGCAATCTATACAATAACCTAGGACTACTGGCATAGTAACCAGAACATTTCACTTAACAAAAAAAGAGAGAGGAAGGAAGGGCTGACTACCTTTAACAGGGTTCAAGACTGTAGTATGATACATTATGTACAACAATGTGAAAATTGAATTCTGCATATCAAAAAAATCAAGAACTAATAGAATGTTTCATTGACCAGACTGGGAAACTATATCCAGCAGTCACTGATCTCAACAGATAAACTAAAAACAACAGTGATTTCGTTTTCCTTAGAAGTAACTGGTGGGGCAGGCTTTGGGATGAATTAAAACCCTATTACTTGGATACTGATGTAGTATAATTTTAGTGTAACAGGTATTTCCTTACCAGTAGAGTTTCAATGAAACCTTGATATCTATATAGAGATCAGTATATAGAAAGATCTATATATAGATATATCTGCATTAGAATCCTTAAACACTAAAGTCAAATCATTCAGAGATATAATAGGATAGGAAATTATATCCATTTACCAAAGCCTGCAATGCATTTCATATTCAGATAATGACTTTAATTACAAATCCTGGAGCTAAATCTTTGCCTATTACCTGTTGCATAAAAGCAGCCTGCTCCCCAGATTCCATTTCCTGGATCTGAGCATCTTCATCACTGTCCACTGGTTCCTCCTTGACCTTCACAGCCCCAACTTGTCCCAATGCGTCATCCACACAAGCACTGCTGTCACTCCTAGTGCTGTTGCCACTAGAGGGCGCTCTGTCTTCCTGCATCGCCTGGTCCCCCTGAAGCTCTTCCTCCGCTTCCTCGAGGTGACTGCCTGGTTGCTTCAGTTGTTCAATAGATTTCGAAAGCAGCTAGAAGAGAGTGTTCAGGGGTTCAAAATTCAATAGTTCTTGGTGGTAACAGAGCAGCAATAAACACTTTGATTTCTTATGACTCTACTTCAGTACACTCTGATGTCTAATCTCTGAACATTCCTTTCAGAATGAATTTGTATGCAACAAACTTCCTCAGTAGTACTAAATCTGAAGCAGTCCCATCAATTCCATATTGTATTGGTGTCCTAGACAGGGAATGAAGTCTTTAAGTGGTTTTTGAAGCTACATCACTCTTTTGGATAAAAGTAAATAATAAACTTTTTCTATGGAAACCACAAAACTTTCACAATCTCATTTTCCAACAAATGGCAACCACTGTAAAAGGCAGAAGCACAAATGCTAAGAGTTCTTCTTGCCTATTAATTTTCCTATACCTAAATGGTCAAATGATAAAAGACCTTCATATATACTTCTAAAACATGGATATACTGATTTTGAAATCCTGAACTTTAAAAAGATGTGGAATTAAAAAAAAAATTGACAGCACTAAAAATGTTTTATAAACATATCCAAATGTAAATTAAATAACAGGAGAGAGACAAGGAATTCTTTTTAATTTGAAAATTAATAGACCTTTTACCTTGTAAATTAAATCATACTTAATCTTCAGAAGTGTATGAATTATCATTAAAAAAAATAATTGACAACACACCTATCTTAAACAATAGCAAAATGCCATAGTATAAAAGCTCAGTATATGGGGAAAAATTCTCAAGATGATTCCATCTCGTGTAGGCTTTTTGTTTTATTTCACAAGGACCCTATTGACTGATCATCTGCAGATCTTGAACTGCGTTTTCAAGAGTGGTTAGAATTTTCTGCTGAGTCAGTGCCCATGTAAGCAACACATCAATTATTATAATGAGCAGCACGGTTAGAATACCACCACAAAAATCATGAATACAGATTTTTCTATGAAAAATTCACATTTACCTCCCACTCACACCTATGTTTTTAAAACTAAACACATACTGTAGAGTTAGAATACATAAGAACTCAAACTTTGCAGGGTGTCTCTAACCTCTCAGATCATTCCTCCAATGCCCTGCATATGCTGACAAAGCCTTTCAATTTCACTGTAGTAGAATTATCCTGGGAGTTTTCATTCATTTGTTCAACAAATATTTACTGAGTGCCAACTATGTTCAAGACACCCTGCTAGGCACTGGGAAAACAGCCACTGCCCTGCCCTCATGGAGCTTATAGTTTAGAGTGTTAGAAAGGCACCAAATGGATACATAAATTTGTTCTCCTTTTCAAGTGTGGTAAATGAAAAAAAAACAGAAACACAGGGTGTTAAAAGAAAACAACACACTAGTTGGTATAGGAGGGGAAGTGTGGAGTATGAAGGAAGGTTTCACTGAGGAAGGTCTACGTTTAGGCTGAGACATGAAAGATGAAGGATGGACAGGAGTCGTTGGGTGTGTGTAAGGAGTGGAAATCAGGAGCACTTCTGGCAGAAGGCACAGTGTGTGGACTGAAAGAGGAGCCCCATGCGTTTGAGCCATTGAAAGGCCAGTGGGGTTTGAGCACAGGAAGACAGGGAGAGAAAGCTGGAAGACGATTTTGGAGAGGGTAGCACAGTTTATAATATATTTGGGTTGTGAATAAGCTTCTAGAGAAATAAAATATACCTTAGGATAAACCATATATAAGACCTAAACATCACTTATCCTAAACTAGACATGATCAAGCGAAGAGAATACATACCAATCAAAACTCATATCAAAACGAAGAAGGTAAACTTAAATATTAATTTCCTTCGTGCCTACAATCTAACGTCTATTGTTCCTGGACAGTTAGTATAAGGAGAACATTCATCCCACCATGCTTTAAATGTTTTTAGGTACTTTTTAGGAAACTATCTGCAGGACTTTTGTACCAATCGTGAACACTTATCAGCTCTTCTTGTCTTAAATACATAATAAGTTGAACACTGCTGAGATTTTGGAGGAAAGAGACAATGTAATATTCCTGGACTCTGGCTACACAATTGTAAAATTCCATTTAATTGGCTAGGGAAAAAAAACATCTAACACCACAGAAAACGAGCAGGGTTTTAATTGAAAAGCTCCAGTTTTAGCTGGGACACCAGAGATAAGAACATTCGGTGACAAACACCCACTCATTTTTTCAGAGAGAGAGAGAGACAGAGAAAGAGAGAGAGAAAGAAAGAGAGAGACAGAGAGGTCATCAGCCAGGCCTGCAACTTTGACCTCCATCACTAACCTAGGATGACATACAAGAGCAGGTTAGAGGATTTTGTGGGGAGAAGAGATTTACTTAGAAAAAGTACTAGTCAGGTGAAGGAGGCTGCAAGAGCCCCTCAGAAAGACTATCTGCCAGAAGACTGCTGCAATTCATCTTACGGATGGATGTACTGAGCTGTAGAAAGTCCCCCTCTTGCTACCAAAGCTTCGCTGGAAACGTTCACGGGAGCTATAGCTCATCAGAGCTGATGGGACAAGGATACCGGTGGGTCAGAGACGCCTCCACAAGGTGGTCAAACAATCCTGCCCATAAGAGCCTCTGTGAGGGCAAAAGAAAAAAAACTCTATGGGATGTGTGGCCACAGGACAGGAACTAAAGGCCATTCATGAAAGGTCAGCCAGAGAGCACATGACCAGTGTCCAGGAAATGCCACGTCAAAAGTTCCTGCTGGGCTTCCCTGGTGGCTCAGTGGTTCAGAGTCCGCCTGCCGATGCAGGGGACACGGGTTCGTACCCTGGTCCGGGAGGATCCCACATGCCGCGGAGCGGCTGGGCCCGTGAGCCATGGCCGCTGAGCCTGCGCGTCCGGAGCCTGTGCTCCGCAACGGGAGAGGCCACAACAGAGAGAGGCCCTCGTACAGCAAAAAAAAAAAAAAAGTTCCTGCTTCCTGTGGGTGACTCTGCATCTTATCCGGCTTCTGGATGTTTGACTACAGGGAGTATTTAATAACCAAGAGGAAGTTACAGATGCCACCCGCTAAGTAAAAAGACGTTCCTGTTGCTATTTCTCTCCTCAGCTTCAGTTCCAGCGTGGCCTCTCACTGCCTTGACCTCCTAACCTCCAATGGTCTTGTCCTCCACCCTACCTCAGCTCCCAATGACCTGGTCTTCGCTGGTAACTGTACACTCTCCTAAACCTCAATTTCAAACATCATTTCTTTCTTCTGGCTCACCCTCAGAATATTCTGACCCCAATCATTCCTCACCGCTGGAGGGTCTTCCAAGCTCCCGAGCCTACCACATTCTCACTGCCCATCACCGCCACCGCCCTCGTTCCCCGACTTCCTTCCTTGAGGGACTAGGTTCCATTCTCCATCGATAAAAATCATTCGCTTATTATCTTCAACTCCCCTGCCCTTTTCAATATGGATTTTACTGTATAAGTAAGACTTCTAACCTTGGTTAATACTAAATCCCTGCCAAACCCAAGCAGCTGAATAAGCTAGGAAACAAATAAACAAATTACAGTCATGCTGAGTGTTTTTCTTCAAATTTGTGATCATAACCCTCAAATGGACCCTCAGTGCTGCCTGGAAATCCTAGTACATTTCTCTAGTTAATTTTCTCCCACTCTTTCAATGACTATTTCAAATTACTTCCTCTCTCCTCAAACCTCTAATATCCAGACCTCTTCCTCACTCCTGCTACCTTTGCTTCTTATTTTGGTGAGCAAATAGAAGCGTCACTAGAGAAACTCAACATTCTTCTACCAAGCCTCCCCACTCACTCTTCCTCCTGTTACAGTGAAAGAAAGGTCTGCAGCCCTATCTTAGTCAACCCCTCAGCCTAATGCCCTGGGTCCTATCCATTCCTGCAGTTATCCACTCTGTCCTCTATCACTCATTTCCATTCTCTGCTGCAGTACTTTCACTTGGACACCTTCAGTCTTATCATCCATTTTAAATGAAACCTCCCTTGACCACCCCCAACCCCAAACCCATTATGTACCTTCCTTCACAGTAAAACTTCTTGAGTTATTTCTCTTCATTGTCTTCATTTCTCTTGTCTCATTCTCTTTAGAGTTCTCGCCAACTAGGCTTTCATCCACACTATTTGACTGAAATCTCTCTCGTTAAAGTCAATAATGACTGCATAAATACCAAATCCAGTGGCACTTGAAATAGGATATTAACAGGTGCAGTCAGGATGAAGCATTTTAGAAAAGAAAACATGACAAAATCATAGCATCTTTGAAAGTAAGAGATTGATATTACTAACAGTGGTGCAGTCAAAGACCAGACAAGATATATGTGAATTTACTGAAATATAATTTCCTACAGATAGCAAATACGTCAAAGAAAATCTTTAATACTGACAAAATGCTGAGTGGTTACAGAATAAATCATAGGTACATTTTAACAGAAAACCTTTAACAGAAAATCCGATCTGTTAATGTATTTCTGAGGTCACCGGAGTGCCCAGAAATCATATCATTTAGTCCATGAATCACATTTGGTATTTACCGCCGCACTGACATAGCGACATACATGAAAGTGTGTATAACAATTTCCAGTGTACAACACAGAAACGATACTGTTTGTTCCGGTGCCTCTGGATTCATCTACACTTCTGCTGGACTAAAGGAAACACGAGGGAGAAAAGTGCCAGAATGGATAATGCTATGATAACTGGACAAGAAGGCCAGACGGCAAAATGATCTCTTCCAAGGGCAGAACTCCTTACGGGTTTGTAAAAGAAATGCTTCTTGACACAAAACTGTGACTTATGAGTGGAGATCATACAGATATAAAATGTTGGAATTGGAAATTTTCTAATAACATTCTTCAAATCCTTATTTTATAGAGAAGGAATTTCATGCCCAAGTGAAAGCCAAGTCATCTACAGAGAAGAGAAGACACCTAGAACTTTTTATACCCTTCCACCCTGCATTCTCCTCTCAAACGGCTATATTCCAATGACAACTGAATTCATATAAACAATTCCAATGTCTCCCCTGAGCTCCAAACTTGCATATTCAGCTGCTTACCTAACGTCATCGCTTAGATCTAAAATATCCAACAGGCATCAGAAACTTGAAGTAGCTCAAAGATAACCTTTATTCCCATTGCACCCAAATGTATTGATCACCTAATTTTTCTCATCTGAGTAAACAGCATTACCCAGTGGCAAGAGTCTAAAATCTAGGATTTATCCTTGTTTCTCTCTCACTTGTCTTCATAAATATCTGAAAACTTAATTAGTGTTAGCAACAAAGCTTTGACATGTTTTTTTTCCCCCAGGTTATGAGGCAAATGCCAGTATCCACTTGAATAATAACTACTACTTTTTCACCATTTATGGAATAAAACATGCTCTTTGTGAAGTTTCAAAAAATACAAAAGAAATAAATGGGATCTCCTGGAGACCGGTTTGCAAAATATAAATGCACAGAGGGAGTTAACCTACACTTATTTTTTTTAGATATTTGACTCAAGCTGTTTTTATTTAGACAGTCAAATTTGCCGGAGTGGAAAAATCAGCAATAAACATCAAGAAGATCTGCAAACAAAAGTCACAGAAAACCTGCCTGCCAGGTTTGACTTATTTCAGATTTTTAAAGTGAAAAGCTACTTGTTGTTATTTGTAAGTTTCTGACTATTTACTAGGAAATCCAGTGTTTGGACTATGTTGTCTTCTATGTGTTTTTGAACTACAAATGTGACCATTACAAAGAAGGTATGAGCAAACCCTTTTCTAATTTGTACTGTTGCTGAGTGGCCCCAGCTGCAGGGAGGAGCTGTCTGCTTACTCTCAGTGGGGTGGCAGGGTCTCTCTTTGGTTGAACATCTGGAGGTGATCCCCCAGCAAAGCTGAGCTGTTGCCTTGCTGGCTAGAAAACACAAGAAGAAACATCTGTGTGACAGATAAATGTGTAAGCCTGTGTGAGTCTCGGCTGAGGCCCCATCTGTAAAACACACTGTGTGTCATTCGTCTGACACCAGGTGAGTTACTTTGCTGGGGAACCCAGCTGAGATGAAGAAGATGATGGCTGAGCAGCTTCTTCTACTCCTTTTATCTGTGCTTTTCCTCATCTGTCAGCATGTCTCTGTATTCTCCATGCTACTGTACAGCAATTGTACCAAACACTAAGAATGCTGCAGGCGGTCCATCACCATTTGGGTTTGTAACACACACACTAGACACACTTACACTGGAGAGTTTATAGACCAGATAGCATGATAATTTATCCAAACTGCTCACAGCTTCAAGTATTATAACTCGACTCTTGAATTCTTATCAATCCCTGCTAGGGTCATAACTATAGCAAGTCCACAATTTCAATGTTTGGACTTTGTTATATTATATGATGTTCAACATAATTCCACGTTGAACATCATATAATCTATTGGCAAATGGTGTAAAATTCATTAAATAATATTTAAAGGCTGTGCTGCTAATCTTTACACATTGACCCATTTAAGACCATCTCTGTATAAGTTACATTGTTTGATAAAACTCTAGAAACCAACATTTATATTTTTAACTTTAGCCACAGAAATCCTTCATGTCCCCACAAATATCTTTAGATATGGAATATCAAACTAAGAACGGAGTATATAAGGAGTAAATCTGTTTCTGATAGACATCTGATTTTCTGAAATTGCCAACAAACTATTCAGCACAAGTGTTTGAATTAAACCATGCAAAATGACCTTCAACCCTATTCATCACTTTCTTATTTTGCCTCAAATTTTAAGACAGATTTTACTTGGGGAACAGCAATAGCATAAGTTTTTTTTTTTCTTTTAAATAAATGTAAAATACTTCTTTTGGAAAATAAAACCCTTCCCTTAAGCTCCAAGGAAACTAGATTTAAAAATAATGATAAAATTCTGCCTCAATTCACAAATAGATTAGGTATGTACCAACTGTTCTCAAAAACAACCAGAGCTTGGAGGGCTTTCAAATCAAGAGGTCTACTTAGAGAAGAACTCCGACTCAAGCCAAAATACTACATGCCATTTTGCTTCTGTGCATTTTAGGGAAATAACCAGCAGAAGCAAAGTTAAATAACAAGAGAGAAAGATTTTCTAAGTACTGGTCCATTATTCACATAAGTTAAAACTCTAAACTGAACAACACCCTTTCTTGCCAATACTGAAGAGATATAAAATTAATCTAGGGATCAAATGAATTCTTAATAAAAATGCGTTTATTTTTATAATGCTAAATGACTATCCAAAACAATGCCAGCAATTAAAATATCCTTTCTTCGGCTCTCAAAACATCCTAATATTCCAATAACTCAATTATGTGTTCACTTCCAGAAAGGAGATTGAAAATTTCCTCCTCCCGGCTACTTAGAGAAAGTTACCCACTCTTTCATTCATTCAACAAATTTTTACTGAGCACTTGCTATAGGCTATGACCTGGGAAGAGAGCGGTCAATCAGGCAAGATTCTGTCTCTCAGGGGGAAATAAAAAATAAGTAACTGAAGATTGGAACTAAATGTGATAGGGAATAATGGGGGAAGGAGTGGGTGTCTGTGTCCAGTTTGGATGGGCAAGGAAGGCCGCTCTGAATAGCTGAGGTTTGAGCTGAGAGAGACTCCAATACCAAGGTCGAATCATAAGAACACCTGGAGGTCGAACATTCCACACAGAACTGTGACTCGCAGTTCATTCCAGGAGATGGAAGGAGACTCCTCACACACTGGAGAGAAGGCCAATGTGGTGGGAGCTCAGCGAGTTAGGGTAGGGAGTCGGAGATAAGGTCAGTGAGGGGGCAAGAGCCTGTGGGCCATGAAAAGATATTTGGATTTTATCCAACAAACAATAAGGAGCAACTGGGGAGTTTTTAGGAAGCCCTTGACATGATTTGATTTGCATTTGTAAATGATCTCTCTGGCTGCTACAGAAGATTGGATTTAGGTGGGGAAAAGTGGAAACAGGAAGACTGGCCTTTCAGAACATAAAATCCTCAGCAAGAGAGTGTAACAAGACTATTAGGGGCTTTTCTTAACTAGAACACAAATGAGCTATTTTTCCTTCTTTTAGAGCACTGTGTAATTTTATGTCCTTTTATATTACATAATAGGATTTTCCCCTGATAATCTCCTTCTTGATCTTCAGTTGACAGTGCATTTTCTTTTAAAGTTTTATTTTTTCCTTCTTTAAGGGTAATGAAGAGAGGCACAGTGAGGAAAGGCATGCTTATTTTCTTTGCTAACTCTTGGTGATTTTGGACTGTGTCTCAGAATAGACAAGATCTCAAAGCCAGGGAGCTCCTGATCACTTGACTCATAAACATCTCCCTTTCTCCCCTCAATCCCTTGCTTGGGTAAACTGGATAGCAGTGCAAGCGATACTTAAAAAAGACAACCAAGAGTAAACCCCAGACAATAATTGCCACATGGAAAAGTGGGCCCAGTGTAGCCAGACTTTTCAATTTTTCAGGCAATGCCAGAAATCCAGATTTGTATTTGAAATGATTGACCCAAAACTTGAATGCTTTTTAAGACACCAGGCAGGCCAAAGACATCAGTTCGATGGAATGGATCCAGTCCATAGACTATCAGCTTGTGACCTCGGCAAAGAATCCCTTATGTCTCTTCTTGCTTGAACATTTTATGGTTTAAATCATTTAGGGCTGATGTCTGCATGCTCTTAAAATACACCATCCCTCACACTTGTGATTCGTTTTATGTTCCCTACATGGTCAAAAATTCAAGTACTTTGCCAGGGGTTGGAGGTAGGAGTATGGATTGACTACAAAAGAGCAACACAGGGGAATTTTGGAAGTTGAGGGAATTGTTCTATATCTTGATTGCAGTAATTATATGACGATATACATTTGTCAAAACTCATTCAACTGTGCAGCAAAAGGAATAAATTTTACAGTGTGTGAATTATACCTCAATAAAAAATTCAATAACTAACCATAATATTGTTCCAAAGAGAAAACAAGGTCAGCTTCATGATGAATACAAAGATGCAAGGAAGAGCTGGAACAAAATTTCGTGGTTTGGTTTACAACAAAGTAGCTTGATGCAATATTGAGGCAAGTGAAAAATGTGTGTCTTAGAAATATTCTACACTTCCAGAAAGCCATTTGCATTAACATAACTGGGAAGATATAACTCTTAGTGCTATATAAGAATATAAATACTGTGTTAAATGGAAGGATTTCTTACTATGTTTACAAAGCACTTTCAGTACATCCTCTCATGTAATTCTCACTATAAACCTCTAAAGTGTGCAGATTAGAGCATTAGTGGAAAAAGAGGTTTGACACTTTGGCCAAAATCGCAAAACAAATAAATAAGTGTGCAGGGCATCAGAAACTTCTCTTGGAAAGGCTACCCAGCATTCCAGATTTTGCAATTCACATGAACTATGCCTTCTGTAGAACTACCTTTGATTAAAATTATCTATTTGCAGGTCTATGAGCCATTCAAGGGGAAAAACATGCCTTCTCTGTCTTCACTTCCAGGACGCAGCAAAATAGTTGCTAATAAATCTTTGTGGAACACCAATTATTCCATGCCAGGAAATTATTTTTTAGAAGTGAGTTTTTATTGCTGGTTGATACAACTAAGTTGATAGCAAGAGAGTAACAGTATATTTAGGACATGGGAGCAGAGCCCTGGATGCAATTCTGCCTGAAGGAATGGGAATACTCCAGACTGTATGACATTTCAGGGTCACTATAATCCCTCAGTCTTCATAAATATTTAGAGAAAGAGCAGAAAGATACAGAGGAAAAAACCCCTAAAATCAGGAACTTATAAGCAACCAAAATCTGTAACAAAGAGACTGCTACACATCGGTGGTTTTCATGTCCACAAATCACTTAGTTATATTAAAAATTCCTTAGTAAGACTTAATTATTTCATTCTGTCAAATGAAACTATTTGTCAAGGTTGGGAAACAACCAAATTATTTAGCTTCCCTCTCCTTTTGAACTCCTGGAATCAACATCAGTCAAACCACTCACATGGCCTAATTCCCCAGATACTTTTCTTTCCCCTATTTTCTTACCTCATAGTCATGTCCAACTATTGTTTTTCTCATTCAATAAAAGCATCTCTGACTAGATTAACAGTGCAGAGTGAAAGGGAAAGGTCGAGGTCCTTCCCTTGGTCTTCAAGTTATGAAAGCAGCCCTGGGAACGTTTATGAATGTTACACATTAATCCACTGAAATGGTCATTTAGTTTCTTTTCCAAACACAGGATTTCATCACATCTAATAATAAAGCAACAAGCCATTTTCTGTATATTATAAACCATCAACTTGTAATTATATAGTGAAATGCTTCTATATGAATTCTCTATGATGTTGTAAGCCGGTATTGCAGCATGAGTAGTTTTTTTTTTTTTTTGAAGCCCAATACATACCTACAAGGATCTATTTACATTGGGCTAATCATGTCGAAATAGCATCTATTTAAGGGTAAAGTCAAAGTTTCTTTTATAAACCTCTATAGATAGACAAATAATCTAGGAGGCTTTTTACTGTTATAAAATTAAGACTGCCTTTCAATGCCTGCTAAAGTTTTTGGACATACTATCCATCTAATGGGCAAAATGTAATCCTAAATTGGTGATTAAAGACTCTGCATGGAAACAAGCTGTCAAATGGATAGAGAGAAATTAAACCTGACAACAGTAATGCCTACTTTCCTAAATGAAAGCCCAGTTCAAGTTTCTACTCATCCATTTTTCAAAACTTAAAACAAGGCATTTTCCAAACCACCCATAGATGAGATGCCAACATTTGCATTTCACTTGAACTTGATGAAGTCAGTTGACTTTCAGCTTCAGGCTTGCTCAGAACTCCTGTGAGAAGATGTTTGCCCAGTCTAAAAAATATGGCAATGTTACAACACAGAAGAAAGGAATGAAGTGTAGCCTGGCTGTAGTTGGCTCTGTACTGCATTCACACTGCATTGCTGGAAAGTCAACAGGATATATCTGAAAGTCCCACCATCGGGTCCATATAAAAAGACATCCAAATGAATAACTGGATGGAGGGCAATGAGTGGAGAACTGGGAAGCAAGGTCAGCAAATGGGATTTCTCCTTCCTGGCAAATCCAAACAAATACCTAAAAAATAAGATAACCCTCCTTTTTTTTGTTTGTTTGCCTTGTTTTTTTATTGTAAGTTTCCTACTTTTTGTCTCCTGCTTAGTGATAAAAGCAACATTGAAATCATAAGCCTCAGTTTACGTTAAGGACAGGTTTTTGTGTCATACAACCTATGCTGGAATCCCAGCTCTGTCAACTACTAACCTAGCCACCTCAGTCAGCTTACTTAGGCCCTTTTAAATTAACTTTCTTGATAGTAAAAAAAAAAATTGTGCTTATAGTTTGAGGAGATGATACACATAAGAATGCTAGCATGGTGTTCCAGCTCCTAGAAGATCCTACACATAAAAGAGAGCTGGCATCATTTAAATGATCCTATCCCTAAGGTCCCTATGGGAAAGGTTCTGGAAAGATCCATGTTGTATAAAAGATGAGGAGGAAAAGATACATTAGGAGAAATAGGTGTAGCAAAAAAGCAGAAATCGGTACCTGGTCCTTACCTAATTATCCTTAAAATATTAATCTTCTTACAAGTAAGGCATGGATAGAAATACCCTTATTAAAATAAACTAATATGAAGTGTGACTTCAAAATATATAAACTCTTGGGATTGTAACTGTCTGTATAATTGTTGTTCAAATTAATTTCCTTGGGAAAATATACACTTTGCTTAATAGTGCACAAAACAGTTATATTTTAGCGCTGCCTTCAGGGATACTTTATAAGGAAAAATACACACACACACACACACACACACACACACATACACACACACAACCATGCTATGTTTGCATGTGACCACAGGCATGAAAGAATATTCTCCCCTGAGTTGCTCTGGATGGATTGTTGGGGACAAGGAGTGGGTATGAATCATGAGGGGTTATGGAGAAAATTTAACATCTATGTTAGAAAATTGTGTCAAGAAAAGGAATACAACAGATACTGCTCAAATAAAGGGTCAAATTCTCTTCCAAAACTGATGAAAGCTCCCCATTAGCTCTGTGCCAGCATTTGAGCTTAACTATATTCATGCCTTGCTCGTCAGACATAAAATCTACCTGTTTTAATAAGGGCAATGTAGGACATCTGCCCACCCTCCCCTTCACTGCTCTTGTCTTAGATATATTTTTATTATGATAAAATAGCACTCATGTCAAAATGCCTAAGTATCATAGTAATAAATATATAATAAATACTTATATCTAGAGTGAACCTTGACACGTATAAGATATCATCTCATGATTTATGTGGGTTTTTTTTAAAGTGTTGGCTGATATCCAGTCATAGGAATGCATAAGGTATTTATCACAGAGCATTTTACAAAGAAAGAAAGAGAGGGAGAGAGGGAGGGAGAGAAACAGAGAAAGAGGCAGGGAAGGAAAGAGAGAGAGACAGAGAAAGAAAGAGAGAGAGAAGGGAGAGGAAAAGATGTAAAAAGGACAAGATAATCCTGAGAAGAACTAAACAAGTCTCAAAATCTTGTTTCCTCAAAGGAAACAATTTCCTTCCTCATGTCCCCTATCCTAATACTTAAAACATTGTATTGTATTACTGGTTACTGGAATATTTCAGTCCCCTGCTCCCCATATGGTAAGCTCCATGAGGATAATGAATGTTGTTTTCTTAGTGCCTAAAATAGTGTCTGGTACCAAGTAAGAATTCAGTAATGATTTGCTAAATGGATACTTGCATAGATTATTTATAAATAAGTATTGAATGAAGAAATAATTTTAAAATTTCTTCTCATATGGATTTGATGGAATGAATATGAAAAATATAGGTATTAGAAAAGTTATTAAAATTCTAGTTAAAACAGAAACAATTAGGCATCAACCAATGCTATTCTATTAATACTATAACTGAGAAATAATTCAAAGAATAATGTTGTCATTTGGAAGGGGGCAGAGATCTATGTCAAATTATCTCACAACAAAAATGCCTGAATATACTTTGGAAAATTTCTGTGTATCATTCAGAGAGTGATGTGACTAGAGATCTACCCTTCTGGTAATTAGGCAGTGGTCAGATACTCCTTCAAAAATCATAAAAACGTCCAAGTAACTGTGGTATTTTGTTTTCATCATAGTTTTTACCAGATAATCTGTGGCAATATTTAAACTTGAAAACGGTTCAGAAGAAAATTATCAATACCCTCCTATATTTTTGTTTGCTATTTTGTATTTACAAGGAAAATTCTGTTTTAGAAACCATTTTTTTCTAATAAAAAAATCAAAAGATACTGGCAAAAGAAACAGTTTTCTTTTGAAATCCTCATATTAAAAAACTCTTGTTTTTTTTGAAACATGAAGGTACTATATATTAGTAATATAAATTGTTTAAATGCATCTCTGAATTTTGTAAATGTCTCAAAAAAAATTAAAGAACAAATGTTGTAAGCCGTGATTTTCTTACGGTTAAGCTTCTCAAAACTCTTCCAGTGAAAACAGAATATACAAACTGATAAGCAGAGACAAATCATTCTGACATTTTTCATTCATTTTTCAGGCTTGCCCCATTATTTACTGGTAGATACAGCAATACAAATGCTACATAAACCCATTCCTGGGGTATTTCTGCTAAGCTATTAAGCACTTACAACATAATTACATGAGGCTTAACATCTTACCACACACAAATTTCCCATGTAAATGTCATTAAAGTATCAGGTAACAGGTAGGTAAATTGTTTAGTATGATTAATAACATTTACATTGTATAGTTATAACAAGCATGAATGACCGCTTTCATAAATGCAGTCAAATAATAGCAAGATATGAGAAAGTTTTTTAAATTTAATAAGCCAATCATTGTATAAACTGTTCTGAAAAGTACAGCTTTGCTTCTAATTCTTCTAAAGATTTTTAGCAATTCAAATAAATCATTAAAAATTTCATACCAGGAAGCCCAATCATATTTAATATGATGTAAGTTTAGAGATAAACCTACTTATTTTTTCTTTCTTCTCACTCCATTTTTCCTCAAAATTCCTAAATTCCTCAAAAAAGAACCATAAAGAAAAGCTGAGGGAATAAAAGGAAAAGACATTTTAAAATATGTCATCTGCACACCTATTCTTCATGTGTGCCTATATTTCCTGCTGGAATAAGTATCTCAAGAGTAAGAACCATGCTTTTATGATGCCAACTATTTGGCTCCAATTTGAATGGATTCAGTAAAGGTTCTTCCATGATAATAGGAAAAAAATGACATATATTAAAGTTTCTGTGGTTATTTCTCATTAATGGTTATTCTAAATGGTTAGAGTACACATAGATGTATTATTATATAAAACTTGTTATCTTTTGGCATCTAAGTTTGGTCTTCTCCTAATGTGAACTAAATGTTTTCATTACCTCATGGGGGAGGGTGAACAGTAGCAATTCATTTATTAATGGTTCTATTGTGAATACCATGGAACAGGATGGAGTTCAAGATTTATTTAATAAGATTCTTCTCTATTTCCTTAGACAACTGAGGGCAAGCGAAATATTTTCAAATCTGGAGAATACCCAGTGTGCATATGCCATCTTGATTAAACATATGGAATATATACATGGAGAAAAGCCAAGTAGAGACCTGCTTGAGTAATCTAAACACCCAAGTTGAGAGAGGTTAATATATAAAGATCAGCTTTGTACTTTGAAGTTTTCTGGGCTTCATTTTGCCTAATTAAGACAAGATTTAATAATCAAACCACTGTACAAACATGTACCTAAAAGTATAGGTTTGTTTCTAATTTTGGGAAGAATTCTTAACAGATTCCAAGGAATCAGCTCCACATGGGAGAAGGTCTCTGATAAGATTTGCTTTTCTCATTGCTAAAATGCAAATGCCTGCTTTCCATCTTAGTTTCTTCCATGTGACTGAGGTTAGCATCTGCCTGTCAAAATCTCCACTGTGATACTAATATACAAAGATTCTGATATCAACAAACCATCTGAATGTGAAGCAGTGGCAACTCTAGGTCATAAAAAATGTATTCCAAAGTATTCTTAAAGGTATTCATAGAAATCATCTGTAGATGATGATTTCAAAGGGACCAATTTACCTAATTTACCTATAATAGAATATGCACATCCACATATTTCTAGGAAATCGAACCGAGTAGCAGAAAGTATACTTACAATCCAATACTACTTTTCTAAATGAACTTAATTCCAGATCAAAATATTGTGAGGTGAAAAGTAGAATTCCCAGTCTTTCCTCTCACACTGGACAATGTTTCAAGAATACCTGGTAGTTTTAAGTAGTGCTAAGATACCACAAAACAAACAAACCAACGTAACTCTACCATAAGATAGTAAACATGCAGAATAACATTCAAGACAAGGAGTATTATATGCCATTATACAAGAAGGAAGTTGGTTCTCCTCTGACAAGACTGTTTGTACCCAACACAATTTGATAAATTTAGAGAAATGCTGTAGCAATAAAACAGGCATTAATGTGATGAAACAGAAAGAGTCTGAAATATAGTGAAATACAATCTGCAGTACAGCAAACGATAACAGGAGAGGCAGATGGCACAGCCAACCACCCTGAACCCCGATATGCACACATACACGTCATCTTTGAATGCTGCAAAGGGTTGGACTGGGAGAATTTGTGTTCAGTATTGTGGTCTTCAGCCCATGCTCCCTTCATGGCTCTGCCTTGTTAAGATGGAGGCCAGGGCTTCCCTGGTGGCGCAGTGGTTGAGAGTCTGCCTGCCGATGCAGGGGACACGGGTTCGTGCCCCGGTCTGGGAAGATCCCACATGCCACGGAGCGGCTGGGCCCGTGAGCCATGGCCGCTGAGCCTGCATGTCTGGAGCCTGTGCTCCATAAGATGGAGGCCAAAGAGGAGAGAAAATCTCTAATCCCACCTGCAATAAGGTGAGCACATGATAAACACCCCCTTCTCTTGCTATTAGAAAGATGATTAGACCTTCTCCCATGAGATTTTGTTTTGTTTATATCACAATACAATAAAGCATTTAAATACTATTTCAATTTTTAGCTATCCATTTATCAGTAAACAGGAGATTGTTTCTCAATATAATGTCTCTACAAGATATCTGGAGGTGATATAGTAACAAAAGATAATAGAAAGAATTTTGATATTCAGGACCTTTCACTCTCCAGAAATGAGAGGATTCTACTTTGTAAGGCTACCATAGCAGAGAGTAGTGGCAAAACTGTACAGACCAGTTTTGCTTACAAGTTCATTGAAAATGCTCTGCTGGCCCGCCTGATACCATTATTTTAGAATGACTGTGGTTGCCTCAGCAGGAGGGCTCCTGAGGATGTGCTGTGATTCAGGCATTTGCTGTCCGTTTCAGCCACAATAAGGCTGCCAGAAAGAAACTACCACAAGTTTCTGAGAAACCGCTTCAACACTGACTGGAATAAAGTAGGGCATATTAAAAAATAAATATAGCATGCATACATAGAAGTTGCTGAGAAATACCTAACTGGCCGACCTTGGCATAGCTGCTAGCACCTGTGCAAACTTCAACTCTGCCTCACACCTTTACTACAATAACAAAAAATGGGGCTCTGCACACATGTTCCTGTATGTGCTTCTGTATTAAGATAGGTACCCAATCATAAGAGACTTTCTAATCTAGGAGCTCAATTTTGCTACAAATGTCCTACACGTGTAGTGATGGAGAAAACAGTGATAATGTGATGGTGCCCTTGAGCCCTGACAGCACGGCCAGGAGGGCAGTCTCCGTTTGGCTGTGATGGATACCAACATTCTCTCCTGTATGCACACATCAGTGAAGAAAACCCCAATTTCCACACCAGTGGTTATGGCATGTTGACGTGGCTTGGGGACTTACCTTGTTCATGTGGATCTGCTGCTGGTATTGCTTCTGCTTCTCCAAGAATTGCTGGTGTTGCTGCTGAATGACCAGCTGAGCCAATGTGCTCTGAGGCAAAGGTGCAGACTGGGTTCGATTCAAGGGTCTGTGACGGGGTAATTTGTGGGTACCTCTAATGCCAGGTGAAATTCTCTCTTTCGTTGCCAAGGGAGACTGAGGATGTAAGGGAACTCCACCTGAAAAAAATATATATGTACATGTATATATGTACACACACACAGACACATACACAATTTAGGAAAGAAGCTACAGAAAATAGCTATGGGATAAGTTTTACGAAAAGTAGTATACTACCGGGCAAATATCAGAAGGCTAGGTTGGGTGGGTGAAGGCAAAAGTGCCAAAGCATTGGGCAGATATGCAACTGATCAATGACTCACCAATAGTCCACTCTGGTATGTATGAAGGTTAAATAAGGTGAGTTTTTTTTTCATGGATCTAGAGGAATAAATAAAGACAAGTCTTTCCACAGTAGTAGGTATCAGGGAGACCTATGTATGACACTGAATCTTTACTAGGTCTTGAGTTAAAGAGACATTACATTGAATTGCTGATAAAATGAAAGCCCTAAAATAACCTGCAAATGGTGCCGTTATGAATTACCAGCCACAAGAAGCTTTTGCTGTCGCATCTGTTCTTTCAATAATAAATGCTGCAGGAGAGCTTGGTGGCTGCTGTTGGGCTTTCCCTCCAAAGTGACATGGGGATGGCTTGAAGATGCCGGGATGCTGCCCCCATACTGCCCAGGCAGAGGAACGCCTTGCCTGAGTGTCTGGGTCTCACACTTCTGTTTTTCTTTGAGCGAATTTGAAGCCTGTGTCAAGAAATAATACTGATGTTAATCCACTTTCATCCATATGGGTCATTAGGTCTGTAAATCATTAGATTAGTTTCTTATTCCATAATTCCCACCCCCCCTAACCCCCGACCAAGAAGCCCTACCTTATCCAATGGCTGAGTAGGGAAAATGGATAACACCATGTCTTGTGAACTAAGTGAACTAACAAAGGAGAAACAAAAATAGAGCTGAAGCACTGGAGACAATTTAGTATTGGGTATCATTATACGGAACCCAAAATAAAACGTTTTTTAACATTAAAAATCATGCTAATTTCAGGCTTAATAACTGGGACAGTTATTTCTAAAATAGTTTAATACACTGCTGTAGTAAAAGGTATATTAGAAAAGTAAAATTTATTCAAATCGCTGAGCTAATGGCTATACAATAGGGATTAAGAAGCTAGAGATAAAAAGATCCGTAATTTTGGAGCTTCAAGCAGAAGGAACCATTCACCCTTTCTCTATACGTCCTCTAATATGTTCACAGAGTGTGGGTTTCCAGTATTTAATTTTTAAAATAAAATTCTTGAGATAAGTCAATGAAAGGTTATATAAAATATGCAGGAATTTGATTTAAACATGTATTTTATATTAATTCATAACAGATTCCCAAATCTTTAAATATTGAAAATGACACTCCAGATACTTTTGTTTAATAAAATAAACTACAAGTGAAATTAGATATCAAATAAAAATGCTATTAAGAACTTGAAATATATGATAACACAATAATAAGGCAATAATATTTATATCATCAACAGTAATAATGAATTCTCCTATTCAAAGAACTTAATGAATGGTGGTCATTTTGGTATTACAAAAGCAGAGGTCTAATACCTCAAAATTATGTGGCATGTTTCTTTTCAAAACTCATGTTTCATCTTTCGAAATTGCTGTGTACCAGGGAAGCAAAGCAATTTTCAGTGACGGAGAAATTGAAGGACAAAGAGGTAAATGGTTTGTCTTAGTCACACAGTGAGTCAATGCAATGTTTAATCTAGAAGTGATTCCTTCTCCTGGCCTCTTTTCCTTAAAATTTACCACTACTCAGTGGGGAACTAGAATATTAGAGATCCCTTTGCCAAAGCAATGCTAAACTTGAAAAATTAATTGTGATGGCCTCATCCACACCAAAATGGAAGCAAAGAAAAATGAAACTTCAATCCAAACCACACTGGTTTATTCATCCAAAGGTACCAAATTGTATTACCATTGAAACATTAAATGGTCTGGTTTTTAGTACTTGGTCCTTTGGGAAAAAATTCTCCCTGACCACATTAAAAGTGGTGTATGTTTGTGTTAGCTGGTAGGAGTGACTTAGAAGATGCAAAAAAAAGAGTAGGAAAAAAAAAGCCTATTCACGTGTCATAAGTTTATGTGCTAGCATTTGCTTATCATCAGAAGAGATAGGAAAAAACAGGAACAGAAGAAAATAATTTTTAGTAAGTGAAGATTTGAAAATATCATCCATAAATATGTATGTTTTATTTCATCCCTAATTTCTTTCTTCTTTTCACTAGAGCCAACTGTTTACAAATGCTTCACGTGGAATTTCAGGGGCATAGCTGAATTCAGTGTTTTTAAGCCTGTCTTCTTTAATCTCCAAATAAGAAACAACATCCAAATTTTGCTTTCTCCTCACTGGTATAAGATTACTATATCACATAAGATAACATTCTACTCTATTTAAAATACCAAATACAATAAGGTACCTCTTAGATTGGTTTTATAATATGTATTGAACACAATCATAAAAGGTATCATTTAAAAATGTCACCTGTAGGTGTGCTTGTGCATAAACTAGTAGCATACCATAGATAGGGTTCATATTTTGAAAATAAATTAGTCACAAAATGGTCAACTCTTTATGACTTCTTAATGTTAGCATACTGTAAAAGATGTGAATTTGACAAGATGGACTCAGTGGAAGACCTGCATCTAAAAATTGGCAAAATTGGTGCCAAGGGTTGGAACAAATTTCTCTTTAAACCAAATGTATCATATGACCTCTACATAAGTACAATTTAATTTACTAACTTTTCACAGATAAATTAGTCTAGGTAAAGTTTACAAATCTTTTACAGTGACTGAAATTTATATTATTTTAGGGTATATGCATAAAATAATTATTGCTGTCTTCTGTTAGTAGGACAATTACCTCCAAAAGATCCTATTTCAGTTGTCAGGACTTTTAAAGTAATTGATTCACTTTGAATCTCCAGGCAAGAGTTTAATATTGTTCTTAGAGAGGTTTTCCAGATATTTATTCTTCAGTACCACAGAGTCAGTAACCTAAATTCTCAAAATAAAGTCATTCACAAAATAAATTCTTTAAACATATGCTGCTGCGCTTCAGACGCTGCACCTCTCAGCAATGGCCTGAGTTGAGGTTCAGGTCTGCTACTTGCTGGGTCTGTGATCTTGGGCTTTTATGCATTCCAAGTCTCAGCTGCTTCTTCTGTAAAAATGTGTCCTGTAATCTCTGTTTCATAGGATGGTTGGGTGGAGCTACCAAAATAATATACCTGGAGAGTGCTTTCTTTTTTAAAAGCTATAAAGCATTATACAAATGTTAGTTATTATTTTTATATATTGTATGAACCAGCATGATTCTTTAATGTGAAATTAAACTGAACATCTTTGAACAACTCAGCAAACAGTGAAGGAGAAGTAGACTACCAAGTTTCCCTGAAGTCTAAATATACAAGAAAAGAATGAGAATTTCCCTATGAAAATATCCCTTGGGCTGGTTTAGGCTGTTGCAGGGTAATAATGACTTACATTCAGCTGGGCTGGCACTGCTGGAAGTCCCAGGGTAATGTTGGGCAAAGAGGGAGAGGTATAAAGACTGAGCAGGTTCATGGAATCTTCATGAATTAGAATGCGTTGCTGTGAAACCATTTTCTGGTAAAAAAAAAAAAAAAAAGTGAAAGGGAACTCTCAAAATATTACACAATATCATATATTTTACTGTAACGTTCTCATTTCAGAAAACAGATTTTATATTATCATAATCTGTCAAAACATTTAAATATTTTAATTAAGAACTTATTAAGTATTTTATGACTTCTGTATCCAAAAATGTTATATGTAATAAATTAAAAATTTCTTCATCAGTTGTAACTATAAAATCTGAAGAGCAAGCTTCTATGTTCTTGTAGAAAAAATTCATTTTTAAAATTCTACCTTTATGGAATATAATCAGTGTGTTTGTCATCAATTGGTAAAGTACAACAATTAAATTGAGTAATTCTTATGAGTACAGATTTTTGTATTAATGCATGAAGAATATGTATGTAACGTTGCTATAATCATTATCCTCATATGGATTAAACATCATTTTGCTGATGGGAAAACTCACACAAGAAAATCTTAAATATCACCATTCAGGACTTCTATAACAATTAATTATATCTTTTTTTAAATATAAAATTTGTGAAAAGACAACTCTGTATGGTGTTTTTTAAATCATACATATTCAGAAACTAAAGTAAATGTTAAAATGTTGTGAGTTCCCTGGGCCACAACAGTCTTCACTTACACTGAAATACCCTGAAAATTTTGGCATCAGAGTCCTTTTTACAACAAATAAACCTTTTATTTAATCCAATACTAAGAGTCATGTTTTCCCACATGTGGCCTAATATAGTTGCTTGAATTACATTTTCTGTTTAACTCTTGCTTCCCTCCCAGAACTCTTATACAATAAGAGTTACAAAGGTCTTATTAGACTAAGGAACTCTGGCCTGATATGGTCCCCAAGGGAACAACATCCCTGAAAAAGAATACTCCATGTAACAGTATGACACAGTGACTGCTTTCTTCCCAAACAAAAAGCATATGGGACTCCAATAATAGACCACCTCCAAGAGGGATATTGCACACACGGGCTTTGACTAAAGTAAATATAATAACTTGTCAAGTATGTTTGGGGGAGCGGTAGATTTTCCCCTGGACAAACCTGGGATATCAATTAACTGGGGAAAATATCATGTGCTAATACAATGCAACCTCAGAATGTCACTGAAGAGTGATGCGCCACCAAAACACAGGATGTTATTCCAAAACATCACCTCAATCATACGTTTGTTTGGAGATGAGTCGTAGCCTTAACATAAGAGCAGAAAGCTAAAGGTGGACTTTTCTCATTGCAACTTGAAATTCCAAACCAACTCAGAGTTTGTTTTTTTCTCAGAAGAACAAGCCAGATATTTGTACATGGAAAGCAAGAAGTATATTGAAATTTTTAACATTACATTGAGTATATATGAAACCCTTTACAAAATTAAAGTTGTCAAAAACCGATGAAGACTATTGGAAAAGATTTTATCATCAGAATGTACGAGACTGCAATTTTATTTAAGGAGTATCAACAACAGCTGCATATTTGCTCTAATTTAAAAAGACAAGTTATTTTGCTTATACTGATATGTTTTTACCATGATTTTTAAATACAGAATATATACCTGAACAAGAACAAAAGAACGTATGAGGAAGTAAAAATATTTAAACTAGCTTATTGGCAGTAAGCAGCCATTTATAATAAAAGGATATTTCATCTGCTTCTCTGTATTTATGGAAGAGAAATAAATGTGGAAAAATAATTACTTTAAATCATGTACAATATTCATTCAAGGTTGTATCTGCTTCCCACAGCACGGAGACTTGACAGGCACTGTGGGAATGACACCAAAAGTTACCCCAACCTCACAAAAGAGGTTATCTTTGTTTTCCAGTCAGAACTTGGGCGATCTCCTCCTACCCCATCGTAGGAAGCTAAAGCTATACTAAAGTGAAAAAAAGGTTTCTTCTCAGGTGTAATAATTGCAGTAGCACACTGGCTGCTCACAGGGGCGTTGACAAAAGTTAAGGGACTTGGGAATGTTCTTACTATGGGACTTTAGGCCCCTGTAGCTTCAGAGCAAAATTGAGTGGTGCCATTTCCTAGGATAGCACTGACCATGTGCCAAGCCCTATGCCAGGGAGTTTTGGGACATTAACCTAATTCCTAGTTCCTAATTCCAGGCACTCTCCAGCAATCTTATGCTCTTGTTATGGATGAAGGAACTGAGTGATTTCCCTCATTCTGGTTCCCCGTGGGATCAGCAATAAAACTTTTAAACCGATCAAGGCTGGATGATTTGTTGTCAGGTACTGCTGCAGAAGCTACACACCACTCTGCAGCCATTACCGAAGGATAAGGGAACCATAAAAAAGCATGGAGAAGGAGGAAGCTTGAGAGAAAAACAGGAAGCACAATCAGGCCCTGGGGCTTATGGAAAAGAATAAAAGTGTACAACTGGGAGCCAGCTAGTCTGGCGTGAGAAGAAATCAAAAGCCCTGGTGGCTTTATAGACGTGAGGATCTTCAAGTCATGGAGACAATTCCTGAGGAAGTTAAGGAAAGTCCAAAGTCCCCCAAGTTGGGGGGTATAGTTGGTTCTTCCCACAGAGGCTAACTGGTATATATCATATCACAGAACTTCAGAGACTTGGACATAATTTATTTCCTTCAATTTACAGATAAGGAAATAAGCACAGCATTTCCATAAACTTCCAATGGATAAAATCACAAATGACTTAGCTGAAATAATGTTTTTCTCAAATTATCTCCTTTAAATATAACTTTCCTCAATTTGACTTTTTTTTTTTAAATTTATTTATTTGGTTTGCATTGGGTCTTAGTTGTGGCAGGTGGGCTGCTTAGTTGCAGCCCGCTGGCTCCTTAGTTGTGGCATGCGAACTCTTAGTTGTGGCATGCATGTGGGGTCTAGTTCCTGGATCAGGGATCAAACCCAGGCCCCCTGCATTGGGAGCGTGGAGTCCTAACCACTGGGCCAGTAGGGAAGTCTCCTCAATTTGACTTCTTGATAGAAGCAGGCTACCTGTTCCAGGTTAATGTTTCTTAATAAGAAACCGGAGCTGTATGGTACACTGCTAAAAGGGTGCAGACACACTTGAAAGTCAGATGAACAGATGGTGAGAGGGACCATTTCACTGAGACAGTGAAGGATCCTGACCAGCATTCTTGCAAGGCTGGAAGGTTACCCCACCTTAGCACTGTGGTAAGCTTACGAGCATTTCCACACAAGGCCAGGATTTTTCCAGGAAGCAGTTTTGAAACCAATGCAGCCCTTAAATCAATGCTGTGCTAAGATGCCAATGTTTCATACCTTAGAACATGCGGAAGATGGTTTTAATCTAAAAATTTTTCAGAACCAGAAATGATTGCTGTAGTCAGATAAAATAGAAATATTAAATATACAATGGCTATTGCTTAACATTCACAAAACAATTAATTAATTACAATTAAGTTAGATTAATTGGGTGGGAGGGGTACAAAGATGCCCTAGGCCACGTAAGTTCACATGCTACTCGGGTGCACAGAAAAGTAGAGAACTAGCTCTAATGACCCGTCATAATTACTATCATTAGAGTATGGTCAAAACACTTCAATGGCACAGAGCAGGTTGTCGATTTTAAACTAGGCTTTGATGGGTAACTAGCATTTCACCAGAAAGAGCATGATGTTGGGAAGAGGGATATGACTGAGCCAGGTGTTGGGGCAGGGGAGGCCTAACCATATCTTAATAATGACCTTCACATTTTAATCACTTTTCTCACCATCATGGTAATTGGAACCCTAAATTATGGATAATATTTGAAATTCAGGTGAATAAAATACACATAAACTGAAAATTATGTCTCTCAATAGAGCTATTTCTTTAGCCATTGACATCAAGAAGACCTTAGTTTCAATCAAAAGATTCAAACTCTCTTATGAAATGGACACTGGCAAAAGTTAGAAAAATGGACAATATTAAATGTCACAGGGATTTAGGAAAGTAAAAACCATCACACATTACTGGTGAGACTGTGGACTGGTATAGCAATTCTGGTGACTATTTCAGCACTGCACACCATGACCCAGAGGTTCTCCTGCTGCTCAAGAAATTCTCATTTAGCTACAGAGTGATGAGTGTGGATATACACTAAAGCATTTTTTGGTGGTGGGTGAGAACTGGAGGTCACTGGGGAATCCAACTGGAGAACAGGTAGGTAAAATGGAGGAGTACCCAACATGGATTATTACAGTGATTAAAAGCAATTAGGCATATGCATCCATTATGATGTGACTAGCTCTAAAAAGAGCTAGTCTTATTTTTATCACATGCTTAGTGATAAGAATAAGAAATGGAATGAGATTGATAACACCATGCCATTTAAATCCCCTAAAATTCATGAGTACAAAGCAAAAAATACATGTATGATGTAAGAACCCATGCAAACAAAAATACAGGAGAAAATGACTGCATATAGGGGAAAGGAAAATGCCTGTGGGGATAGAAGATACCGAGGAAGAAAGGAAGGAAGGAAGGGAGTGGGGAGGGAAGAAGGGAGGGAGAATTCCTTTCTTGCTCTTAAGAAGACAAAGAAGTCAACAGATGACCCTTGACAGAATACTAACTATGTAATCACCCACTTTTTAAGAGGCTCATAGAAAAAGTGAATGTAGAATTTTCAAGTTACTGCATGCTCAAAATTATCTACACTATGCACGAGCATCAGAAACATTAGAAAAAGAATATAAGTACCTACCAGGCTTTGGTGAGCAGCAGTCTGGACTGGTGTAAAGGAGAGTGGTCTAAGCATCTTACACTTGAGCTCTACCACTCACTGGCTTATGACTCTGGGTAGCTGCCTACCTTCCCTTGACATCAGATCCTTCAGCCTAAGACTGGAGAACCTCTGACTAGATCTATCAGGAAATATCTGTTCTATCAGAGCGGCATCTAGGAAGACATGCTTGTAAGCCTCAATCTGTTTTGGCTTTAAAAGGTTCCAAATCCCCAAATCTAGATTATCTAAATAAAAAGAAGAACCACATTAAAAACAAACAAGTAAACAAAGAAATGAAACTCTTAATCATTTAATGTTTGCCTACGGCTTTCATGGTATTTTTCAGTATAGTATTTATTTTCCATTCTTCTTTCAGACAGCTGATAGAAAATTAAAATCTCCATGTGATGAATAAATTTTTTTAGGCAGTAAAAATCTCTAAGTTTTCATTTTTACTGGACACCCAAGAATGTATTACTAAAATGGTTTGGAGGAAAAAAAAAATTATCATTTGACAGGGCTTCCTTTGCATTTAAAAGTCACTGATGTTTTGTTAAAGGCCTTGGTTTACATTATTGACTCATGTTATTCCTAGTAAATGATTCTTGTGTCATAGCAACCTCCTTTCCTCTGGGGCGGGGGGGAGGGTCTTATTTGCAGCTATCTAAAACCATAGCTCTACACCCACACAGAAGGGAGCATAACATTTACAGCAAATGTCACAACAACTATTATGAAACAACAGGCAGATGAGTCATGTGAGATTGGGGCAAAACAAGTGACATTTCAGATGATTTTAGAGTACTTAACCTTATTATTAGAATCCATTTTTAAAATCGTTTGTATCTGCTGGAAAAAATTATTTAAAAAATAGCATAGCAGAGCCAGCCACTAATGTTCAACTAGAAATAAACCAGCGGCTTGGCTACTGTTAAAATAGCTATCAAATAAATCTACCAAATCTAAAATAATGGTGTTGATATTCATGGAAACATATTTGAACCCACAGGCCCACAGTATTAACAATAAAGTAACTAGATAGGTAAAGACATCTCTGACTGGAGTTGGAAATAGAAACTCCTGAGGTTTCAGCTCCCCAACCAAGTTTACAAATGAGTAAAGCAAGTAGCTCCAGGGATCCGAGTTCGGGACTGAGCATATGTAAGAAATTGAAGAAATGGAACAGAAGTGGCCAGAGCAGATGGAGGCTCAGTCTCACGTGAGATTTGCTGGCTTGGTGACAAACATACTAATGAGTTTTCCCTACTAGAAGTCAGTATTGATACCAACAACAAAAAATGAACTTGTTCTGCACTTCACAATTTAATACCTGCCTTCCAAGCACTGATTCCCCACCACAAAGCTGCTGGGGTAGTCATTACCACCTTTCACTAGATAAAGAATCTGAGGTTCAGGGCAAGTTCAGCAACTTAACCAATGATGACAAAGTAGTTGGTTTTGCAGCCAGGTTCCTTGGGAGCCTTCTGAATGGAAGACCCATACATCTGAATGCAATGTGCGGTTTCCTCAGCCTGGACTTACGAGTAAATTCTCCCCTTACTTCTGTCTTAACCTTTATTTAAATTATGCAGAACACATGAATTATGAGAGAGAAAATTTTCTTTTTACCTAAGCCTCAAGATCAGCCTGAAATACAGCCTTACTTTCCTATTTCCTAAGCAGCAAAAAGGGAGTAGAATCCCATTCGTTTACATGGGATCTGAAAGAATTAGGTGACATGCTTTTCTACTTCCCGGTCACAGAACAGAGAGTTGATTCAAATGTACACTGTTACACTATTTTAAGCAAAGATGGTAGAATAAGCCTATTTTATAAATGGTAAAGTATGCAACCAATTTGATTTTTGAAAGTGTAATGATGTAAATTTTTCATACCCCAAAATATTTCTGTTGATGTGACATCACATGCTATTATTAATCTTAGATGTCTGTAAACATCATACTAAATTCAAAATGATTAATCCAAAATTGGCTGAAAAACATTGTTTTTTCCTCTTTTCTCTAGTTTAGGTGGAAATATTTGGTGTTACAAGACGAGGATATTAATTTGCTGACAGTTTCAGTCTGAATTCTGCTGTCTCCTCACCTCTCCAGTATGAATTATGCTACAGACCTCTGTAAATGCAATGCAGCAGAAAACCACATGTTAGCCATCAGGGCTGAATTTTTTGTTCTGGGCCACGGAGAGGCTACCCATCAGTGCATAAAGGTCTGCCCACCTGGCCTTTTGGATCATAGTTCAGACACACAATTAATTCATTATGAGGTAAGTCACTGCTTGCTTTTGAACTAGTCTTTCCAGCTTTGGAGGTGAACATCCTGTCACTGACCTGAAGAAATACCTCTACTCTTTCAAACTCCATTCAATCACATTTCCTTCTGTTTTTTTTTTTTTTTTTTAAACTGGTGGGGGTGGAAGGAAAGAATATGTCAACAATTCGCTGAAAAGCTGGGGCATATAAACAGATAGTTGTGTTTAGGTATCAGCAAAAGGTTTTAGGAATATAAAACAGATTAAAATAGTAAAAGCAAATTCCTTTCATTTACATTCTCCACTGTATATATTTTGAAATTTAATGATAGGGTCACACAATCTGGAACACTCTATTTAATTTACCAGGTTTTAAAAAGCTTGAAGACAAAATCTCACCTTTTCCCATTTATATCCAGTCTCATGAATATGTATTGCTTCGTTGTTTCTTAATGTCGTACTAAGCGCTATATGCATATGTTTGTATTTATAATGAAAGGTTATATGTATCTTCATCTTTAGTAACAAACCATGTCCCCCACTGCCTTCCTCCCCCTTGAGAGGTAACCACCATGCTAAATTCTGTGTTCATCACTCCCTCGCTTTTTTAAAATATACTTTTATTACATACGTTTTTCCGATCAAAATACTGTACTGCCTGTTTCTGAACTTAACAAAATACTATCAAGCTGTAAGTGGTCTTCCACACCTTTTTGTACTAACAATGCTTTTCTAAGAATCATAAATACTGTTTAATGAATGTGGTTTAGTGTGTTTTCATTTTCCAAGGATACAGAATTCATCCAGAACCTATTAAGAACCCAGATCTTTTAGTGTTTCTGCAATTGAAACTCATTCTTCAAACTGAGAGGAAATGGAAATCTAAAGTTTTTTTAGAAATATTTGTGACCAAGTTGTTCTTTTCCTGGAAATTGATTAAAGGGTTGCAGAAAACTGACTGATATTGAGATATAACTGCACTAACAGAAATACAATGCTTGTAACCAATAGTCCAAGAATCCCACTTACATCTATGGCCATAAATACATGTGAAATATTTATTCCACCTGGTATCATGTTTTACAAAGAAAAATGAAGACGAGAAAGGGACAATAGGATGGTAAGAAACAAGAAATAGATGGAGGACAGGAAAAAATATAGCGGCCTGAATTGTATTCTTCACATAGCTGAAAGATGGTCATAAGCAACAGAGCATCTATCTATTCTGCTCATTTTCCTTGGAAAATTGAGGGAAAATTTTGAAATCTAAAATGAATGTCTATTCCTCTAGAAAGAATTTACTTTTGCTTTTTCCAGATACCTAGGGAACTAAAAATCTGGGGCACTTTAAATTAAATTAACAGTTTGAGGTTATGAAAATTCGGGCTACAACTAGCTTCTGGTTACAACTTCTCCAGGAAAGACTCTGCCCCTGCTCTGGTCTACATCAAGACACCTCCATGGGTGGGGATGAGGGACTCACCAATGTAGCACAGATATGGGTCTTTGGGTTTGAATGGTTTCCTGTTAGATTATCCTCTTTGGTCAGTACTGGGCTTTGCCTTCTCTCTCCCTTCGGAGTTATGTGAGGCTCTGAAAACCAAAACTCAAGTATACAAATGTCCTCAGAGAGGAAGTGACTTCACTGGCTCCAGTCCTTTCCTTATCAGGGACAACCTTCCCTTATATTTTGTCCAGATAATTTATAACTTATAAATAATTTATTATACATGTATGTGTGAATGTATGAAGTTACAGACACAGATGTTGGCATAATGTACAGAAGACATTTCTATCAGTCAAGCTAACCGTCCAAAATCAACCAGGTTGCCCCAGGAGACAGTGAAGCGAGTGCCCTTTGAATAAAAAGTGCTCTGGTGGCAGTCTGATAATCACATATCAGGAGAGCTACACAGATGGTTCAGGAATCAGAGATTTGATCAGTCCCTTTCAGCCCCAAAGGATCATGACTCTATAAAACACAATGGAAGAAGCATGTCACAGTTATATATGAGAAGTTACTACACCAGCTTCCCCTGCATAGAGCAATGCATGGTAAGGAGGCATTATAATGACAGAAAAGAAATATTGAGAATTTCAGTCGATTGATGGTGACTCCAAAACAGCTGATTCCACAGGAGTGGCTGTTGCCTTTGCTTAGCCTACTACAGAAACTACATAGACAAATTCTTGCTGACTCACAAATTTACTTTCCTCTATTGTTGTATCACTGGTTTCAATAAATCGTATGCCAAAAAACAAATGTTATTAAAGTTGACCGCATACAGTCAGAAAAAAAAATCATGTGTTATTTCAGACCAGTTTCCTTTAATCTTTCATTTTTCAAGGTCAGAGTTCACATATCATTTATCTTTATAGCCCCACTGCCAGGCAAAATGACTGGCACATAGTAGGTCCTTAATACATGTTTGCTTAGTGGAGCTCTGTGTTCCTCAATTATGATACTTCAACAATTTTCTCATTACTCTTCAGGTCCATTGGATAAAACACCTAACTTGTTTTGGGCAACTGTTCTTCTGAGAGGTTTGCATGATGTTGTTTTACTTACTGATGGGTCTATTCCCATCAGGATAACCAAGAACGATGCAGAAGGACTTCTGAGTTGTACAACTGCTGGGCAGTATATACTCAGCATCACTAAGAGTGGTTTCTTTGAGGATTATACTTCAGTATTTTCAAACCATGACTGTCATCCAAACTTTGTAAATCAGATTGAGTTTATTCAATTCCACACATTATAAACCTATCAGAAAAATAACTAAGAACGGGTGGCTTTAAACTTCAATTCAGAAATATCACTGCATTTTAGGGGGCTAATCGAGGATTAACTTTTAAAAGAACCAAAATAATGAGTCTTACCTCAGCCTGAGGAGTAGGGGGCAAAACCGAAGTCTCATTTTCAGTAACATTACCAGTTGGCCCATTGTTTGGTGAACTGGGACCAGACCCTGGAGAACTGCTACTGACTGAGGATTCTGAAAAACATTGTGAAGTACGAATACACTCATGAAAAACATACAAAGATGAACTGCAGTTATACTCTAAGTAATATACAGAAGCGAACATTGTTTCTCTTCCCCTACGTGAATGACTAAATAAAAAGAACTGTGAAAAATTTTGGAACATTTCTGAATTTCCATACCACGTTTCTTCCTTTGCTTTCACTGCTAAAAATACAACATAGTATTCATTAATTTTAGAGAAGTAGAGATATCCAGTTAGAGAGGATTGTAGAAGCTTTCGATTAGGGGAAAAAAAAAAAGAATGTAATCTCCTCTTACTTGCTCTTGTGCTACCATAAATAATAACAGTAATAGAGATAATGGACTTGCATAATTCATAAAAACATGCCATCAACAAATGAGGCCTGGAGTCATTCCTGTTGTGTGTGGAAAGATTGCTTATATGCTATGTTATAAATGGCTCTTTATTTAATTTACTAAGGCTGTACCTTATTACAGCACATCTTAGTCAAAGTTGTATGAAGAAAATACAACATAAGATAAAATCTCAATATTGTATTGATGGCCTTGTACAACATTGGCTAACCTTAGCTCTACCCAACTTATTTTCCAGAAGATGATAAGTTGCCTAAATTTAATACGTTCAATTTTAAACATCAATATAACAAGAAACTCATTTAAGCAAGAGTTGGATAACAACAATATAGATCATCTCTATCATCTTCAGATATAAAATTCACACACATTTCAAGTTACAAAGGAAGAAATGCACTTACTAAAATATCTAATTAATGAAATAGAAACTTTCAGTTCCTAGAAATATAGCTAAGAGAGGCCATCTTATCAAGCCTTGGCAAATTATCTGTTGAGCTCTAATCAATCCCCTATCACCTTCCATAGTTCATTCATTTGAACATTTTTCTAGGTGACTCATCCTTATACCTTGTCTACTCAGCTCTGCACAGATGATCGTGGCCTCACACTTCTCAGAGACTGACAACTTCTGACATGATTTCTATCAGTGACTTTTCTTTCTACCTCATGATTTTGTCATCCACACTCTCCTTGCCCGTGTCAAAGTGAAAGCATTTCTCTTCTGCTCCCCGCTCCAATGCGGGCACCATCACCCTCACCCATGACCCAGTCCCCTTAACACTTGCTTTAGAATTCTGCTCCAGCAATTATTTTGAATCTTCAGGTCCTCCTTTTCCACTGGAATTGTCCCTCTAGTCTGAAAGCATGCTAATAACTTGTGAGAAGTAGTGTGCTTGTTCTTTGAGACCAGGCAATCTAGCTTGCTCACTGTGGACTGCAATTGTTCTCTTGAACACCCCGAAATTTGAAGGCTTTTGACAAAACAGTTCTCATTCTCCTCATCCTTTCTACAAGAAGATTCTCCACTTCCATGTTTGTTTTTCCATCTCTCTGGCTGTTCCTCCTTCGACCAATTTCTAAATGTAGATATTCACTGAAGTTTGTAGCCTTACCCTATTTCTCTTTCCCTTGTCAAAATCACTCAAAATTATGACATCATACTATCATTTTTATGCAGAATACTCCCATAAAACTTTTATTTCTTGTCTTTCCTTCTCATAATTTCTAGGCTGAATCTCTTTGGAATACTGGACATTTTTCATCTTTTTTTTTTTTTTTTTGCAGTACGTGGGCCTCTCACTGTTGTGGCCTCTCCCGTTGCAGAGCACAGGCTCCGGATGCACAGGCTCAGCGGCCATGGCTCACGGGCCCAGCCGCTCCGTGGCATGTGGGATCTTCCCAGACTGGGGCACGAACCCGTGTCCCCTGCAGCGGCAGGCAGACTCCCAACCACTGCGCCACCAAGGAAGCCCCTTTCATCTCTTTTTATATGTGTATCAAACTCAGTGTATTTCAATATTAAATGTGCTCTGCTTACCTCTGTTTATCACTACCCTTACAGTCATTCTCATTCCCTTCCCTGCTCCAAATCTAATCAATTACTACATTATTTAGTTTTGTTCTTTACATCATTTCTCATCTACTTCTGACTACAATGATTTCAGCTTAATCCCTCAGCCCTCATTACTCTCTCATGGACTACAGCAAAAGTCTCCTGTATTTCTAAGTTGCTACAGCAGTCAGTCTCTCCAAACTTTCCTTAAACTGTTGCCAGATGGATCATAGCAAGACAACTTTCACTATGTTCCTCTGCTCCAAAAAGGAGCCTAACATTATTTCCTAATATTGCCCTTTCTGAACTCTGCACTCAGTCAAATTTAAATCCCCTACTCTCCGTATGTGCTGCTTTCCCATTTCATGCTTTTTTATCCTCCTTTTCCTCCACCTACTTCATTGAAGGTCCAATCCCACCTCTATGCTCAAAGCCTGGCTCACATACCATCTGTCACCTGTGAATGGAAGCTCCCAATTTTCAGGCTATAGTTGCTTGCCCTCCCTTGGAACACCTATTACTTTCAACTTTCTATTATAAATATTTCTCTACTCAGAAGTGCAGTACCAATGGAAAGAATGTGAGACTGGTGGCAGAATTCTGATCCTGCCACCTACCGACTGTGGGATTTCATCAAGTCAATGATATCATAAAATTCTTAAATACATATTGCTCACTACCTTTCGGTCTATATATCTTGCTTACATTTGATTAGTCTATTTTTATATTTGCCTCTTTCTTGTTTACTTTTCTTTTAACAAAGAAGATGCACATTAAAAAAAATACTTCAAGAGCTTCCTTCCCCTGGACTCCTAACTCTTGTCTTTCCTGTATGACTACACACTGACTTCTCATTAAAGTCCCATTTCTGTATCCTGTCTTTAAAAGAACAAAAGTAAAAATGAAAACTATTTTTAAACATTCTGTCTTGTCAATTTAAAATTACGTTATTTATATTATTTTATGTGATACTTACACAGAAGTATTTCCTTATGTAGAAATCACTATGATAGGCGCTAGAATTCAAGACAACAAATACTACAACAGGATTCTACAGCATCACGCTGGATAGGGTTTGGGAGGGGAGGCAGCAACTGATTTTCTGGGAACACTGACAAAAATCTCTGAGAAGAAATAATATCATAACTGGGGCTTGAATAAGAGCAGCTCATGAAATGGGGTCAGTGGAGAAGGGAAGAGTGGAGGAGAAGACGTTGCAGGCACAGGGATGTTAGAATTTTAAATTAACATGGCTTTGGGGGTGGGGAGGGGCGGAAAACTCTTGGCTTTGAAAAAGAGGAAGATGATAAGTGGTTCCCATGTCAATTACTGGGAAGAGAGAGGTGGCATGGGTTTGGAAAAAGCAAACACTTGAACCTATGAAACAAGGAAGAGAGAGGTAGAGGTGAAAAAAGAAAAGCAGTGGGAATTCAACTGCTATGATGCTATGGTGGTCTCTGACTCAATAGCAAAAATAATTAGTATTAAGATCCAAACAGAGCTCATCCTAATTACATGAAAGCTGGCAAAGAAAGGGAAAGGAGTACGGGTAAAGAAAGCTGTGTGTCCAGTAGTTCATATCCTCCAAAGATATTTAGAATAACTGCAACATACCAGTTAAAAATATCTACCAAAGCATCCATGAGTCCTAGCTTATTGATCAGAAATGTGTGTCTAATAAATGTACAAGTCTCTTCAAATACATGTTTTTTTCCTCAGTTGAAAAGGGGAGTTATTATATCCCAAAATTAGAAAGAGAAAATTATGATATTTCACAAGTAAAGAAATCTTAGTAGAACTCTAGCAAATCATAACCCTTACAAATGAGAAGTAATTGTTACTCAAATAAGCATTGAGCTAAATCCCACTGAAATTTGGTAAGGACGAGAAAGTGACCATGGGAAAAAAGTTATGATCAAGAAAAAGATTAGGGGCTTCCCTGGTGGCGCAGCAGTTGAGAGTCTGCCTGCCGATGCAGGGGACACGGGTTCGTGCCCCGGTCCGGGAAGATCCCACATGCCGCGGAGCGGCTGGGCCCGTGAGCCATGGCCGCTGAGCCTGCACATCCGGAGCCTGTGCTCCGCAACGGGAGAGGCCACCACAGTGAGAGGCCCGCGTACCACAAAAAAAAAAAAAAAAAAGATTAATAGGAAAATAGAAAAGAAATTGGGATAAATAAATATGACCTTAAACAATAAGATTCTAAAAAAAAACAAACAAAAAAGCAATATATATGTTTTTCTATTTTCAAGTTTTTCTGTTATGAGAGAACCTACTCTCTCCCACTAGAAAAATCACCTATATTTCGTTACATTAGACAGTTGATATGTTCATTATTGTTTACATTCATTAAAACAGATTCACTCCCCAACTCCCCAACCCCACCAAGGACCTCTATTATGAAAACTTACTTAAGATTTTTATTCACTAAAATACATATAAGTTTCTTGGCATAAAAAGTCTATAACTCTAAATTTAGAATTCAATTGGTCAAAATTAGTGATTATATTTGATACTGGAAAATAAACTCTAGTAAAGTAATTGTTTATTTAATATTTCTTATCCCTCAAGAAAAAATTTTCCCACCAATACTTTCCCTCAGATAAACATATTAATCTGTCAGGACTGAATAGAAGACTAAACATTTTTTTGCCCTAGTAGCCTGTCAAAGCACTGTGTCATTAGTATTCTGTACTTTTCCACCTCTGCCTCTACCTCTGCAATCTTCTCCATACTGTCTCCCTAAACTAGATACTATCATGACCAAAGAAGACATAGAAAACAAATAATTTGTTAAAACTTGCTAAGAATAAGATCTGATATTGGAGAAATAATACCAACTGACTATATTGGTATAAGCACAATTTTCCTTGGGGATGGAGACAAATGGTTGTAGATTACCATTTCTTTATTGATGCAACTAAAGGAAATGACCAGATACAATGCATAGCTCTAAGTAGGTACTCGATAAACAGTAGTCAGTACTGTTATTCTGGCTAGCCTTATTGGTTCTGGTATCCCTGTGTCTTCTCCAATTTCAGACCAGGTACAAATGGGACTAGCGGGCTTTGTAAGACATCAGGTTGAATTTCCTAACCTGTTCACCCCACTACTAACCAGGCAGCTAAAAAAATAAGAACTCTTCCATTTGAGACTAGTGAAAATGACAGTTTTTTTCCCTTCATAAAAGGCAATATATCCCCCTCCTGCCATAAGTCCCAGTTCACTAGTAAACACATAAAGTCATTTATGAGTTCTGTAAATTTGTTGAAAAGTCAAGGTTTTGCTGTTCCACGTAGTTTAATTTTCCCAGATGTATTTTGTACATTCATGTCTGAGTATGGGGGAAGTGTTCTTCTTGGACCTCCCTCTGCTCATTTCTGATCAAATTTCATTAAAAGTTATGTTCTCCTGGCTGGCATTCCCAAAATGGACTGCTTGTTTCTGAAAAGATTAAGGTGAGCTTTGGCATTCCCTAGTTATGCCTATTGACACACAGTTCTGTTTTTCATTCATTTCCTGTTTAACACAGTGAATGCATGGCAAGGTTTACTGAACTACTTGTGAGTTTTCAATATAATTTCCTTTCAAGAAATGTTTCTCCTCAAAATAACTTTTAATATACAACAGGTATATTTTTCTAAACTTTTTTTGTTCATTCATTTTTAGTGTATATCTGCCCAGTCCTCAATTACCTGTCACCTCAAACATTCGCTTCTTGAATGAAGTGACAACATTTCCATCCTTCCGCCTGAGTAAGGGGCTGCTTCTCCTCTCTGCCACTTTCTGTTTTAACCTGGACCGCACCTTCAAGTTGGGCTCAGAGGCTGGGGATTGAGACAAAGAAAATAGATAAAAATTAAAAAATGGAGAGCCAATCGCTCCTGTGTATAAAAAAACGGCTCACCCTTTTCATAGTCCCTTCTCATCTCAAAGTAAAACCCCAAGCATGTAAATAAGGCATTGACTATAAATTAATTAAACAGACAAATGTCATAATTATTTTTATGAAATATGTGAAATGTTCTTCTACTTCTCTAAATGTAAAGTGAAAAAGGAGAAAAAATATGTTTCGACTTATTTTACGTAGCAGAATTGGGATTGTTAACGGGAAGTTAAATGACTGAGTATGTCTGGGTCAGAGTAAGATTTATTACACTTCATTGTCAGTTCTTTCAATTCTCTCAAGGGTGAAACTCAATAACCACAAAAACAGTACCTTAATGTGATTTTAGAGACTCTAGGCTGACTTCTGGTAATAAGAAGACACCTCTGCAGCATATAATTTATGTCTGATTCTGACTCCTGAAATATTTCATTGTCAGTAGTTTCGAACCTGAAATCCTGGGAAAATATACTCGGTATAATAACACAAAACCAAGTAGAATCACTATGAATAAACCTTTGTATACAGTGAGTACACAATCAATTAGAAAGGAAGGGTAGCCAAGTCTTATTACTAAAGTTCTGAGTTAGGTTATATGTTCCAAAATACAAATGCACATTATTCATACATACGTTACTATCTCTTTGGTTGAACTATCCTAAATAGCGATGCTCTATAATTAGTCATTATTTATTAGGTTTTTAAGTGATTATACTTTAGAAGAAAGGAAACATTGGACTGAGTCTGTAGTAGAAATCGGTGATTATGATGGTGCTGGTGGAGATGATAATGATGATGATGATTAGGGAAACAATGTTTCTGATGACAACTAACGTTCACAGAGTGATTATTATGTTCCACTACTGTCCTAAAAGCTTTGTCAATATTAACCTCTTCAAACATAAAAATCCATATGGGATAGATTCTACTTACACCTTGAATATATCAATGAAGAAACCAAAACCCAGACAGGGAAAGTAACTTACCAAGGTCACAAAGGTAAAAAGGGATGATGCCAGGATCTGTACCCAGGTAACCTAGCTCAACTCTAATCTTCTAAATACTGAAAATACTGCTCTTCCACCTTTCTTTATGTATGAACAGTATAACAATTATACAACTGCTTTTCCAAAGCATTACTAATCATCTACATCAGATACAATGTTATAATGTAGCTATAATTCTTGATCAGATAAAATGATTTCTTTGAAGGAATTTTATAATTCTGCCAAACTACAGAGAGTATCAAAAGTAGAACTTACAATCTTTTATTACTCATTTATTTTTTGGTTTTGACTTCAAAATCCTATACTTTACTTTCCTCTTTGTTCTTCTCTTTTTCCCTTTTCTTTAGCTCTGCCTTGGACTGAGAACCCTAGATTTTCTTGGAACTAGCTAGGTAAAATAAAAAAGTTAATTTTTTTGTGTTTTACACTTGATTTTATGCCTGAAAATACTGAAAGTGTAAAAATAAAGGGGTGGTGCTGAAAATATTGTAGAAGTAGAAAATGGGCAGGAGAGGTGGGCAGAGATCAGGACTGAGTACTGAGTACTGCCTAGAGACCTGAAATGTCTTACTTCCTGGGCCTCCCACCTTGAGGCAAAGAAGGGAAACAGTCTGGGGGAAGGATTAAGGTTCTTGCCAGACCTTCCAGGAGTCCAGAGCTTCCTTCAACTCACTTTATCTTAGTAGAGAAGGCTGAGTCTGAATTACTAGCATACAACTTACTCATGAATAAGGGGAAAAAATGGAACTGTATTAACTTACTTAGATTCCACCCCACCCCCGCCCCCTGGTATGTATGTATGTATGTATGTATGTATGTATGTATTTGTTTGTTTGGCGGTACGCGAGTCTCTCACTGTTGTGGCCTCTCCCGTTGCAGAGCACAGACTCCGGACGCGCAGGCTCAGCGGTCATGGCTCACAGGCCCAGCCGCTCCGCGGCATGTGGGATCTTCACAGACCAGGGCACGAACCCGTGTCCCCTGCATCGGCAGGCGGACTCTCAACCACTGCGCCACCAGGGAAGCCCTATTTTAAAATGCCTTTAAAACACCAATTTTGTCTCTGAAAAGCTGTAGGTTAATAAATATATTCCATCTAATACCCAGAAAGGAAAAAATGAGGAATCCCTATGTGCTAACTAGATTGGTATCTGCTGTCACCTTGCTTATAACCCTAGGACAAAAATCACAGAGTCTCAGACTTTAATCTAGACATGACTTTATGATGAAGCCTAACAGATTCAACACTACAGACTGGCTCTCCAGAGGAAATACACCAACTGATTCATCACTTCAAAGATGGAGGAGAAAAGTCACTGTGTTTTCAGCGGGAATATGTGGAGTTGAGACCACACTTCCCAGCTACGCGATTTTCAGCGGGACTTTAGTACTATCTGAGCCTGACTCCTCGTTTGTGAAACATGAAACTCTAATACCTTCCTTACTTCACAGAACTGTGGCCACTGGATTAGATACCTGAGAATAACTGCGAAGATCTGGGTGAACGCAAAAGGGAAGAAAAGGTTTACGGAATTTTTATTATTGCTGCTACTGCTGGTGGCGGGGGTGTTACACTAGGGATGGCAGAGCCAGGACCGGGCCCCGGATCCCCAGATTCCCAGTCCAGTCCTCCTGTTCCTAACACATTGCACCAGCTGGGCCCGAGTTTCTGCAATCAAGATGAAAATGTGCCAACAGCTTGGAAAATCAGCATATGCCATTTAAACATTCTACATGAAACCTAGAATTCCATAAGCTTTTCAGAAAAGACTTTACAGGCGGGCAGATAACTTTTGTTCCTACATGTCTATGAGAATGGGCTGGATATACAGCTCTTAAATATCTTTCAATGACAACAACAAAAAAGTGAACATTAGAATAGGAATGAGAACTGGGTCCTGGTTTTGCATCTTTCAGCTACTATCAGTCCGCTCATTCATGCAAATAAGCAATGAAGACACCTTTGTAGTGCATGGAGTGAAATAGATGTGCTTTAAATGCCTGCTTCATGCATTAGGTATTTGGCTTTGGATGAATTACTTTATATCTCTAAATCTCAGTTTCTCGTGTTAAAACGGAGATAGGTTTGTTTTTGTTTTGTTTTTTCCTCCATATGCTCCAACAGATTCCATTTTCCTTCTTTCTCTGAGTTCATGGGACCGAATCCTGGGACTGCATCACTCCAGTCCTTTGCTGGTTGGATTTCATCTGGACTCAACCTATTGGTAGGACTGGCTAGTGATCAAAGAATTAAGGAGTTAGAGACCAGGTATCCTATGCTCTCTCTGCTACCGTGCTGCATCACCAGGTGTAGCTTTGTCTCTTCCTGATTTCATCTCCCTCTTGAGGGCTCTGCTCCACAGCTTCAGCTTTCCCAGCACTCCAGCAACATTATTTCCTCTCCTTGCTTCTTTAGCCCTGGCTTCTCACTGTTGCTATTTTCTGGGTGCCTCAACACCCCTAAGCAGTCCCTTCATAAAAATCTACGACCCATATTGTGTAGGTTCTGTTTCCTGCCAAGACTCTGATCAACACAGTCCTTCATATTTTACAAGGTTATTGTAGACTCAAACAAAATAATGTCCAGTAGAAGATAAACCAGTGGTTCTCAACCAGCAAAGATTTTGACACCAAGGGACATTTGGCTATGTCTGGAGAGATTCTGATTGTCAGTATGGGGAGTTGCTGCTGGAATGTAGTGGGCAGAGGCCAGGGATGCTGCTAAACATCCTACAGTGCACAGGATAGGCCCCCACAGCAAAGAATTATCTGGACCCAAACATCAGTATCATCAAGTGTGAAAAACCTTGGGGTAAGCAATCAGTAAATGCAAGTTGTTAATAACTATACTACACTGGGATGATCAAAGGAGATAATAATATCTGTTGGAGATTCTCAAAGAGGATGTAAAAGAGTATGGGAAGACAAGAAATATTATCAGAAATCAGGGAGTGCTATAGGTGGCTTAAAATATTAAATATTTCAATACACTTTATACTTAGAAATTTATTTTAAAACATTCAAAGCAAAGCTAGTCAACTTCTACTGGTTATGAAGATATGCAGAAAGATTCTCAATTTGGAGTAGGATAATATTTGAGGCACTGTGATATCTTTATCAGCTGAGGACACACCTTTGTAAAAACTAAGAATCACATATTCTATAAAGTGCAACATAAATTTATTTTCTCAAAATGTACAATATACAACTTTTCTAAGTAAAGGTCCAAATCCATTGGTTTTAGCAAAAGCTTTTGCCTGCATTTCAATTTTGATTTTGAGTCACCAGAGATATTAATATCTAAGTGGTGAAGGCAAAGGTTGGAATGATAGATAACCATCATTTAGTCCTTGCAATGCTTTACAAACTCACTCCTAACATTTCAGAAGCCCACACACCAAAGCTCAGCATGATATATACCCAAGCAGTAGAATTAATGACGTATTGAGCTGACTCAGTTTGCAGTTAAGAGTTAATTCCATGTTTAATGCTCTGGTCTCCCCGAAGGCTGAAGATTTCCATTCCAGTGACTTACTAATGGGAGGAAAATCCTCAAGAGCCCAGAAAGAGATCACTAACTGGGGAGACATTCTGCTTGCATTTGAATGTATGTCATGCCTAGCTGCACTAATTGCATTTCTATTTTTAACCCACACCCATCACTCTCTACATCTCAATTAATCACAAAAACAGAAGGCAAGCTTTTAGTGCATGTATTCCCATCTGAATGCATTTGTTGGCTGAGATGAAAACACTGCATGAAAAATTGATTATAATTATTTAAATGAAAACAATGGTAAAGAGAGAACCAAAACCTTTTTCTCTTTTCACTTAAAAAAAAAGTGAAAGAAGGAAAGAGAAAACATGTGAAGAATGCCTTATGAGTTAAATATATTTGAATCTTTCTTCTCATACTGATCTCCATGGTGCAGAGTGAACTTAGGTGTCAGTGGGTATGAAAATAAACAATGGGAAAGAAATAGAAAAGTTAGGTAGGAGAAGCACAAGTTAAAAAATTAGGATTCTAAGGCACAGTAAGTGACAAGGCCCAGACTTGTCATTTCACTAAGAGATTGGTGTGTTGAGCATGTATTTGAGTGTGGAGGTGTCATTTTTGCACATGTACACACATACGAACATGAAAACTATCTTTTGCAGGAGCAAATGGGTCTCTGACACAAACAGACTAGACTCAGCTTTCAATGCTAAGTTTTTCATGTACTAACACCCAGCAAATCTGGGTGAGTTTTCTGATCTCCATGAATCATTCTGTCATCTACGGTAGATGATATATATGGATACATCACGGTGGTAGATTAAAGGGGTGGAATGAAGTTCCTAGCTCAACTGGCCATCACAAAAAAGTTGTTCAATAGAGAGATGTTGAATAAATGAATGTTTAATTGTGTCCACATATAAGACTATGAAACATATTAAAATAAAACAAAATGAATAAAATTAAAACGTAGGCAGAGGGATAGAAGACTAAAAGTGGTTTACTTTTGCTTAGGGCAATAGTATCTATAACAACAACAAAAATAATGATGGTCCTTTTCTGATCTTTCACTTAGTGTATTTAAAATACTTTATGGTTAATAACTGACTTTCCATACTTTCCACACTTTTTTTTTTTTTTTTGTGGTACACGGGCCTCTCACTGTTGTGGCCTCTCCCATTGCGGAGCACAGGCTCCGGATGCGCAGGCTCAGCGGCCATGGCTCATGGGCCCAGCCGCTCCGCGGCATGTGGGATCTTCCCGGACCGGGGCACGAACCCGTGTCCCTTGCATCGGCAGGCGGACTCTGAACCACTGCGCCACCAGGGAAGCCCTTTCCACACTTTTTTTTACTTGCCTGTTTATAATTTCTACTCTATTTACTCTACGTCTTAAATATATCACCTTTTACTATGAATGATTACCTACTTTGTGCATTTTGTTTCTGTTCTTTTTTTTTTTTTTTTTTTTTTTTTGCGGTACGCGGGCCTCTCACTGCTGCAGCCTCTCCCATTGCGGAGCACAGGCTCCGGATGCGCAGGCCCAGCGGCCATGGCTCACGGGCCCAGCCGCTCCGCGGCACGCGGTATCCTCCCGGACCAGGGCACGAACCCGTGTCCCCTGCATCGGCAGGCGGGCCCTCAACCACTGCGCCACCAGGGAAGCCCCTGTTTCTGTTCATTTTTAATCTTAACTTATGAATGTTCTTTACATCAGTAATTTAGACAAAAATTCAATAACTACGTATCATGGTATAAAGAAGTTCTTCATTCTCATTGGATATGATCATAAGGAGAAAAGAAAGATGTTTCCATTGAGTAATGATTAATGATATTATTAATTAAGATCATTAATGATCTATCAAGATTAAGTACTAGATTAAGAAATGTATTTTAATATTAATGAATATTTAAGATACTCAACAATTCCACCTCCATGTTTAGCACTACAATCATCGGTGAAGGTCAAGCTTCCATAGCCAGTGTCAGATCCCTTCTCTGGCATTGTCTATTCTTTTCTACTGGACTAGATATCAGCTTATCAACCTAGCCTACCTCTCTCCTGGATTTCTCCTGCTATTTCCAACCCACAGGGCTACCTTGGAGCTGCCATATTCTGACACTCTGTCACTTAGAACCAAGCAGGTATAACCTATGACCCATTCACTCTATTTTGAATGTCCTTTCTGAATATTAGGTTTCCTGGAGTAGTTCCTGCCCAAATCACTTTTACACTAACACTGTAGTATTCCCTGTCATGTGTGAAACTGTTCAATCAAATGATCATTACAATTATGAAAAGACACTTTGGGAACACAAGTAAATTTTCTTATCTAGTTGATCTAAAGATATAGTGAGGGAGACCTTCAAGATGGCGGAGGAGTAAGACGTGGAGATCACCTTCCTCCCCACAAATGCATCAGAAATACATACACACGTGGAACAACTCATATAGAACACCTATTGAATACTGGCAGAAGACCTCAGACTTCCCAAAAGGCAAGAAACTCCCCACGTACCTGGGTAGGGCAAAAGAAAAAACAGACACAAAAGAATAGGGATGGGACCTGCACCTCTGGGAGGGAGCTGTGAAGGAGGAAAGGGTTCCACACACTAGGAAGCCCCTTTGCGGGCGGAGACTGTGGGTGGCGGAAGGGGGGAAGCTTCGGAGCCGCGGAGGAGGGCACAGCAACAGGGGTGCGGAGGGCAAAGCGGAGAGATTTCCGCACAGAGGATCGGTGCCGACCAGCACTCACCAGCCCGAGAGGCTTGTCTGCTCACCTGCCGGGGCGGGCGGGGATTGGGAGCTGAGGCTCGGGCTTCGGAGGGCGGATCCCAGGGAGAGGACTGGGTTTGGCTGCGTGAACACAGCCTGAAGGGGCTAGTGCGCCACAGCTAGCGGGAGGGAATCCGGGAAAAAGTCTAGACCTGCCTAAGAGGCAAGATACCATTGTTTCGGAGTGTGCAAGGAGAGGGGACTCAGAGCACCACCTAAACGAGCTCCAGAGACGGGCACGAGCCGCGGCTATCAGCGCGCACCCCAGAGACGGGCATGAGACGCTGAAGCTGCTGCTGCGGACACCAAGAAGCCTGTGTGCAAGCACAGGTCACTATCCCCACCACCTCTCCTGGGAGCCTGTGCAGCCCGCCACTGCCAGGGTCCCGTGATCCAGGGACAACTTCCCCGGGAGAACGCATGGAGCGCCTCAGGCTGGTGCAACGTCTGCCGCAGGCCCACCCCACATCCGTACCCCTCCCTCCCCCCGGACTGAGTGACCAGAGCCCCCGAATCAGCTGCTCCTTTAACCCCGTCCTGTCTGAGCGAAGAACAGACGCCCTCAGGCGACCTACACGCAGAGGCGGGTCCAAATCCAAAGCTGAGCCCTGGGAGCTGTGCGAACGAAGAAGAGAAAGGGAAATCCCAGCAGCCTCAGGAGCAGTGGATTAAATCTCCACCATCAACTTGATGTACCTGCATCTGTGGAATACCTGAATAGACAACGAATCATCCCAAATTGAGGAGGAGGACTTTGGAAGCAAAGATATATATTTTTTTGTTTTCCTTTTTCTCTTTCTGTGAGTGTATATGTGTATGCTTCTGTGTGTGATTTTGTCTGTATAGCTTTGCTTTTGCCATTTGTCCTAGGATTCTGTCTGTCCGTTTTTGTTTTGTTTTGTTTTGTTTTGACTATAGTTTTTAGCACTTGTTATCATTGGTGGATTTGGTTTTTGGTTTGGTTGATCTCTTCTTTTTTTAATTACTTTTAAATTATTTTTATTTTTAATAATTTTATTTTAATAACTTTATTTTATTTTTTTTAAATTTCTTTCTTTCTTTCTTTCTCTCTTTTCTTCTGGGTCGTGTGGCTGACAGGGTCTTGGTGCTCTGGCCGGGTGTCAGGCCTATGCCTCTGATGTGGGAGAGCAGAGTTCAGTACATTGGTCCACCAGAGACCTCTCGGCTCCATGTAACATCAAACGGAGAAAGCTCTCCCAGAGATCTCCATCTCAAAGGTAAGACTCAGCTACACTCAACAACCAGCAAGCTCCAGTGCTGGACACCCTGTGCCAAATAACTAGCAAGACAGGAACACAACCCCACCTTTTAGCAGAGAGGATTAAAATCATAGTAAGGTCACACAACCCCAAAACACACCACCGGACAGGAACCTGCCCACCAGAAAGACAAGATCCAGCCTCATCCACCAGAACACAGGCACTAGTCCCCTCCACCAGGAAGCCTACACAACCCACTGAACCAACCTTAGCCACTGGGGGCAGACACCAAAAACAACAGGGACTACAAACCTGCAGCCCGCGAAAAGGAGACCCCAAACAGAGTAAGTTAAGCAAAATGAGAAGACAGAGAAACACACAGCAGATGAAGGTGCAAGGTAAAAACCCACCAGACCAAACAAATGAAGAGGAAATAGGCAGTCTACCTGAAAAATAATTCAGAGTAATGATAGTAAAGATGATCCAAAATCTTGGAGATAGAATGGAGAAAATACAAGAAACATTTAACAAGGACCTAGAAAAACTAAAGAGAAAACAAATGATGAACAACACAATAAATGAAATGAAAAAATCTCTAGAAGGAATCAATAGCAGAATAACTGAGGCGGAAGAATGGACAAATGACCTGGAAGATAAAATAGTGGAAATAACTACTGCAGTGCAGAATAAAGAAAAAAGAATGAAAAGAATTGAGGACAGTCTCAGAGACCTCTGGGACAACATTAAACACACGAACATTTGAATTATAGGGGTCCCAGAAGAAGAAGAGAAAAGGAAAGGGACTGAGAAGATATTTGAAGACATTATAGTTGAAAACTTCCCTAATACGGGAAAGGAAATAGTCAATTAAGTCCAGGAAGTGCAGAGAGTCCCATACAGGATAAATCCAATGAGAAACACCCCAAGACACATATTAATCAAACTAACAAAAATTAAATACAAAGAAAAAATATTAAAAGCAGCAAGGGAAAAACAACAAATAACATACAAGGGAATCCCCATAAAGTTAACAGCTGATCTTTCAGCAGAAACTCTGCAAGCCAGAAGGGAGTGGCAAGACATATTTAAAGTGATGAAGGAGAAAAACATACAACCAAGATTACTCTACCCAGCAAGGATCTCATTCGAATTCAACCGAGTTATTAAAACCTTTACAGACAAGCAAAAGCTAAGAGAATTCAGCACCACCAAACCAGCTTTACAAATCCTAAAGGAACTTCTCTAGGGAGGAAACACAAGAGAAGGAAAAGATCCACAATAACAAACCCAAAACAATTAAGAAAATGGTAATGGGAGCATACATATCAATAATTACCTTAAATATAAATGGATTAAATGCTCCAACCAAAAGACACAGAACGGCTAAATAGATACAGAAACAAGACCTATATATATGCTGTCTACAAGAGACCCACTTCAGACCTAGGGACACATCCAGACTGAAGGGATGTGTGAAGGGTGGAAAAAGATATTCCATGCAAGTGGAAATCAAAAGAAAGCTGGAGTAGCAATTCTCATATCAGACAAATAGACTTTAAAATAAAGACTATTACAACAGACAAAGAAGGACACTACATAATGATCAAGGGATCAATCCAAGTAGAAGATATAACAATTGTAAATATTTATGAAGCCAACATAGGAGCACCTCAATATGTAAGGCAGATGCTAACAGACATAAAATGGGCAATCGACAGTAACACAATCATAGTAGGGGACTTACCCCACTTTCACCAATGGACAGGTCATCCAAAATGAAAATAAATAAGGAAACACAAGCTTTAAATGATACATTAAACAAGATGGACTTAAGTGATATATATAGGACCTCGCATCCAAAAACAACAGAATACACTTTCTTCTCAAGTGCTCATGGAACATTCTCCAGGATAGATCATATCTTGGGTCACAAATCAAGCCTTGGTAAATTTAAGAAAATTGAAATTGTATCAAGTATCTTTTCTGACCACAATGCTATGAGACTAGACATCAATTACAGGAAAAAAAATCTGTAAAAAATACAAACACATGGAAGCTAAACAATACACTACTGAACAACCAAGAGATCACTTCAGAAATCAAAAAATACCTAGAAACAAATGATAATGAAAACACGACGACCCAAAACCTATGGGATGCAGCAAAAGCAGTTCTAAGAGGGAAGTTTAGAGTAATACAATCCTACCTCAGGAAACAAGAAACATCTCAAATCAACAACCTAACCTTACACCTAAAGCAATTAGAGAAAGAAGAACAAAAAAACCCTAAGTTAGCAGAAGGAAAGAAATCATAAAGATCAGATCAGAAATAAATGAAAAAGAAATGAAGGAAATAATAGCAAAGATCAATAAAACTAAAAGCTGGTTCTTTGAGAAGACAAACAAATTGATAAACCATTAGCCAGACCCATGAAGAAAATAAGGGAGAAGACTCAAATCAATAGAATTAGAAATGAAAAAGGAGAAGTAACAACTGACACCGCAGAAATACAAAGGACCATGAGAGAATACTACAAGCAACTTTTTGCCAATAAAATGGACAAATTCTTAGAAAAGCACAACATTCGAAGACTCAACCAGGAAGAAATAGAAAATATAAACAGACCAGTCACAAGCACTGAAATTGAGACTGTGATTAAAAATCTTCCAACAAACAAAAGCCCAGGACCAGATGGCTTCACAGCCAAATTCTATCAAACACTTAGAGAAGAGCTAACAACTATCCTTCACAAACTCTTCCAAAATACAGCAGAGGGAAGAACACTCCCAAACTCATTCTATGAGGCCACCATCACCCTGATACCAAAGCCAGACAAAGATGTCACAAAGAAAGAAAACTACAGGCCAATATCACTGATGAATATAGATGCAAAAATTCTCAACAAAATACTAGCAAACACAATCCAACAGCACATTAAAAGGATCATACACCATGATCAAGTGGGATTTACCCCAGGAATGCAAGGCTTCTTCAATATATGCAAATGAATCAATGTGATACACCATATTAACAAACTGAAGGATAAAAACCATATGATCAACTCAATAGATGCAGAGAAAGCTTTCGACAAAATTCAACACCCATTTATGATAAAAACTCTCCAGAAAGTAGGCATAGAGAGAACTTACCTCAACATAATAAAGGCCATATATGACAAACACACAGCCAGCATCGTTCTCAATGGTGAAAAACTGAAACCATTTCCACTAAGATCAGGAATAAGACAAGGTTGCCCACTCTCACCACTGTTATTCAACATAGTTGTGGACATTTTAGCCACAGCAATCAGAGAAGAAAAAGAAATAAAAGGAACTCAAATCAGAAAAGAAGAAGTAAAGCTGTCACGGTTTGCAGATGACATGATACTACACACAGAGAATCCTAAAGATGCTACCAATAAATTTGGTAATCAATGAATTTGGTAAAGTAGCAGGATACAAAATTAATGCACAGAAAACTCTTGCATTCCGATACACTAATGATGAAAAATCTGAAAGAGAAATTAAGGAAACACTCACATTTCCCACTGCAACAAAAAGAATAAGATACCTAGGAATAAACCTACCTAAGGAGACAAAAGATCTGTATGCAGAAAGCTATAAGACACTGATGAAAGAAATTAAAGATGATACAAACAGATGGAGAGATATACCATGTTCTTGGATTGGAAGAATCAACATTGTGAAAATGACTATACTACCCGAAGCAATCTACAGATTCAATGCAATCCCTATCAAACAACCAATGGCATTTTTCACAGAACTAGTACAAAAATTTCACCATTTGTATGGAAACACAAAAGACCCCAAATAGCCAAAGCAATCTTGAGAAAGAAAAACGGAACTGCAGGAATCAGGCTCCCTGACTTCAGACTATACTACAAAGATACAGAAATCAAGACAGTATGGTACTGGCACAAAAATAGAAATATAGATCAATGTAACGGAATAGAAAGCCCAGAGATAAACCCACGCACATATGGTCACCTTATCTTTGATAAAGGAGGCAAGAATATACAGTGGAGAAAAGACAGCCTCTTCAAAAAGTGGTGCTAGGAAAACTGGACAACTACATGTAAAAGAATGAAATTAGAACACTCCCTAACACCACACACAAAAATAAACTCAAAATGGATTAAAGACCTAAATGTAAGGCCAGACACTGTAAAACTCTTAGAGGAATACATAGACAGAACACTCTATGACATAAATCACAGCAAGATCCTTTTTAACCCACCTCCTCGAGAAATGGAAATAAAAACAAAAATAAACAAATGGGACCTAATGAAACTTCAAAGCTTCTGCAGAACAAAGGAAACCATAAACAAGAGAAAAAGAAAGACCACCCTCAGAATGGGAGAAAAGATTTGGAAATGAAGCAACTGACAAACGATTAATCTCTAAAATTTACAAGCAGCTCATGCAGCTCAATATCAGAAAAACAACCCAATCCAAAAATGGGCAGAAAACCTAAAGAGACATTTCTCCAAAGAAGATATACAGACTGCCAACAAACACATGAAAGGAAGCTCAACATAACTGATCATTAGAGAAATGCAAATCAAAACTACAATGAGGTATCACCTCACACCAGTCAGAATGGCCATCATCAAAAAATCTACAAAAAATAAATGCTGGAGAGGGTGTGGAGAAAAGGGAACCCTCTTGCACTGTTGGTGGGAATGTAAATTGATACAGCCACTAAGGAGAACAGTATGGAGGTTCCTTAAGAAACTAAAAATAGAACTACCATATGACCCAGCAATCCCACTACTGGGCATATACCCTGAGAAAACCATAATTCAAAAAGAGTCATGTACCACAATGTTCACTGCAGCTCTATTTACAATAGCCAGGACATGGAAGCAACCTAAGTGTCCACTGACAGATGAATAGATAAAAAAGATGTGGCACATATATACAATGGAATATTACTCAGCCATAAAAAGAAACGAAATTGAGTAATCTGTAGTAAGGTGGATGGACCTAGAGTCTGTCATACAGAGTGAAGTAAGTCAGAAAGAGAAAAATAAATACCATATGCTAACACATATATATGGAATCTAAAAAAAAAGTTCTGAAGAACCTAGGGGCAGGACAGGAATAAAGACGCAGACATAGAGAATGGACTTGAGGACATAGGGAGGGAGAAGGGTAAGCTGGGACAAAGTGAGAGTGCATGGACTTCTATATATTACCAAACGTAGAAGAGAAAGCTAGTGGGAAGCAGCCGCATGGCACAGGGAGGTCAGCTCGGTGTTTTGTGACCACCTAGAGGGGTGGGATAGGGAGGGTGGGAGGGAGAGGCAAGAGGGAGGCGAAATGGGGATATATGTATATGTATAGCTGATTAACTTAGTTATAAAGCAGAAACTAACACACCATTGTAAAGCAGTTATACTCCAATAAAGATGTTAAAAAATAATAAAAATAAAGATGTAGCTTACTGTAATTTAAAAATCTCATAACTAGACAAAGGCCATTTATTTTCAAATTAGCATTCAGAAAAATATAGTAAATCTAATACAACTTATGCTTTTTTGGGGGCTTGGATAATATGAATCTTCAATGTTATGAGTCAGATTTTATACATTTTGATATTGAGAAGCAAAATTTCTAGTCTACCTCTTTCTAATTACAATCATTTAATGATATGTAATTCATGTAAAACAGTTTTTAGAAACCATTTATTGGGAAATTTTAGCTTCTAATAGCTAGCCACATTTATGGTAATATATAAATGCAATTTCCTGTATGAATTATAATACTCTTTTTTTAGTTTCAGAAATATTAATGTAGACAACCATCCATCTTCTTATTTAGAACACGCTAATTATGTCTATTTGTTCAAAGGGAATTCTTCTTCTTCAAAAAGCACATTGGTAAACGTTACATAATTTATAGTGTGATCTTCTGAGAAGTGTTTTGTAATTACATTTATTGCTTTCTTCTGATTATGTGAATCCTGCATGTTTGAAATTTTTGGAAACAGGACAAACTGCGTATGTACCCTACTCATGTATCCTTTGTGTTGTATCTATAAAAGTATTTGAAAATGAGAATCATATTACATTTATAATAATATCCTGTTTGTTCACTTAATAAGGTACTATGTAATTATCCCAGTAATTATCTATGCCTTGAAATGATTACAGTTATTCTATTTTTCATTTAAAAATCTATCATGAATCTTTTCCCAAGCAATTATATATTCTTTTAAAAATGCATTATGTGGATATACCATATATTATTCAGCTACATTTACATGTGAATATGTAATATTTTATTTAAGCATTTGAAAACATTTGGGCATTTAGGTGATCTACAATGCTTTGCTTTCAAAGCACAGTAGCACACATCACTGGGAATCTACATGTCCATTTGTATTTCCTTCCATCAATGTAAACAGAAATTTAATTCATATGATAACAACAATGACAACAACTTTCTTGTGAAAATAAAATCAGTGGGTATAAAGGGCAGAGAGTATTACGGAGTCCTGGGAAGTAGCTCAGAGGAGTATGGGAAAACAAAATGGAGGTCCTGGTTAACAGAAGCTTGGTTTAGAATGGAAGGGTTGCTAGCTCTGGGTTGGCATTCGCCCTTAGCATCTGTGGATGCTTCATCTCGTGAGCCAGAGCAGGCACCTCTAAAGCTCAAAAACCTATGACAGGGCACTGAGTTTCCTCAGCCCAACAGCAGGACTCTATGCTGAATCCTGCTTCCTTTTCCTCAGTGTTTCTCCACAGTGCCTGGTACTCTGCTGGCTTAGCACTCAGAAAAACATCTACTGAGTGAATGAATACACAAATTGCTACTCAATGCTGGGTTTTTGGTTTTGTTTTTAATACTAGCACAGAAGAAGAAATAATTATTTAAAATTTTTTTATGACATTTAAAGTAAAAATTGCCATTTTTAACAGATAAGATACTTTAATCAAACAATGTGATTCTGGACAGAAAAAAATAATAATAAGTGATAATAAGCAAATAATAATAATGAGATATATTTCATCACTTTAAATGAAACTTTCTATTCAGTTGGTTCCATTGTTTAAGTTGAAGAGCTATTAAATAATACTGAGAACCAAAGTTGCAAGTTCCATGAGGAGTGGGAACATGTCTAGTTATGTTTCCACTGTTTATTCGGCACGTATACAGTACCTACCACATAGATTAAACCCATTAGTTATTTATTGAATGAATGAATCAATGAATGGGAAAAGGGGTGTGTTAAGTGCTGAGGCAACTGTCTCAGAGATAGACCAGAGAGCCTTTTTCTCCTAGGCATTCCTGGTCTAGCAAGACCAAATGACACACTGTCATCAATGCCATGTGATAGGTGTAAGCAGAGCTTTGGGGCTGGGAGGCAGAGATTCATTTGCCTTGAGGGGAAATCCTGGGGACAGAGAGATCCTGACAGGCAGAGGTGGGAGGGAAGTGCAGTTCTAGGCAGAGGAAACAACCCTGTCCAGGGGAAGATGCTGGCAAAGTTAAGGGATGGGTATTAAATATTCTAGCAGGGTGGGGAAAGGATACTACGTGGAAGGCAAAGCTTCAAAAATAAATGTCAGGGCTTGCCTGGTGGTGCAGTGGTTGAGAATCCACCTGCCAATGCAGGGGACACAGAGTCAAGCCCTGGTCTGGGAATATCCCATGTGCCACACAGCAACTAAGCCCGTGCGCCACAACTACTGAGCCTGCGCTCTAGAGCCCATGAGCCACAACTACTGAAGCCCACATGCCACAACTACTAAAGCCCTTGTGCCTAGAGCCCGTGCTCCACAACAAGAGAAGCCACTGCAATGAGAAGCCCACACACTGCAACGAAGATTAGCCCCCGCTCGCCACAACTAGAGAAAGCCCACGCACAGCAACGAAGACCCAATGCAGCCAAAAATAAATTAAAAATAAACTTAAGAAAATTAAATGCCAAGAAAAATTTAGCTAAGTTATGTAATACTAACAGAGGCTACTCAATCTGTAACTTCTAACTCCCTCTCTCCGCTGGCTTTCTTCTCAGCATGTAGACATGCTCAGATTTTTCCCATTCAAATAAAAATAAGCCCTCCTGAGATACTGATATTATTAGCTACTGTCTGCATTTATACTTTAATTCACAGTCAAGTTTTTTTTTTTTTAAGTAGCTTTACACTTGCCACCACTGCTTCCTAACCTCAAACCACTGCAATATGGCTCTAACCGTCACTGTTTCACTGAAATTACCACACATAGCACTCGGAATAGTAAATGCAATAATTACTCCTGTGTCTACTCTCGGGACTGAACAACTACATAGACTCATGGTGGGTCTCAGTAAACAGCTGTTGAATGAAAAAAATGAATGCTCGCATATAGCCAACATGAAATGAAACTTACAGTAAAAGACCAGGTTTCAAATGTTGCTGAGAAGAGAACTAGCTGAACTTCAACTTCTTTAATTTCTAAGAATTTCTTGATGCTGAACTTTATGGCAAGAGGTCTTATAGATCAGGTGTGGAATGCAGAAGGAATTTCATTTTTCTGGCAAGCATCAAAAATACCAGGTTTTGGAGTCAAGGAAATCCATATCCTATACAGTCTAGAATACCTTCAAAGTTAATTCCTTTATACACTTTAATTTTTTCAAATATAAAATATTTTACTTACCTAAGCAAAAATAAATTTTGAAAATCTGTATTTTGAAAATATAGCAAAATTTTGAATTATGACTTCAATAAAACAAACTTGATTAGGAGCACGTTTCAATCTTCTTCAATACAGTTTCTAAAATAATGTTTTTTAACCTAGAGCCTGAGGGTTTATAATAAAGTCAAGTATCTGAACAAGTATTTCACAGCTTAAATAATGTAGTACTCTGGGGGGAGTCTGTATTTATAGATATATTCATATCTTTTTTTCTAAAAGCCCTCTTGAGTTCTAAAATTTCATACTGAAAAATAGAATTGAAAATTAATTACATTATTAATCTTCTTTAAGTAATGAACTAATCCGGACTAAGTACACACACACAAAAATTACACTGTGCACTCTATAGTTTTATTCACCTCCTCTACTAGATGTATCTTTTATATACTCTTTTGAATAGAAATGTCATGAAAAGTAGTTTTACTTGTGGATGTAAAACTTGTAACATACTTTCTACCCACATACTTCATAAGAGCTACATGTATAAACATAGGTGTGAACTGCTTTCGTGGCAGGGCAAGGACCATCTTAGCAGGCAAGATCTGCACTGGAGCAGCCCTGTTATTTTACAGGGGTACATGCTGGAACAGCACACAATTTTTCCCAGAAAACAACCTTATAGTTGGGATGGTATGGTCCAGAAAACTAACACCTATCTCCTAATAACTCCCTGAGTATACCATAAACCTAAGGTTTATTACGCATTTGTGCTCTCAGCATGAACTTACCTGGTTATATTCATAAGAGTCTGAAGTTGTTTTTCAGTCTTGACTGTGCCACTAACTGTGTGACTTGGGTAAAGCATTATTTAATGTCGCTGTGCCTCAGTATTTATGCCTGCAAATATGGACAATATCATCCATTCTCCTGACCTTAAAGAGTTCAGGAGTATTGATTAAAATGACAAATAGTAAATAGAGTAAATCACTGTCTAATTTTAAATGCCATACAACTTACTTTCTTCAATTGTATGACTTTTAATTTTGTCTCTGATGTTTACCTGAAAATTTTCAGTTCATTCCCATAAAACTATATCATTCTCTAACCTGTTATTTTGTTTACTTTTTCTTCTGACTTGCCTAGTGATAGCCATCCAAAAGCAGTCAATCTCTTCACTACAAAATATTACTGCAAATTAAATTCTTTTTTTTTTTTTGCGGTACGCGGGCTTCTAACCGCTGTGGCCCCTCCCGTCGCAGAGCACAGGCTCCGGACACGCAGGCCCAGCAGCCCTGGCCCACGGGCCCAGCCGCTCCGCGGCATGTGGGATCCTCCCAGACTGGGGCACGAACCCGCATCCCCTGCATCGGCAGGCGGACTCTCAACCACTGCGCCACCAGGGAAGCCCGCAAATTAAATTCTTAAAAATTATTTCATGAAGAATCTTCCCATATTTTTAAATACCTAAAGAGATGTATATTACCTCCTATCTTATTCTATATATTTATTTATTCCTATAAGAGAAGTTTATTCAGTGCGTAATATGAGCTCTCTGAAGATGCTGGGGATACAATACAAAACAAGCTATAGATATTAACCTTAAGAAACTTCTCAGCTAAGTAGAGAATTTTAATTTTAATATAGACATATATGCACAGAGAATTGTCCAGGTATATTTGGGCATATATACTGGCATAAAGAATGTAGTGAGTATTTAGGGTAGCCTGGTGGGTGATGGGAAGGCACCAAGTAAAGCTTAACAAAGGGAAGCATGTATCAGCTGAGCACTGATAGATGAGTATGAATTACTCAAGCATACATTTTAGCAAGGATCTTGTGGAAAACCAGGTATAAATGGCTTGTGTGAGTGTGAAACAGAAATACTTATTCATGGAACTGTAAACTGTTAGGTACTGTTAGGACAAAGGAGAATGAGGTGGTGGAGAGGGGAAGGTAAGGGAGGGAGGGTGAGAGAAGAGAGTTTGTGCTTGCCATGGAAGGACTTGAGCCTTGTACATAATAGAAGAGGTATTAATTGACATGTAAGTAGGAGGATAGGAAGACTAGATTTAAATTTTAAAAAGACAGAGGGTTGACTGGACAAGGCTATGCTGAAATCAGAGAATGGTCAATACTTGGAATGGGGATATGACTAAATGGGTACTGAACTACAACAGAAGACATGATGAGAAAGAGGAAGTCTAAGAGCAAGCAATGACGGAAGCTTGTATCTGATGAGATGAAGGGGAATCAGTAGCTCAGTGTGACTGCCAGATTTCTGGATTAGGTCATATGTAGAAGTGGTTCCATTAGTCTCTTTAGGGAATCACATTGTTCAGTTTAGTTTTTACTGGCTTTCTGGTCAGTCTAGTCATGTACATTTATTTTAATGCTTAATTACTGCTGCTTAGAACTGTTATCAGCTTCAATATAATTTCAAGTCTTTAGGTGCAACCACTAGTCTTTTGGGCCCTTTAGAACCCCCTGAGATACATCTAGTTGCCATGGCTCAACATCACTGACTTCTGATCAACAGGAGTTTGTCCTCCACCCAGCTCAAATGCCAAATTGCTTCCTGCTCTTCTTTTCCTGTTTCAAAACTTTCCAAGTCATTTGGGCAGGTCTTGTTATTATTTATTTTCTTTTGCAAGTTTGACTTTGTAAACTTCATGGTTCTGGAATGTTCTTGGTAATTCACTTCTGCCGTGATGGAATTCACAGCTTTATTATCTTTATCATAAATTTTCTTTATAATACATATTTATAAGGAAACACTATTATCTATTTGAGAATGATGTAAAAGGTAATATTTTGCCTTTGGATTTATTAAGGTCACCCAGAGACCTTCTCTACACAGACCTTCCATTAAATACCTTCTATTTAGCCAATTTTCTCTGGGTGATTGTCTGGATAAATAAACCTCAAACAAACTTCAAATAAAAAGGTAAAGAGGGAATTCCCTGGTGGTCCAGTGGTTAAGACTCCACACATTCACTGCCAAGGGTGTGGGTTCAATCTCTGGTTGGGGAGCTAAGATCCCACAAGCCGTGCAGCGCGGCCCACCCCTCATAAAAAAGGTAAAGAGGTAGTAAATCAAAGTATGCTTTAGCAAACATCATCCTATAAAACTCTTAAGTAGTTGTGGTAGGCAGAATAATACTTCCAGGACAAAGATGTCTATGTCCCACTCCCCAGAACTTGTGACTGTCACTTTACATGGCAAAAAAGATATTAAGGCTACAAATGGATTTAAGAGTGCTAATTGGCTTATTTAAAGATGAGGCGATCCCTATCAAACTACCACTGGCATTTTTCACAGAACTAGAACAAAAAATTTCACAATTTGTATGGAAACACAAAAGACCCTGAATAGCCAAAGCAATCTTGAGAACGAAAAAGAGAGCTGGAGGAATCAGGCTCCCTGACTTCAGACTATACTACAAAGCTACAGTAATCAAGACAGTATGGTACTGGCACAAAAACAGAAATATAGATCAATGGAACAGGACAGAAAGCCCAGAGATAAACCCACGCATATATGGTCACCTTATCTTTGATAAAGGAGGCAGGAATGTACAGTGGAGAAAGGACAGCATCTTCAATAAGTGGTGCTGGGAAAACTGGACAGCTACATGTAAAAGTATGAGATTAGATCACTCCCTAACACCATACACAAAAATAAGCTCAAAATTGATTAAATACCTAAATGTAAGGCCAGAAACTATCAAACTCTTAGAGGAAAACATAGGCAGGACACTCTATGACATAAATCACAGCAAGGTCCTTTTTGATCCACCTCCTAGAGAAATGGAAATAAAAACAAAAATAAACAAATGGGACCTAATGAAACTTAAAAGCTTTTGTGCAGCAAAGGAAACCATAAACAAGACCAAAAGACAACCCTCAGAATGGGAGAAAATATTTGCAAATGAAGCAACTGACAAAGGATTAATCTCCAAAATTTATAAGCAGCTCATGCAGCTTAATAACAAAAAAACAAACAACCCAATCCAAAAATGGGCAGAAGACCTAAATAGACATTTCTCCAAAGAAGATATACAGACTGCCAACAAACACATGAAAGAATGCTCAACATCACTAATCATTAGAGAAATGCAAATCAAAACTACAATGAGATATCATCTCACACCAGTCAGAATGGCCATCATCAAAAAATCTAGAAACAATAAATGCTGGAGAGGGTGTGGAGAAAAGGGAACCCTCTTGCACTGTTGGTGGGAATGTAAATTGATACAGGCCACTGTGGAGAACAGTATGGAGGTTCCTTAAGAAACTAAAAATAGAACTACCATATGACCCAGCAATCCCACTACTGGGCATATACCCTGAGAAAACCATAATTCAAAAAGAGTCATGTACCAAAATGTTCATTGCAGCTCTATTTACAATAGCCCAGACATGGAAACAACCTAAATGTCCATCATCGGATGAATGGATAAAGAAGATGTGGCACATATATACAATGGAATATTACTCAGCCATAAAAAGAAACGAAATTGAGCTATTTGTAATGAGGTGGATAGACCTAGAGTCTGTCATACAGAGTGAAGTAAGTCAGAAAGAGAGAGACAAATACCGTATGCTAACACATATATATGGAATTTAAGAAAAAAAATGTCATGAAAAACCTAGGGGTGAAATAGGAATAAAGACACAGACTTACTAGAGAATGGACTTGAGGCTATGGGGAGGGGGAAGGGTAAACTGTGACAAAGCGAGAGAGAGGCATGGACATATATACACTAGCAAACGTAAGGTAGATAGCTAGTGGGAAGCAGCCGCATGGCACAGGGAGATCAGCTCGGTACTTTGTGACCGCCTGGAGGGGTGGGATAGGGAGGGTGGGAGGGAGGGAGACGCCAGCGGGACGAGATATGGGAACATATGTATATATATAACTGATTCATTTTGTTGTGAAGCTGAAACTAACATACCATTGTAAAGCAATTATACTCCAATAAAGATGTTAAAATGAAAAAAATAAAAATAAAAAGTAAAGATGAGGTGATTATCCTAGATGACCCAGGTGGGCTCAATATAATCACAAGGGTCCTTTCAACATATGGAAGAAAGAGGCAGAATAGTGAGTATCGGAGTGATGCAATGCAACAAAGACTCACCTAGTCATTTCTGGCTTTGACGATGGAAGGCGGGCACAAGCCAGAGAGTGTGGGTGGCCCTAAGAAGCTGACAAAAGTGGATAGACTTGCTCCTAGGGCTTCCAGAAAGGAACACAGCCCTGCTAACACCTCAATTTTAGCCAAGTGAGACTCATTTTGGATTTCTGATCTCCAGTATAGTAAGATAATAAATATGGGTTGTTTTAAGTAACTAAGTTCGTGCTAATTTATTACAGGAGCCATAAGAAGTCAATAGAGCAGTCTAATAAATTCCCAAGTTGGCACTGCTTTGGAAGTCTGAATATCCTGAAAAACTGGTTCTGACTAGATCACATTTCACTGTGCTATATTTTTTTGTATTGTTTTTAGGTAAGGAAGTAGGATATTAAAGAAAACTATTAATGCTATATGCCCATTGCTTAGCAAAATTACCAAGACAATAATTTCCTTAAAATTAATATTTAATACTTGATCAGATAAAATTTTTTATAAAAAGTAAAGCTTTTATTAATATAATTACTTATTTGTAAAAGTATCCAAAAAAGAAAAAAATAGAAAAATGTAGTTTTCTCTTTTAAATTTTTCTGTTAATGTTCCATAAGTGTGTAAATTAAGGACCATTTATTTTAACCCCCAAATGCTGAGTACTTTGTACATTCTAAATAGCGTCAAAAGCAAGCAATTTCCGAAACTCACTGAAGTGGGAATATTTTACTCTTTTTTTAAAAAAACAGATTCCATTTGAGATATTAAGTTATTAAGCCAAATAACAACTGTATGATAAGGCCCATTTCTAAGAATGATTTCCCCTTTTGGTGCAATGTAACTAAAATGAGTGGAAAAAAACAGTTTAGACCTCTAATTAGTCACTTTCAAAATGTGGTTAATTAAAATATTTTTACCTTTACATATGATCTTTATGGTATGAGATACAATTCTACTCTCCTACAACTTAATCAGCTAAATATAAAATGTAACCTTCCATCTGGTAAATCAATTTAACAGACATGATTGTGCCCTACCATAACTCAGTAAGACACTGAGGAAAACCACTGAAATGCTATTTCCTTTTCTTTAGAAGAGAATTATGTACAATTTCAGCATGCTTTGCATTTCTAAAAGTTAAAGTCAACAGGGAGGTATCACTCTCCTTTACATGAGTTTCCCATGAGAAAATCAACAGCAAAGTATAAAGCTTGTGCTGTTATTCATGAAACACTCCTTAATACTAACTTGGCTTTAACCAGAACGTATTATTTGGCAACTAAAACCTTTAATTAGAGTTTGCTTTGAGCATATTTTCACTGAATTTATGTTACATAAAGGCTCGAAGAACAGCATTGTTTTTCTAACCAGTTGATTCGAATTCAGGTGGTTTAAATGTTGTACTTAAGCTATGGGTAGAAAAAAAGAGAATGTTGCTCCGATTCTCATTTTATTGGCTTTAATTATGACTCAACATTTCTGAACAAGTATTGACAGAAGCTAGACAAGAAAGAGAATGAGATGCTCCTTTTACTGAAAACTTCCTGAGCACCTGCTCTGTGCAAGGTTGTATACTAGGTATTAAGGGGGGCGGGAAATTTATCCGAAAAGATGATTCCTACTGTAAAAAAGTGAAAGAGCTGGTAGGGGAAAAGGTCTTAACCTGGTGATGGATTGGACAAGAGGAGAGAGAAGATGATGGAGCCAAAGTGGAATCCAATGGTCAAACGTGAATGATTCAGGGAGGGGTATTTGCAGAACTAAGGAAATCAGGAAGAGGAGCAAGCCTTGAGGTAGAAGATAGGAGGGTCAACGTTTAAACCTGGTAGGTTAAACCAATTGCAGGACATCTTGGAAATGTCAGCCTGGAATCTATGAAAGTGTTGAGAATTAGAGATGTGGATTTAGATCACAAAAGAAAGAACTTAAAGGAAAAATGTGAAGATGGTCCTGATCAGTCTGTTCACTGTAGGAATGAGAAAGCTGGGTTAAGCCCTACCATCAGAGATACCTACTGATTAGAATGAACAGAAACTAGAATTAAAGAAGAGGGTGATGATAATTAAAACATGGGAAAATTAAAAACATGCATCTTTCATGACTACATCCTTTACATTTGCAGCCTATGAAACGTAGGATTTCTAGAGTCCAGTTGTCTCTTCTCCCATGTTTCATGGGCTGCAGATGTAAAGGATATAGTCATGAAAATAGAGACGGGACACAGATGAATGGAAGTACAACACATAAAGTTAAAATCTGAAGGATGAAGAGTTGGTCAGTGGGGTCAAAAGCAGCAAAAGATAATAAGGAAACCTGAGAAAAATCCATTGACTTGGGGTTTCGTAAATTACTGGTGTTCTTTAATACTGATACAGAAGAGAAAAAGAGCTGAATCAGATGATACACACATTTCTATAATACCATAACCTAGCAGAATAACTAATATAGAATAGATGCTCAGTAAATGTTATACTGATCTCATTCATATAGGTGATGATGAAATAAGCTCAAATTTTGACAACAAAAGAAGGTTAGAAAAAACTGGAAGAATTTAAAATTTTCTTTCTTTTTAATTCTTTTTTTTAGGAGAAGGATTGATTTTGAGTGTTGGAACATCACAGAAGAAGCTTGTTAATCAGAAGACTTAGAAGATGCTTGCATTAGGGGGATATTTGAGCAAAGTCGCTTAGCTCCTGGAAAGCAACCATGGTCTCTTAATCAGACTGACCACAGTTTCTGGCCCAGAGTAAGTGCTGAAAACAAATTTGCTCTCATTTCTCCCTTCTCCCATCTCATTAAGCAAAATTGAAAGGGGCAACTTTGAAAATTACCTCTTTCTTTGGAACAGATTAAATTAGAAAATTGCTATTGAAACTGAGAAGAATGACAAAATTTAAGAACTGATCTTCCCAATATTTTTCATCCTTTGCAATCTCCATTCTGTGACGTAGCAAAGCAGACTACATTTAGTGTCAGAGGAAGATGACTCCCTGACCATCCATCTCAATCACTAAACACCTATTCAACCCTTACTCATCTTTAATTTTCTTCCAACTTTATTGTTATTATTACTTTTTTTAGTTTTCCCCAATATTTTTTACTTTTTAAATTTTTTATTTATTTTTTGTACAGCAGGTTCTTATTAGTCATCCATTTTATACACATCAGTGTATACATGTCAATCCCAATCTCCCAATTCATCACACCACCATCCCCACCCCACCGCGATTTTCCCCCCTTGGTGTCCATTCGTTTGTTCTCTACATCTGTGTCTCAATTTCTGCCCTGCAAACCGGTTCATCTATACCATTTTTCTAGGTTCCACATTTATGCATTAATATACGATATTTGTTTTTCTCTTTCTCACTTACTTCACTCTGTATGCCAGTCTCTCGATCAATCCACGTCTCTACAAATGGCTAAATTTCGTTCTTTCTATGGCTGAGTAATATTCCATTGTATATATGTACCAGCTCTTCTTTACCCATTCATCTGTCGATGGGCATTTAGGTTGCTTCCATAACCTGGATATTGTAAATAGTGCTGCAATGAACATTGGGGTGCATGTGTCTTTTTGAATTATGTTTTTCTCAGGGTATATGCCCAGTAGTGGGATTGCTGGGTCATATGGTAATTCTATATTTAGTTTTTTAAGGAACCTCCATACTGTTCTCCATAGTGACTGTATCAATTTACGTTCCTACCAAGAGGGCAAGAGCGTTCCCTTTTCTCCACACCCTCTCCAGCATTTGTTTCTTGTAGATTTTCTGATGATGCCCATTCTGATTGGTGTGAGATGATACCTCATTGTACTTTTGATTTGCATTTCTCTAATAATTAGTGATGTTGAGCAGCTTTTCATGTGCTTCTTGGCCATTTGTATGTCTTCTTTAGAGAAATGTCTATTTAGGTTCTGCCCATTTTTGAATTGGGTTGTTTGTTTTTTTAATATTGAGCTGCATGAGCTGTTTATATATTTTGGAGATTAATCCTTTGTCCACTGATTCGTTTGCAAATATTTTCTCCCATTCTGAGGGTTGTCTTTTCATCTTGTTTATGGTTTCCTTTGCTTTGCAAAAGCTTTTAAGTTTCATTAGGTCCCATTTGTTTATTTTTGTTTTTATTTCCATTACTCTAGGAGGTGGATCAAAAAAGATTTTGCTGGGATTTATGTCAAAGAGTGTTCTTCCTATGTTTTCCTCTAAGAGTTTTATAGTATCCGGTCTTACATTTAGGTCTCTAATCCATTTTGAGTTTATTTTTGTTTATGGTGTTAGGGAGTGTTCACATTTCATTCTTTTACATGGAGCTGTCCAGTTTTCCCAGCACCACTTATTGAAGAGACTGTCTTTTCTCCATTGTATATCTTTGCCTCCTTTGTCATAGATTAGTTGACCATAAGTGTGTGGGTTTATCTCTGGGCTTTCTATTCTGTTACATTGACCTTTATTTCTGTTTTTGTGCCAGTACCATATTGTCTTGATTACTGTAGCTTTGTAGTATAGTCTGAAATCTGGGAGTCTGCTTCCCCCAGCTACGTTTTTTTCCCTCAAGACTGCTTTGGCTATTCGGAGTCTTTTGTGTCCCCATACAAATTTTAAGATTTTTTATTTTAGTTCTGTAAAAATGCCATTGGTAATTTGATAGGGAGTGCATTGAATCTGTAGATTGCTTTGGGTAGTATAGTCATTTTCACAATACTGATTCTACCAATTCAAGAACATGGTATATCTCTCCATCTGTTGGTATCATCTTTAATTTCTTTCATAAGTGTCTTATAGTTCTCTGCATACAGGTCTTTTGTCTGCCTAGGTAGGTTTATTCCTAGGTATTTTATTCTTTTTGTTGCAATGGAAATGGGAATGTTTCCTTAATTTCTCTTTCAGATTTTTCATCATTAGTGTATAGGAATGCAAGAGATTTCTGTGTATTATTTTGTATCCTGCAACTTTACCAAATTCATTGATTAGCTCTAGTAGTTTTCTGGTGGAATCTTTATGATTTTCTATGTTTAGTATCATGTCATCTGCAAACAGTGACAGTTTTGCTTCTTCTTTTCCAATTTGGATTCCTTTTATTTCTTCTTGTTCTCTGATTGCTATGGCTAGGACTTCCAAAACTATGTTGAATAATAGTGGTGAGAGTGGACATCCTTGTCTTGTTCTGATCTTAGAGGAAATGCTTTCAGTTTTTCACCATTGAGAATGATGTTTGCTGTGGGTTTGTCGTATATGGCCTTTATTATGTTGAGGTAACTTCCCTCTATGCCTACTTTCTGGAGAGATTTTATAATAAATGGGTGTTGAATTTTGTCAAAAGCTTTTTCTGCATCAATTGAGATAATCATATGTTTTTTCCTCTTCAATTTATTAATATGGTGTATCAATTGATTTGCGTATATTGAAGAATCCTTGCATCCCTGGGATAAATCCCACTTGATCATGGTGTATGATCCTTTTAATATGTTGTTGATTCTGTTTGCTAGTATTTTGTTGAGGATTTTTGCATCCATATTCACCGGTGATATTGGTGTGTAATTTTCTTTTTTGTAGTATCTTGGTCTGGTTTTGGTATCAGGGTGATGGTGGCCTCATATAATGAGTTTGAGAGTGTTCCTTCCTCTGCAATTTTCTGGAAGAGTTTGAGAAGAATGGGTGTTAGCTCTTCTCTAAACGTTTCATAGAATTCACCTTTGAAGCCATCTGCTCCTGGACTTTTGTTTGTTGGACGATTTTTAATCAGAGTTTCAATTTCACTACTTGTGATTGGTCTGTTCATATTTTCTATTTCTTCCTGGTTCAGTCTTGGAAGGTTATACCTTTCTAATAATTTGTCCATTTCTTCCAGGTTGTCCATTTTATTGGCATAGAGTTGCTTGTAGTAGTCTCTTAGGATTCTTTGTATTTCTGTGGTGTCTGTTGTAACTTCTTTTTCATTTCTAAATTTATTGATTTGAGTCCTCTCCCTCTTTTTCTTGATTAGTCTGGCTAATGGTTTATCAATTTTGTTTATCTTCTCAAAGAACCAGATTTTAGTTTTACTGATCTTTGCTATTGTTTTCTTTGCTTCTATTTCATTCACTTCTGCTGTGATCTTTATAATTTCTTTCCTTCTGCTAACTTTGGGTTTTGTTTGTTCTTCTTTCTCTAGTTCCTTTAGGTGTAAGGTTAGATTGTTTGAGATTTTTCTTGTGTTGAGGTGGCTTGTATAGCTATAAACTTCCCTCTTAGAACTGCTTTTTCTGTATCCCATAGGTTGTGGATCATCGTGTTTTCATTGTCATTTGTCTCTAGGTATTTTTTTTATTTCCTCTTTGATTTCTTCAGTGAACTCTTGGTTATTTAGTAACGTACTGTTTAGCCTCCATGTGTTTGTGTTTTTTACATCGTTTCCCCTGTAATTGATTCCTAATCTCATAGCATTGTAGTCAGAAAAGATGCTTGATATGATTTCAATTTTCTTAAATTTACTGAGGCTTGATTTGTGACCCAAGATGTGATCTATCCTGGAGAATGTTCTGTGTGCACTTGAGAAGAAAGTGTAATCTGCTGTTTTTGGATGGAATGTCCTGCAAATATCAATTAAATCTATCTGGTCTATTGTGTCATTTTAAACTTGTGTTTCCTTATTAATTTTCTGTTTGAAAGATCTGTCCATTGGTGTAAGTGAGGTGTTAAAGTCCCCCACTATTACTGTGTTACTGTCAATTTCCTCTTTTATAGCTATTAGCAGTTGTCTTATTGATTTAGGTGCTCCTATGTTGGGTGCATATATAATTGTCATATCTTCTTCTTGGATTGATCCCTTGATCATTATGTAGTGTCCTTCCTTGTCTCTTGTAACAGTCTTTATTTTAAAGTCTATTTTATCTAATATGAGTATTGCTACTCCAGCTTTCTTTTGATTTCCATTTGCATGCAATATTTTTTCCATCCCCTCACTTTCAGTCTGGATGTGTCCCTAGGTCTGAAGTGGGTCTCTTGTAGACAGCATATATATGGGTTTTGTTTTTGTATCCATTCAGCAAGCCTGTGTCTTTTGGTTGGAGCATTTAATCCATTCACGTTTAAGGTGATTATCGATACATGTATGTTCCTATGACCATTTTCTTAATTGTTTTGTTTTTGTTTTTGTAGGTCCTTTTCTTCTCTTGTGTTTCCCACTTAGAGAAGTTCCTTTAGCATTTGTTGTAGAGCTGGTTTGGTGGTGCTGAATTCTCTTAGCTTTCGCTTGTCTGTAAAGCTTTTGATCTCTCCATCGAATCTGAATGAGATGTTTGCCAGGTAGAGTAATCTTGGTTGTACGTCCTTCCCTTTCATCACTTTAAGTATATCATGACACTCCCTTCTGGCTTGTAGAGTTTCTGCTGAGAAATCAGCTGTTAACCTTATGGGAGTTCCCTTGTATGTTATTTGTCATTTTTCCCTTGCTGCTTTCAATAATTTTTCTCTGCCTTTAATTTTTGCCAATTTGATTACCATGTGTCTCAGCATGTTTCTCCTTGGGTTTATCCTGTATGGAACTCTCTGCCCTTCCTGGACTTGGGTGGCTATTTCTTTCCCCATGTTAGGGAAGTTTTCAACTATACTCTCTTCATATCTTGGGTCCTTTCTCTCTCTCTTCTCCTTCTGGGAGCCCTATAATGCAAATGTTGTTGCCTTTAATGTTGTCCTAGAGATCTCTTAGGCTGTCTTCATTTCTTTTCATTCTTTTTTCTTTATTCTGTTCTGAAGCAGTGAATTCCACCATTCTGTCTTCTGGGTCTCTTATCTGTTCTTCTGTCTCACTTATTCTGCTATTGATTCCTTCTAGTGTATTTTTTGTTTCAGTTATTGTATTGTTCATCTCTGTTTGTTTGTTCTTTAATTCTTCTCAGCCTTTGTTAAACATTTTTTGCATCGTCTTGATCTTTGCCTCCATTCTTTTGCTGAGGCCCTGGATCATCTTCACTATCATTATTCTGAGTTCTTTTTATGGAAGGTTGCCTATCTCCAGTTCATTTAGTTGTTTTTCTGGGGTTTTGTCTTGTTCCTTCATCTGGTACGCAGCCCTTTGCCTTTTCATCTTGTCTATCTTTTGGTGAATATGGTTTTTGTTCCACAGGCTGCAGGACTGTAGTTCTTCTTGCTTCTGCTGTCTGCCCTGTGGTGGATGAAGCTATCTAAGAGGCTTGAGCCCTAACTTTAAATTAAGCATATAAACCTTTTAGACTATATATTTTAATATAATTTCTACCAACAAGTTTCAAAAATACTTCCTTCTAATCAACCTAAAGTTTCAACCTTTAACATACTGCAATTTTTTAAAATTCAAAAGTTCACTGTAACCATCAACTTCCTGAATTTTTTGTCTTTTGCATTTTCCGTAAGAGCGAAGAGACCTCAATAGTCATGGTCTTCCCTCATGTGCCAGCATCTCCATTCCTTTTTCTGATGGAATATTTTCCTGTGTTCTCACGTCATTCATCTCTAGGATTAACCCAATACTGCCTCTGCATTATATGATTTACTTACTTATTTATAAACAAATGAAAGTTATTTCCAATACCTTTCCTTGAAATAACCAAAATTTCATTGCTCTTCTTACCTTCTGTATCAGAGCTCTTCATCATTGAATTCTCCACCTCCTTACCTTCTTCCCTACCCTGCAGCTTTCCCTGAGGCTTTTCCCTGCTCTACTCTCTAAACGTTCATATTCATATCCTCCCTCACTTCCCCTCGGCCTCTTCTCTGCTTCTCTCTCTCTCTCACACATACCTTTTCTCTTCTAAAGAGGTCAAAAATTCCCAAATCTTATTAAGTTTTCTACATAAGTGATCTGAGAAAACTCCAATTTTCAATCAGTGATCTTTAATTCTATTTTGTATTTTATTCCCACCTTTCATCAGCATAATAAAAAAAATCATCAACTTTCCTATCAAACCAGAAGGAATTACCTTCTGCAACACCTTTACCTTTACACTGATTGTTTTTATCATCCTTTCCATCTCTAGTGAAATCTACAGTGCTATGCTAATACCTACACTTTTTCGTGTCAGAAAGACTGGAATTAGAATTCTACTTTTTTTGTTTACTAGCCGTGTGAACTTGGATACATTTAGAAGTTCTGTGAATGTTAATTTTTATAAAAGCTAATTAGCTACCCTCTCTGCTTTCCATTCTCTCTTTTTATTCAGACTGGCACACAATAACCAACACATATCTCTCTCAAGCTTTTATTGTTTCAAGTTAATCTCATATATACAAATGTATTGCACTGACTTATTTGCTCCTCTTCTTTCACTAGGCTTCAAGACAAAGTGAATTCCTGCAAACTGGGTCATGCGTGGGCTTCCATGATCTGGCACTACACTATCTAGCAAAAGTTCCTCTCCTTGCTGTATAATATAGGTCCTCCACCTTAAGATGCTCACTCCTTAGCACTCTGCCTTTTTTGCTTTTCCCTAACTCTCCACCTAACCATTACTGAGGTAATATTGTGAACCTGTTCTCTCCACTAAGACTTCACTATCTGCTTCTAAAACTTTCAAGAACTTTAAAAACTTTAAACATGTTATGATCTTAATCATATAATATTCTATATCCATAATGAAATCTTTTGGGGGAATAAAATTGGTAATGATTAAAAAACAAATAAATACATAAACAGAAATGTCTTCCATTTGTATTTATTCTATGTGTTTTCACAAATAGACTACTTATCTTGAAGGCAGAAATTAGTTTAATATGTCACCTGAATCAAAAAAAGCATCATACTGAGCTATAAAAGCAACAGAGAAAACATTTCTGGAGTTTTTTAAGTATAAATTTTATACGTTTACAAATTATAAAATCTGTGAATTCCACAATTAGGAACATTTCTCTATTAACATTTGTCCACTCAAGAAATGTCACATATGCCCATTATTTCAGATTTTTTCCCTGTTTCTGCTAAAACTGCAATGGCAATCTTGTAACTTATTTATGTTATGCCACTGTTAAAGGAATTTTAAGATGCTCTCAATAAATGGTATACATTAAACAGGCAATTGAAAAAAATAATGTCACTCAGGATAGCTTAGGGTCCAGGGATATAGACATTTTCATTCACTGTAGTTAGGGGTGGGAGGTTAAACAAATCTTATTTAGTAGATTTGAGGCAGGAGACAGATGGGCCCTCAGGGTAAATGGTTTGAGTTCGTTCCTGTGGACCGATACTCGAAGACGGGAATAACAGAAAAATTGAGAGAGGAGGCTGGGCTCTGCCCACATAGAAGATTTAGAGACCACATATTCCTCATTCTCGAAGTCAGGAGACCTTCCCGACTACACATGTGCAGAAAGGCTCCTTGGAGGTCAAAACGGGAGTGATACCAAGTGGCCAAACCTACCTAGGCCTCTTCGGCAGAATCCATCTTGGCTAAGAGATGCGTACACACATGGAAATATCCTGAGATACACCAGATATGGACTCTGAACCAGGCAAATCAAAATGAATGGTCAAAGGAAACCCAGAAGAAATGCCCCATAAAAGTGATTCAAATTGCCACAAGGGTATGACTCACTCTCTCTGAGCCTGCCATGTATCTATCCACATGTACTGTACTCTTTTCTCCTAATAAATACTTTACTTGTTTCACTACTTTCTGTCTTTGTGGGAATTCTTTTTCTGCAAAGCCATAGGGCCGGGGCCTTGTCACTGACCACTGGTCTAGTGGCTAGGATTCAGCGCTCTCACTGCTGCGACCCGACCTCAGTCACTGGCTGGGAACTGAAACCCTGCTTCAAGGCACTGCAGGCTGAGGCCACCTGAGATCAGACAGAGTTTGAATCAGAAAATATACTGTTAGAAATCTATCCTGTAGAGATAATAATCAATTTGCCCAAAGAAGTACTTGTATAACGTTAACTGCAAAATTATTTCCAATAGTACTGGAAATACTTTAAATGTCCAACATGAGAGAACTGTAAATAAATCTACTTCAACTGAACAAGTTGAACAGCTTAGTTTCTGACGAGCAAAAGGAAAGGTACAAAGAATTATATAGTTGCAGTAAGTATATTAATTCTTCAAGAAACACAAACATGATCCTAGTAATAAATCCAAAGGAAAGTTATTATATGTATATATGTAATGGTAATGGAAAATATAATGGATATGTCTTTAAGAAACATTTTAAAGGCTAGAAAAATATTATTCATATCTTTTTTTCTTATAACTATATTATAAATGAATAACATGACAAGTTTAAAAAGTAAAATTGCTTCTATGTGGAATATTCAAATTCATATAAATTAATGTCTATTAGTTCATCTGTATCCACAAGCTTATCTATTCCCCTAAAGAAATCTAGCAGATATTATTTTCTTGTATAGTGACTGCAAAGTATCATATTTTGGTAGTAACTTTATATTTTCAGTTTCTCAGAATTCTGTCATTGATCAATAAATTAGCTCTTGTATTTGTGGCAAAAACATTTGGAAGATCCAACTTAAAACGATATTTAACTTCTGGAATAGTTTATCTTTTAAAACTGTTTAAATATTTAGATGCAGAAAGAACACATCAATTTGTGGTTTTAAATAATTTGCTTTTAATGAAAAATGCCTTAGTAGTTGAAATTATGAAGAATAATCAAAACATATTATTTCTAAAATATTTGGAACATTATTCATCATTGGACTGAAGTTAAATTATAAATGGTACAGTCTAAATTGTTATAATTCACTACATTAAGATGAATCAACGTGGTGTTTTAACTTTAGCAAAACTGCCTTTTTCAATGATACTAGATACCACTTATTTATGTACAAAACACAGGGGCTGAAAGACCAGGTTCTGAAATAAAACTTCCTTTCTTTGAGCCTGGCACTGCACTTCCTGCTCATATAAATAAAACGAGCACTGAGGAAAATTACTAACCTCTCTGTGATTGTTCCCTTGTCTATAAAACTAGTGAGAAATAATAAGATGTATTTCAAGAGTTATTGTATGGAAACCAGTATGATATATAGATAAGATACTTAAAATGGTATCTAGCACGTGAAACCAATATTACTACTATATAAATTTAACTTTTTTTTTTAGAAATTAAGCAATTCTTTTTTTAATATTTTTATTGGAGTTAAATTTAACTATTACAATAATATATTATAGAGGGTAGTGTTTATGCAGGGCATAGGTAGCAAGGGCATTTTAAGGGAGATGAACTGTAAAAAATTTCAACATCGGGGCTTCAGGGCAGGGAAGGTAAAGGATTTGGAAAAAACTTCCTATAAATTTAAGTGTTTAAAATGACTTTTGAAGAACAGGTAGGTATCCCAGATCTGAGGAGTGCACTGAGGCATTTGTGAAAATCCACACATAATTTTGAAGAAAGGAGTTAATAGGATCAGAGCCGCCCTTTAGAAGGATGAATGCTGGTTAGAGGTTCATTCTCAGTCCAGGCCATCTGAGAGCTGCTGTATACGCCATCCAAACTTCCAGGGTGGGCAAGTGAGGCAGGCTCCCCACCTGCTCTCCTCAGTATAATTTCTCTGTCTCTCAGAGAGACTGACTCAGGGCTGGTACATGACCCAAGCTATTCAGGTGAGTTAGTCCTGGGAATTATCAGAATTACAATAGCAAGATATGGACACAACCTAAACGTCCATCGACAGATGAATGGATAAAGAAGACGTGTGTGTGTGTGTGTGTATATACACACACACACACAGAGTAGAATACTAGTCAGCCATTAGAAAAGAATGAGATAACACCAATTGCAACAACGTAGAGGGACCTAAAGATAATCATACTAAGTCAGAAAGAGAAAGGCAAATACCATATATTATTTATATGTGGAATCTAAAATATGACACAAATGAACTTATCCATGAAACAGAAACAGATTCACAGACATAAGAGCAGACTTGTGGTTGCCAAAGGGGAAGTGGGGTGGAGAAGGGATGGGATTAGCAGATGCAAACTATTATATATAGAATGATAAACAATAAGGTCCTACTGTATAGCACAGAGAACCATATTCAATATCCTGTGATAAACCATAATGGAAAAGAATATGAAAAAGAAGGTATATATATGTATTACTGAATCACTCTGCTGTACAGTAGAAATTAACACAACATTGTAAATCAACTATACTTCAATAATAATTTTTTTTAAAAAAAGGAGTTACTTGTGGGGAAAGTGCTTGTTTTTGCTGTTCTTTCTAAGCAGGGAAGAGGTAAGCCTAGGGCTGTACTGGGTTATCCCTGTCACCATTAGGAGAGAGCATTACTGTATGTAAAGTCAAGCAGAAGCAGGATAGGAGCTCATATGTCTAATAACAACATGTGAAAACATTGAACTAACATCATCTAAGCACCTAGACACTAAGAAAATTCAGTTAAGTGAATCCTCAAAATCCTCTCCTTTTTTTTAAACTAAGCTCTTTTGTACTGGTTTCTTGCTTCTTAAAAACTGAGTCCTGAAAATACAATGCTGCTCAGACATTATATCTTTTTTGCATGATATGATTTAGAATGCTTCTAAGTCTATGTCCAAACTTCTAGGGGAAGAGTTTGCTGTGACTGGGATGTCTGCCTTGGGCACTGAACGGATTTTGTAGTGACACTCAGGTCATATGTGTGCCTGCCTTGGTCTATACCTGTAGTGTCCTATATGATAGTCACTAGCTAGCTACATGTGAATATTTAAATTTAAAATTTATCTCCTCAGCCACACTAGCCACATTTTGTGTTCAATTTCAAGTGGCTACATTTGCCTAGTGGCTACTGGACAGTGCAGACAGAGAACTTTTCCCATTATTACAGAATAATCTATTTAGCAGGACTATTCTATTCTATTTTCAAAAAACCACATATGGGGACTTCCCTGGTGGCGCAGTGGTTAAGAATCTGCCTGCCAATGCAGGGGATGCGGGTTCAAGCCCTGGTCCAGGATGATCCCACATGCCACGGGGCAACTAAGCCCATGTGCCACAACTACTGAGCCTGTGCTCTAGAGCCCGCGAGCCACAACTACTGAAGCCCATGTGCCACAACTACTGAAGCCCTCATGCCTAGAGCTCGTGCTCTGCAACAAGAGAAGCCACCGCAATGAGAAGCCCGCGCACCGCAACGAAGAGTAGCCCCCGCTCGCCGCAGCTAGAGAAAGCCCGCACGCAGCAACGAAGACCCAATGCAGCCAAAAATAAAACAAACAAAAAAACACATGTACAGTTGTAGCAGGCTAATAAATTCTCTGAGAATTTCTTTTGTGTTACCTACTTAAAAATGTGATAATAAAATTAATACAGATAATTCCAATTAAATACACTGAAAGCTTAAAACTAAAAGAACTAATATATCAATGTCTTCTCTTACCTACATTCTTCAGGTGGTTTGGATCTTTGCTTTCACTCAAGAATGTTTATAATGTGGAAATATGAAACAGTAGTTTCTTAAGAAGTAAGGTGGCTCAAAAGCTAAATTAAACTAATTGTCAATCAACATGCCTCTCACTATGAGAACTGTGAGCTCCTTAATGGCAAAAATCCTTTGTTACTCAGATTAATTTCTTTAATACCCACCAACAGGCCCAGCACAAAGTGTGGTTTGTCAGATAAGGAATGAAGATGTGACAAACACTCTCTTCAAGGACATTTTTACCATCCAATTGGGAAGAACAAGATAAAAACAAGAGGATGAAATATGATACATAATAATTGACATATGATTGCCAGCTTTTATAGCAAAAATTACAAAAGTGAATACAGATAAGGAAACTGTCAGAATGAAAGTTTTATGAAAAATGACTTTTGAATTTATCTGGTATATGGATATGTAGTAAAGAATGGAGGGATCAGTATAAACATTAAAATAAATATAAGCTCAAAAGCAAACACTTTTATAAAAGAAGAAATTGGTAGACAGAAATAGAGACAACTCTGGGCAAATTAAGGTCACCTGATGAAAAATCTAGCATGCAAGGGTAAAACTGTTATTATGTGCTACCTTAAATACTAAGAAGGTTTTTGAGCAAACAGATAATCGTTTCCAGCAGATTTCTCTACCATAAAGGACACTTGCATTTCAAAGTAGCTCACCAGGGGGCTGAAAATTTAAAGAAAATATAACCACCAATATTTTATCATTTATTTTTTCATCTTTTAATTTATTTCATTAGATGTATCTAGAGATATAAGTGCATATATTTGCATAGAATATTTTCCCAGTTTCAAGTTATATAACTGTGAATATTACAAATTAGGAGTCATTTTTCAATCATTCTCATGATTATACAACAGATGGCTAAATGCTTTTGAAGTCTTAATTATTATTTTTTGCCAATTTCTCATTCCAATCTTATCTAAAATGTCCTGCCTGTTTCTAATTGACCATTTTATGGGGAGTGAAAAATATGTCATTAGACTTTGTTACAGTTAATTATAATGAATTTGAGATACAATTCTGCAAAAGCACCATCATTTATTTCTTATTTATATGTTCTTCAAATCATTAACGTTTTCTTATCTTACTCTTCATGAAACATGGTGATACAGTTCCTTTTTAGACTTATACACAATATTAGGAATCATTTGGTCCAAATCTGTCATTTAACCGAGAAATCTGAGATCCAAAATCATGAAGTAATATGTTCAAGGTCATATATTAGTGACAAAAGACTACAACTCTAGACTCCTTTTGCCATTCCAATTATTTTACAATTATACTATGTAGCTACTACTAATAATTCCTACTACTAATGCCACATCATTCTTCTCAGTAACTCACACTGGCAATATGTACAGAGACTCTGCTATGTCAGACACTGTGCTGAGCAGGTTCATGAAGTATCTTTATTGCTTACGATAATCCAGCAAGCCAAATATTTTCCATTCTTGACACTTTAAAAATTGAGGCTCAGAGAAGTCCTGTAACTTGCCCGCAGTCATAAAGCTCTAACTGGTAGCACTATGCTGGAATTCTCAACCAGATCTAACTCCAAACCATGCGATTGTTTTCCAAGCTTTGTTTTTCTAGGCTCTATTAACTTTTTCACACTAGTTTCCGCATAAGCAAATAATTTTAGTTAGATGTTCAAAGGTCTTACAAGGTTGATTATCAAACAATTCTCAACTGACACTTGCTCTTAGCTCTAACTAGTCACCATACATACCATATATACAATCTGCGAGACCAGCTTCTCTTTTATCGAACTATGAAACTTAAACAATTTGTCCCTTGTTTCTAACATAACCATACATCTAACTCTTGAATCAAAAATTCTTAGGAACATTAATTTCTATTATGCTTTAAAGTGAAAAATCACGTTATAAATTTGTATTCTTTTTCTATCACAAGGATTCTTACTACTCTACACCATTTAATTCTACTACAGTAATTTATCAATTGTAACAGGCACAATTACCTTGTGCACCACTAAGGAAAAAATGCAAAAGTAAAAAACAGTGCTAGTTAAACTATAAAGTATTATCCATTAGATCCATTCAGATATGTTTGTTTAAAAAATGAGCAAGTAAGTCAAATCATTCTGTTGTACACCTTAAACTAATACAGTGCTGTATGTGAGGTATATTTTAATAAAACTGGAGAAAAGTGTGTATCAATGAAATCATGGTAGTTGAAAATGGCTAACTTTTCATAATCTAAATAATTAAACCTATCAAAAAGCCTTCTTTTAAAAAGTAATTTTTCTATGTAAAAAATTAAATCTTATTTTAAAAAGGAGGTGATTTTTCTAGATTTTGGAGGGCCAAAAAGTGGTTACCTCATCAAACCTCTAGTGTTTGATATGAAGAGAAAAGTAAGAAAAATACAGGGAAAAAAGTCCTTATAATTCCCAAATCTTGCTTACACAGTAGTTTATACTCTGTTCCAACCCAATATTTCATCAAACTTATTCTCAAAGTAGCAAAAATCAATGCAGTGTTTGATTCCTATTACGGAGAAGAGAAAGAGGACATATAGACGAGGGCACAGAATAAAATACCATAGACTGAATCATTAGGCAAAGACTTTAACACAAAGTATTGCCTTCCTTCCAAAATGTGATTTGAAATTATTTTAGTCTATCCTCTCTCTGTCATAGTATTTTTAGCACATGGATTTGTTAGTCATGATCATACTGAGCAGAAGGAGAGTCAATCGTTGATGACTTATAATCTTATAAAAATCGATTATAATTAATTGCTTAAATATGAATCTGTCACTTCAAAAAGTTGTAAGGTTGTGTTTTAAAATTTTTTCAAAGTATTTTACTGGTTTAAAAGTCAATGGCTGACTTTTGGTATCAATTCCAACACGTAAAAAGCTTGGAAATCTTCACTGACATCCTCACCACAAGAAGAAAGCTGAGCAAATTAAAAACCGAAGCGATTTTCTTAGATTCATCAGAGAATTGAGGTCTCAGAGCAAACCGCCACTCCAAAATCTGGAGAGACAGAAAAATACTGAAAATCACAGCTGAGATCAACTTACTGAGAACAGAAGCCACTGGAGCCAGTAACTGGTAGGAACACTTAGATGTTAATTTTTTTTTTTTTTTGCGGTACGCGGGCCTCTCACTGCTGTGGCCTCTCCCGCTGCGGAGCACAGGCTCCGGACGTGCAGGCTCAGCGGCCATGGCTCATGGGCCCAGCCGCTCCGCGGCACGTGGGGTCTTCCCGGACCGGGGCACGAACCCGCGTCCCCTGCATCAGCAGGCGGCGGACTCTCAACCACTGCGCCACCAGGGAAGCCCCTAGATGTTAATTTTGATGAGTTGCTGGAGCCTGAGTGTGGACTAGCTTGAGAGTTAAAAATTCCAGGGGCCCAATCTCAAGGGGGGACTGTACACATTCATAGGTTTGACTTACAAGAACCCAACCAGGTTCTCTCAGTGAAGATCAGTGAAGAATCCCCTCCTGTATAAGTGATGGTAGGGAGTAGAGGTGTAGGAGGAGAGAAAAGCAGTCATTCTGAAATACACCAGGAGAAAAGTACAATTTTCAAATATACCTAGAGCATTCTACATAACAAAACCTGCCTTCCAAAGGAAAATATCTTACCAGAACTTTATTTGATCTGGAGGGTACAGCAATTAGCCAACCGCAGCCTCTTCTACCTTTCCTATCTCACTTATTAAGGGAAATATTGAAAAAAAGAAGCTAAGAAACAGCTCTGGAGGTCACAGACCACAAACTCAGGTTCCACTAAAAAAAACCCTGAGATTTAATTATAAGATTATAGAACACTGTCCCTCCCCAATGTCTTACCACCATTTTAACAGGGTTCCAGTATAATAAGAGTGGATTGCAAATGCGAGAGCTGCAAGACACTGCTTATGAAGGAGTTCTTAGGGAAACCCCAAAACAGGGGGAATAAAAACAAACAAACAAACAGTAACCAAGCAAACTAGAGGGAACTAAAGCCTCTGGCACCTACATCTATGCAAATGTTAAACACAGCCCAGTTCCAGTTACATTAACATAAAATCTCACACCACAAGCTTAACCCATCAATCTCTGTTTTCTAATATACCATGTCCAGCTTTCAACAAAAAGTTGGAAAGCATGCTAAAAAGCAAGAGAAAACAGTCTGAAGACACAAAGTAAGCGTCAGCCTAGATTCAGTTCTGACAAAGATTTCAGAATTGTCAGACAGAGAACTTAAAATAACTATGAGTAAAATGTTAAGGGCTCTAATGGAAAAAGCTGACAACATGCAAGAACACATGAGTAACTGTAAGCAGAGAGGTGGAAACACTAAGAAAGTACCAAAAGGAAATGCCTGAAATCAAAAGCACAGAATGAAGAATGTCTTTGATGGGCTCAGTAATAGACTGGACAAGACTGAGGAAAGAACCAGTGACCTTGAAAACCTGTCAACAGAAACTCCTGAAGCTGAAGGGCAAAGAATAAAAGAATGACAAAAAGAACAAAATGCCCCCCAATCTGGGACAGTTACAAAAGATGTTAACACTTGCATAATGGGAAACCCAGAATAACAAGGAAGAATGAAGCAGAAGACTATTTGAACAATGGCTGGAATCCACAGATACAGGAATCTCAGGGAACATGAAACAGCATAAATAACAAAACTGGACACCTGGGCACATCATATTCAAACAGCAGAAAACCAAAGACAAAGAATATCTTAAAAGAAACCAGAAGATATGAGAAAGCATCTTGCCTATAGAGTAACAATGATACAAACTGAAGCAAATTTCTTGTCAGAAACCATGCAAACAAGAAGTCAGTGAAGTGTTTAAAGTGTTGCAAGAAATAACCCCAGCAACCTACAATTCTGTATTCAGTGCAATTATCTGTTAAACATGAAGGAGAAATAAAAACTCTCAGACAAACAAAAACTAAGGAAATTTGTTGCCAGTAGACCTGCCTTGCAAGTAATATTAAAAAAAGTTCTTTAGCAAGAAAAAAAAGGATATAAATCAGAAACTCAGAGCTGTATAAAGGAAGAAATAAATGAAGGTAAAATGAAATGTTTTATTTTTCTGGTTTTTAATTGACTAATTGACTATTCAAAATAAGAATATCACTATGGGAAAGTGAAGTTAATGACAGCAAAATTATAAAAGATGGAAGAGAGGAATTGGGAATACTCTGTTATAAAGTACCTATACCCATTAAGCAGTATAGTGTGATTTGAAAGTGGGTATAGATTTGCTACAAACGTGCACTTCAAACTCTAAGGAAACCACCACAGAAATTTTTTTAAAAGAGGTACAGGGCTTCCCTGGTGGCGCAGTGGTTGAGAGTCCGCCTGCCGATGCAGGCGACGCGGGTTCGTGCCCTGGTCCGGGAAGATCCCACACGCCACGGAGCGGCTGGGGCCCATGAGCCATGGTCGCTGAGCCTGTGCGTCCGGAGCCTGTGCTCCGCTATGGGAGAGGCCACAACAGTGAGAGGCTCGCGTACCACAAAAAAACAAACAAACAAAAAACTGGTATGCTAAGACAGGAGAGAGCATGGAATCATATACAATGTTCAGTTAAAACCAGAGAAGGCAGAAAAAGAAGGAAAGATTAAAAAAAAAAAAAGAGTAAGTACAATGATGAGAAAACAGTTACAAACATGGTAGACATTGATCTAACTATATCCATTACCACTTTAAATGTGACTGGTCTAATACACTAATTAAAAGAGACTGTCAAAGTGGGTTAAGAAAAAAAAGATACAACTGTATGTTGTCTATGAGAAAACCATTTAAAATATAAAGACACAGATTAAAAGTAAAGGGATGAAGAAAGATATACCATGCTAACACTGGGAAATTACAAATTAAAACCATTATGAGAAACCATTACATACCTACTAGAATGGTTAAAATCCAGAACACTAAACTGAAAATACCAAGTGCTGGTGAGAATGTGGAGCAACAGGAACTCTGACCCACTGCTGGTGGGCATGCAAAATAGTACAGCCACTTTGGAAGGCAGTTGGGCAGTGTCTTACAAAACTGAACACAGTCTCACCATAAAATACAGCTATTGCACTCCTAGGCTTTTACCTAATTGAGCTGAAAACCGACATCCACACAAAAACCTACATGTGAATGTTTAGGGCCACTTTATTCGTAATTGTCAAAACGTGGAAGGAACCAAGATACCTTTCAATAGGTAAACGGTTAAACAAGCTGTGGCCTGTCCCATATAATGCAGTATTATTCAGTGCTAAAAAGATCTTTCAAGCCACAGAAAGACATGGAGGGATCTTAAATGCATAGTGCCAAGTGAAAGAAGCTAGTCTGAAAAGGCTACATACTGTATGATTCCAAATATATGACATTCTGCAGAAGGCAAAACCAGAGAGACAGTAAAAATATCAGTGGTTACCAGGGGTTGATGGAAGGAGGGATGAACAGAGGGAGCACAGAGGATTTTTAGGGCAAGGAAACTATTCTGCATTATATTGTAATGGTGGGTACATGGTATGACATATACATTTGTCAAAATCAACAGAACGTTACAACACAAAGAGTAAACCTTAATGTAAATTATGGGTTACATTCATAATAATGTATTGATAGTCATTCATTAATTGTACCAAATGTACCACACTAATGCAAGATGTTAACAAGAGCAGAGACTACAGGAGAGAGGGAAGAGTAATATGGGAACCGTCTATACTATGGGTCAATTTTTCAGTAAATCTAAAACTGTTCTAAAAATTAAAGTCTATTGATTTTAAAATGAAGTCAATGGCAGAAATTAAAACTCTGGCTCTAGTGAGGACGGAGCATTAATAAGAGCTCCTCCTATGGTGAAGGAAAGAAACAAATCTGCTGCTACTTTTTGACACCATACTGTGCTCCCAAATGCCAGCAAATATGCAAAATTAACAAAGCCCTTTATTCCCATCTTGAGATTAGCATTGCAAGCAGCAGATAGCTTAAAGTGAAAATGTTTATCACTTGCTCCTCAGTTTTCTCATTTTATCAATAAGGTGGCAGAATACAAGTCCTTGAAAAGACTTTCCACAATAAGCAATTTAGTTTTCACTAATGAAAATAAATGAAACTCAATTCCTTATCAACTAGAAACGCAAAGTTAAGATTTACTAAGCCCTTCCTAAGTCCTAGGTATGATCCTAAGTGCATGACATGCATTACTTAACTGAATCCTCAAAATAACTGTATGAACCAAGTACAAAAATTATTCCCATTTTACAGATGAGAGAATCACAACCTAAAGAGGTTAAGTAAATCTCCCAAGATTGATGATCCAGATTTCAAGCTGGTAGGTAGATTCAAAGCCTGTGTTACTGTGCCACATTGCTTCCCAATTCTGGGAAAACTAGTGTAAGACTTATCACAGAGATTACATTTCAATAATTTTAAGCAAGAAGAGACACTACAATGGAACTAGGATCGAGTACTAAGATATATAAAAATACTCCAGTTTTGGTCAATCTGGAATAAGATTCTGAGTGAATATTTTTATAAACGTTAGTGCTATCTGTGCAAAAAATGTGTGTGCATGTCCATGCGTACACATGCATGTGTGATTGTGTATTATGAGAAAGACACAGAGCTAGAGAGAGAGAGAGAGACAGACAGAGAGAGAGAGCAAGAGAGCAAGAGAGATTTTAAAACATTGTTTAAAAACCTCCTTGTACGAATTCTGGATTATAATAACTTGAACAGGTCACCAAGGTATCAGAACATAACTTCTAACTGCTATACAGAGGGAGATGTATAAAGTTATATATCTCATCTCTGCCTTCCTTCCAATTACTCAGTGTGGAAAATGACATTGGCCTTCTAAAACCTTAACTTATGTTTGGACCCCTTCCATCTTTGAGTCCTATTCTAGTGCTGCTGACCATTAAAATGAATATTTCAGTGGGGTGGGAACAGTCCTATTCGCCCAAGCCAAGCTGTAGCTTTACATGGCTTGTGCTCTTTAAGAGGTGAATCTAGCCAGCCAGCTCACTTTGTTCAGAAGTATTAAGTGGAAAGACTGTAACACTCAAAGAAAGGCAAAGTTCACTGGGTAAGACCCCAATAATACAATGGAGCATAAAACCTCTAGAATGTTTTACCATAATATTTTATGAAACATATGCACACACTCTTTGTAACAGAATCCAATTCAAATGGTTTTGGAGGTCAGTTCAAAGTCACCACATACACAGCATCTTTGTGAGAAATATGTACTATTTCAAAAGTACCCGGACCCAGAAGCTTCCTTTCCCTATTTTATAGTTCATTATCAGTCCCGCAGAGCATTATATTAGAGAAAAAAAAAATCACCTACTACAGCATGATATAATTTGCAGCCAAAACCTAAAGTTCAGTAAAATAATCCAAATTTCAGAATCAACAAATTCTTGTGTTATGGAACAAAAGCAATCACTGAGGGTAATTCTAAAAGGAAGTGCTACTTTAAGTTATGGGCAATAAATATAAAAATTTCAAAAATTATTTTATTCTTAACTTCAGAACCAATTATGAAAGCCTTTGACGGTCATTCATTGTTACGAAAGGAGCAAAAGATTCTCCACTCTTACATTTAAAAGAAAAGTGAATTCGGAATGGGCCTGATTAGAGCTAACTATTCATATTATTCTGAGGTTTCCAAAAAGCCCAAATGCTATGAACAACTATGATTCTCCTTAGGGGAAGGAAGTAAAGGTCCACTTTGCATGACAAAGGTCAGATTTCTGCAGGCAAATGAGACTTCTATGGTTGACTGTTCCTAGGCTGTCACTGTCTGAGTCCTAAGAGGTCAAGAGAGGTTCCAAATTCTGCTCACTGCTTAGGGAACACCCCTGGGGCCACTTTAATCATTTTAAGGTCATTAGAACTTTTCTTACTTTGGTTCCAGCTTTACTCCCGTAAATCTTGCTAATGCATATTGGCAATTCAGTACTGACATAGGTTAAAAAGAAATTGAAAGTATTTAGTATTATATGCAGATCAAAAGATAGAATCCACTTAAAAACTTCTTTTAAATCTAAGATTGAATTCAATGAAATTCAAGTAGACCTCAGAGAGTGATAATCAGGGCCCAATAGAAAAGCTACACTCTATTACGGCTGTACTGGTATTTGTACTATATGATCAATGCCACTCCTCTAGATTTCATTTAATATGATAAAGCTTTACTTGAAAATTATCTTATACAGTTTCCCTAATCATCAAATAAGTTTAACTGTGATAATATTTTATTGTTTACTTTTTTGTAACAACTATTGAGCCACTAAAATACAACAAATGCTGAAGTAAAAATTATTTGACTATATTTCAATGCTCTGCTATTTAGTGCAAACATACACCTAAACTTTCTCAAAGTGCACTGGAAATACACCAAATGGATTATATTTATAAAAGTTGGAAGAGTTTCGCCTATTTGTAATTAATGAGGGGTATCTCTAAGTATTTAGATGTGTAGAAAACATCTGTATTTAATTATATCATACTTTTCTTAGACAATAGGAATTGAATTAAGGAATATTTTGAAACCCCTATAGAGATATAAAAGTATTAATGGCTGTTCAAGAATTTTATTGGTACAATGCTTGAAAATGTTTGGTTTTACAGATCAGCAGCCTGACACTTCATAAATATCAGATATTCGATATAAAGGGAAGAAACTTAACGTAATGGGCAAATACAGAAAATACACCACTAGAAAACACAAGGGCTGTACCTTTTCACTATTATTACATATCACATAAAGAGATACAGAAGATGAGTTTCATATTAGTACAGATTTGAATTAAATTTTGTAAGGTATATAATAAGCAGGATTTCTCTTGGAATTGTGTTGTGGACTGAGAAATTCTACAAGAATAAATTAACAGCTTGCTATTCATTCTTCAGAGGAAAAATCCTAAGCCATTCTCAGGGAAACAGTGGGACACAAAAGTATGGGCTTTTAGTACTTGTCCTAAGTATTGAAAAAGATCAAATTTGCTTTCTGGATGCTTACTGGTTCCAAATGCCACTACTTTTCAAACTCAGTGTCACTTCTGCAGTCAGTTTTCAATCTCCCAGTGGTAAGAATATATTCAAAGGCTATGTGCACAGCAGGGTAGAAGTCTTTCTCCCTAAATGTAACTATATCACTCATCAGTAACCTCCTGCCATAAGGGGACTTGTGTTTTCTTTCCTTTTAGTGACTCCTTAGGCTCTTGAATGCCAGTCACTGCCCTAAGACCTGGGGCAATATTCACATAATCTCTGTCAATAGTTCCTACACATGCCATTGGTGCAACTAAATGTCAAGGCTGCAGATCAAAGTCCCCACATTCTAAAATCCATGTCCTTTATGGATCAATTTTCATAAACTATATGCCATGTTTTAGAAATATGTGGAGGCTCACTCTTTGCTTTGTTCCTTTTATCCCAGAGAAGTTTATTTACATGAAAGGCAATCTGATTTGTAGATAAGAGTGTGAAATTCTCATGCAATACATAAAACTCACTCTTTCCTTTGCACAGCCTTCCATTGAAGTATTTTACTATATCTGATATCTTATAGTAGAAATGTGAACATCTTTCGGCTATTAAAATAAAAAGGCACAAATTGCTTTACAATACTTGGCCATCCTTCCTCAGTGCCTGGTACAATACGGGCTAGATGACAGAATAAATTCTTACTCATGATTGATTTTATTTTTAAATCTTCATTATGCTAGAAGTAAATTATAAGACAGAAAATAGCTTCAGCACGTGTTTTTACAATCTATATCCATTTTAATTATTCAAAATTCCTTGGGAAAATGAATATAATTATTGGAAATAATTTTCACTCTGTAGATTTTATATACAAATTAAACAGATCTATAGTTCTTCAAGTAGGTCTGAGTAAAATACAATGGACCAAACTCTCTGCTCTGAATATCTCTTCTCATCAATTGTGGTTATAAAATTTTTTTAAATTTACAACTTCCTCTAAAGAACTATATTTAGAAAATCTCAAAATATTTAGAACATAATGTATACAACTGCTATTTACGCTTCTACCTAGCTAAAATTTAAATATATTTATTATAGAGGTAAGAGCATGTAACGCATTAAATATGCACATACCAGAGGGCTAAAAAGGAATATGGGAGAACAAACACAGACTGTAAAGCTATAGAGCTGTTTACTAAATTCCAAATTTATTACAGATTCATTGTCCCAGTTCCCCTAAGCAAATTTTAATACAATTACATGAGATTATTAGCTACAAAGCTTCACCATGAGTTCTCCTATAATCCGTGAGACACTAGGCAAGTCACTTACTCAGGAGCTAGCCTTGGCCTTATCTGTTTTAGTAAACAATTAAAATTTAAGGTTTTTAAAAGTGGGAGGAAAAGATTATTTCCATTTCTGTAGTAAATGGCTGAGGCTCAACAGAAAATCAGAGAAATGGAGGAAATTAGAGAGGTCCTCATTAACGGAGAAGATTTAAATTTTCTGAGAAATCAAATTTCTATTTTCTTTAATTCTTCTCTTTATTGCTAATAAGAAAATAATTTGTCTAAAACCCAAATGTGACTAACCTTTAAATTAAAAAAGCTACTTTGATAATATACTGAATGAACCGATACAGAAATAGGAGTGTGTGTGCGCGCGTCTGCTTATGCTGAGGGCAGAGGTGGAGAGAGCCTGACAGCTATGATTCAAATCCTTTGACGCTCCCCTAGAGGTATGGCAAAATAAAGCTGCAGGAAGGTCATGGAAGAGCAAGTGGAGTCTTCTTGTGGAACTGACTTACCAGTTTTTCGAAGAGGGAAATCGTCCTTTGCATCTTGTGCTCCTGGTAATGTGTATTTGTAGGATGGAGACGTTCCACTCAAGGGTGGAGAGCTTTGATCCAATGACGTGTGGTGGGCAGCCCTACAAAAGAAAAAGAGGGTTCACCATTTCCCCTTGAGTTTTTACTGCACATTGGTCAGCAATAATCGGTTGCACATGCTGTAACACGTGTCTCAGCTGTGTTTATGTTCTTTCTTTTTAGTGTGTACAAACCACAGCCTCATGTAACCAAGTTCAATTTAGCAGTATGTTACAGAATGATGCAGGATGCCCAAGAATGCCCACTGTGTGTTTGGTCACACAGTCACATAGAAAAGTTTGCTTCACTAAAGGAGAGAATTTATCCAAAGCCTGAGATTTGACATCTGAGATTATTGTGTATGTTTTCTTAAGAGCCATATTAGTGGAAAAGTCATCATCCGAATCCTTTTTAGTCAACAATGTAGAACAACCAAGGTAAAAGTAAACATACAGAAGGACTTCATTTTAAAAAAACTGCTAGGTAGTACATGAGAGTACATGAGGGTGCCTTTCTACTGGAGAGACAGTACTGTGCGAATAGCCTCAGGTCTCCAAACTTCTATAGCAGTTTCAAGGTAAAGACTGGAGACAGATCCTTCTTCAATATGAACCTGACCTTTTAAAATCTTTTGTCTGTCCTGCATTAATACAGTAAAAGAGATGCAGTTGTGCTACTGGAGAATAGCTTAGGACTGAACATAGATTACCCAGTGGATATAAACATCTATAATCATTATATATGGAGAAAATATAGATAGGGCGTAGTATCACCACCATGATGATTCTACCAATATTATTTATTTGAATCAACATTCTCAAGAATTACCTGGTGTAAGGATATTTTATCTAGCCATAACTGGCAAAAAGTATTAAGTTCAGATTTCATAAATTAATGACTTATGGTTGTCCAGGAGTTGGACCCTACTGAAGTTCAGTTCAGTACAAAAAAAAAGGATTCCTAAGTAACATTTGAGAGCCATGTCGAATATACCCAAGGGAACAGCTAAAGAATTTTCAGCTGACAAGTTGTTTGCATGTAGTTGTTTCCACTTAACAACAACAACAAAAAAGGTATTATCTTTTCTTAAAACAGGTTTTAACTTAGAAGGAACATGAGTTAGTTATAAATTATGTATGTAATTTTAGGTAATAAGACAGAATTTCTTTTTCAATACTTTTTGATGTTGAATGAACACGTGAAAATTTTCTTCAGGGACTGGTTTCTCAAGTCAATTGACATGCATGGTATAAATTATGTAAACCATTAAAAAATATTTATATAGCATTCTAGAATCTGCCTCATCTTTTTTTCTGGATGCAGAGAAGGGAAGATACTTATAATATAGAATTATAAGAACAATAACTCTTTTAATAGAACTCCTGGCATGCTTGAAATGTCAATGTAACAGAGTATCAAATAATCAAGTTTTTACTCCCTTATCCTTATGATGTGATTAAAAAATATGTAAGTGTAAAATCCTAAACATATTTTTTAAATATGAGAGAGATGAAACTATGATCTATTAGTCTATTATCCAAATATGCTTTGCCTATCAGTTCTTCCCCTGATTTTTTAAAAATATCACCTCCTTCATACTTTACAGAAGGAAGAATTGTGTGTTGCACAGTATCTCTTTACTAGACTTGGAGAAAGATGGTTGCATAAAAAACTGTAATACCGCAGTATGTTATGTTGTCAGCTTGTGTGTTAAAAGCCAATCTACTCTCATTTTACAGAGTGGGAAGAAATGAGATGAGGTGGGCACGGGTAAACTAGTCACTGAAGACTTAGATATATCAGTTACTTTTCTTTCTTTCTTTCTTTCTTAATTAAGTCAAAAATCTTCTGGACTTTTAAAAATAATTCAGATCTCCACCTTATTTCAAGCCAAGTAAAATAAAATCTCAACCAGCCAAATCTTCAGAAATTATTGTAAAGATATCAGATGCACCATCTGAGAATAGAAAAATGCAAAATATGAATTAATTTCTATGCCCCACCCTACATTTGTCAGTTATTCATTTGGCAAAGAACATGTATAATACTTTCTAGCCCTCAAGATGATACTTGCTAACATTTATTTAAGAGCTGGTCTCTGTTACATACTTTACCACATTGTTTCACAGGACCTTCCCAGAAACCCTAGAGGGCAGGTACTATTATCGTCCTCTTTTTATAGAATAAAAACCTGAGCCTTGGAGAATTTGAGGAGCTTGCCCACAGCCTTATAGCTGAGAACTTGGCAGCCCAGGGATTTGTGCCCAGGTTGGCTGAATTGAGAACCTGTGATCTTTACCCCTGGGAATGAAAAAAGCCAAACACTGAACATACGTGTACCAGAGCTTGGGATGGCGGCTCACGGAATGATTTTTTCCATTAGTTGGAGTGTCTTTTGTTGCTGATTTACTCAACAGGAATTCTTGAAGCTTCTGCTTTACTTCTGTACTTGCCACTGCCCCTGAAACACACACATACAGAAACCCATGGTGATTTGCGGTTCTGTCCTCTCAAGCCTCTGGAATATTTAGCAAAAATTAAGAAGTAACACCACTCGTCACAGCATATGAAGTTTTCCTATTAAAAGAAGAAACCAGAGTCTAAACAGCCTTTAGAAAATGACATAGTAATATTTTGTAACTACTGCTTCAACTGCCAATTTTCAAAAGACCTTCGATGATTTCTTTAATTGCTTTTGCAGAAAGGGGATTCCCAGAATTAATACTAATTTTTTCCTAAGCTTTAAAAAATACTGCTGAAGAACAGAACACTGCTTTTTAAAAGTCAAGAATCTTGGGGGACCATATAAGTGATTAAGCAAATTAAAATGAGCTCTTCTGAATTGCTAGTTTGAAAAACTTTTTTAAAAAGCACTTCTGCGCATTAAACAAATAAATATTGCTGACAATTCCAGTTTAAGTCATCACATTTTAAACCTTGCTACGACCTGATTTTGAACTGACCTCATACAGGGGAATTATTTGGATCTGTCTCCCTCTTGTGGATAGTTGTTTTAAAAAAAAAAAAATTCTACCTTAAATCTTCTCAAAGTTTGGGTACTTGAAAACTAAATGAGACAAGGCTTGACTTATTAAAGAGTAATTATTACTTGAGCAGGAGGAAGGTATGGTGGAGTAATGTGGAAGTGAGTTTATTATTAAACACAATGGCATAGCTATATTGCCTTAGTATAACGTTATTTTTAAGGTTCAAAACAACAGAAATTAGCATCTTTGCCAAACAATGCTATGTTTACTTCTGGAGATGCTTGTAGACTGAATGCAGAGAGCTGATATGTGAATGTCAAAGCCTTACATTTGGGTCCATAATGTATTCTTTTACTTAAACACAGACAATTTTGACAAGTTTAATTCCACTCTTTATCAGGCTCCTTTCTGAATGACCATCAGCTAAAGATGAGGGAAGAGATCCGTCTTTTACCCTGGTGCCTCTTACTTTCTCGTCCTCTATCTTTGCCTCTGAGAGGAGGAAGCTGCTGTTCTCTGCGATGCCTCTCTACTTCCTGTTCTTGCCTCTGCTGCTCCAGTTTCTGCTCCTTTTCTAGCAGTTCTTGTTGCTGTTTTATGGCTAGAAGTTCCTGTTGCAACTTGCGAGAAGAGAAAGACATGAGAGTGTGCAATTTCTTTAGACTTCATAGTCATCAATGACCAAAATCGAAATGTTATGAGCTTTTGGAAATTATTTGTATTTACTTTACATTTTACCCATTTTTTGGTATATTATTGAAATCTAAAGACAAGCAACTAATGCCATAAATGGTCTTAAGGTCATTAACAAGAAAGTTTTTAGGTAGTTTCAACACCTACGCCATCCTATCACAATATTACCAAATTCACTCAGATCTTCAGTTCCTTGAGTAACTTTCCTTTGTGCATCTGAAATACATGATACAGGCAAAGAAAGGCAGGAACTTCCCAGAAGTCTGCTTTACCAATCCCCTTGAAACATAAACAAATGAAATCTTCACTTCTTATCCTGAGAAACTGTGTGAACATAATCAAACTGAATAGAATAGTGAGATATGAGTTAATTTTGGGGAAATCTACCTGAAATAAAACGAAGGCTAAAAATTTCAAAACCTTCCAAGAATGTTTTCAAAAGATGAATGCAATCTGTATATCCATAACAAGCTCTTCTCTCAAAATAGCAAAGTCTAATTAGTTCTCTCAGTGCACAAAACCCTTCAGATTAGAGACTGGTCAAGAAGACATCACTTCCATCAGACTACACTTTGATGCACTGTTGTTTGGGTGTCTGAATCCCTTGAGTTCACTTCCAAATAAGGTACATCATGAATATAAAGCATTCTTAATAACCATTTTGAGGGCTTCCCTGGTGGCGCAGTGGTTGAGAATCTGCCTGCCAATGCACGGACACGGCTCTGAGCCCTGGTCTGGGAAGATCCCACATGCTGCGGAGCAACTAGGCCCGTGAGCCACAACTACTGAGCCTGTGCGTCTGGAGCTTGTGCTCTGCAACAAGAGAGGCCGCGACAGTAAGAGGCCCGTGCATCGCGATGAAGAGTGGCCCCCGCTCGCCGCAACTAGAGAAAGCCCACGCACAGAAACGAAGACCCAACGCAGCCATAAAAAAATAAATAAAATTTAAAAAAAAACACAAAACCATTTTGAGATGTCAATTTTCTCTCAGACTAAGAAATAGACATGGAATAATCGTAAATGTGCCCACTGAGGAATAACTCAAGACTGAGTTCTACTAGGCTCTGACATTACTAGATACGAGATCTAGACAACACTAAGCCACTCAGAGAACTGGTTCCTCATATATAAGACAGAGGAATAATCTCCACCATGCATCATGTTCATAAATGCATATGAAATTTAAGTTGTAAGTTTGAACAATACTAATTTTGCTTATTATTACTATTTTAAACTCTAAATACTAATGAAGTTAGTGTAATTTGCTGTTTATATGAGATAGGTGCCTAAAATTCTGAAATTTACACTGCACAGTAACAGAACAAAAATAACAAGTTATATGGAATGGCATCAGAGTCACTGTGGAGCAACAGGAAGCCAACTCTGCATGTCAAGCATGATAGCTTCACTCGTCCCAGAAGGACATGGCTAGAAGCATTTCTAGTTAATTTTCAAATTACAGTCTTTGACATTTTGGATTTGATCCACCAGTCTCTTAATAAGTGTTTTTAGATACTCCATTCTAACTAAAAATTTCATAATTCTGCTTAAACTTTGCCTTAAATGTTAATTCTATATAGATATTGGGGTTGATCAAGTTGATTTATTGCTTCACCCAAAGCCCCAGTGGAATTGAATATTAATCTCTCTTAGGAATTAGAAAAGCACACGATTTAATTTCCACAGCTACTATTCATTGTCAAAGATTGCAGGAATGAGGTTAAAAAAAAAAAAAAAAAGAAACAAAACGTCACTCCTCCAGTTTCATGTTCTAGTCCAAGACAGAGACAGAATGAAGTAGTAGCTTTGGAGGTAGACGAGGCAAGATTACAAATCCTGGAGCATCCACTTACTGGCTGTGTAGCCTTGGGCAAGTTACAGTGTTTCTGCCTCAGATTACTAGGTGGAAAAATGGGATAACAGCATCTAACTCAACAGATGATTATAGAAGCCAAAGATTCCAAACACTAATATAAGTAAAGCATCATGCTGTGTCTTCCTCATGAAAGTAAAATCTAGATGAATGTTAAAAGCATCAACTTTTAGTCCTATGCATAAAAAATATAAAACAATAAAATTTAAAAAATTTTAAAGCAAAGAAACTTCTTAAAGGGAAATTTTAAGTATGACTTTAGTTTCCAAAAAAGCAACTTATTACTTTAGAAAATGATTCCAAACACTAAGTTTTCCTTAGCTATCTCAGAATCATTTTTCTCCCTCCCCTTTTCCAATATTTTCTAGGTGTCAGTAAACCTGCTACATACTACCTTGTTTGGGCTAAAGTAACAATTACATACTTGCTACTATTAACTTTTGAGTAAAATCAAACAATTAATTGCTTAAAAAATTTTTATGTTGATCTTTACAACTACAAAAGGCATCAAACATAAATGAAAAGAACTATCTAAAGCTGTAACTTATCAGTATTGCCCTATATTCAGGGCAACACCACTTGCATACCACAGCAAAATGAAACAAACCTTCAACTACGGGGAAGAATATAAATTTTACTCATTCATCACTGCCATTTTAACATGAATGAATGAAGAAGGAAATCTGGACATTATTGTTACTATTATTGTTTCAAAGGTCAAACTGGAATAAAATGTTCCAGAATCACTCAAAAATAAGTCTATAAACTAAATGAAGGTTTCCTATACCGCAAAATACAACCAGGATTCCATATGAGACTTAAAACAAAATCCTCACTCTTATTTTTAAGGTATCTTACGGGTCAATATATTGTAAGTGTCTTTTAGTAAAGTTCACTAGTTAAAGGAAAAAAATACCACATTTTACATCAAGTATCAAAGAGACTTTTTCTGAAAGTAAGTTAAAATAGGTCTTCCAGGCTAAGGAAATATAAAACAAGGAACATAGGAAAGAAAAAGCATTTTTACCCTCTGAGACACTGTAATATCAATGTGGTAAAATTATATAATATTAACATAAATTAGTTATCTATTAACCCCACATAAATGTGCTTGTATTTTATTTGCAAGTGAGTAAAAGATCAACTTCTGCAGGGCAGAAATTGAGACACAGATGTAGAGAACAAACGTATGGACGCCAAGTGGGGAAAGGGGCGGGGGGTGGTGGTGGCGGTGTGATGAATTGGGAGATAGGGATTGACATGTATACACTGATGTGTATAAAATGGGGATGACTAAGAAGAACCTGCTGTATAAAAAAATACATTTAAAAAAATGTAAAAGGAAAAAAAATCAAGTGTCTATAACACAATACTTTATTATATTAATAAGTTAACATAAGTTAAGTCACTTTTGAAGGGGTTGGACATAAAAGTAGACTTTTTTATTACAAATATTTGCTACTTTATATTACTGTCATAATAAATTCAAATTAAACATCTACTAAGTCAGACCAAAATAGCTTTGTTTTAATTATTTTTGTCAAGAAGTTGAAAGACATTTTACAAATAAAGCTGAAGTAATATTTATCTCTGAGGATACAAGAGAATAAATAGATACACAGACACTGATAATAAAATACTCCATCATACATAATTGTGGGATATGGACATATTTCTCCTAGAATAATTTAAACAACTTGGGTCTCTAATTGTCAACTACTCCCAAAACTGTTTCAATAAATTCTTATCTACAGTCTATTAGACTTATATAAAAACACTGAAAATATATGTATCAGTTTCTTTATATAAAATTTTGTTGAGCTTTTCATTATGTTATTATTTTGAATGTATACATTATGAGGTCTTTTCCATAAGGAAGATTAGGACATACTCAGAACATCTACTTATAGAGCACTCAGAATATCTACTTATAGACCAAAGACAAAAATAAAAAAAGGCTCTCTCTTCACATAAAGGGATTAATTTATCCTCTCTGGTGAATAGTATATGCAGATTCTTTTTTTTAAATTAATTTTTATTGGACTATAGTTGCTTTACAATGCTGTGTTAGTTTCTACTGTACAGCAAAACGAATCAGCTATGTGTATACATACATACATATATATATATATGACTCTTTTTTGGATTTCCTTCCCATTTAGGTCACCACAGTGCATTAGGTAGAGCTCCCTGTGCTACATAGTATGTTCTCATTAGTTACCTATTTATACATAGTATCAGTAGTGTGTATGTGTCAACCCCAATCTCCCAATTCCCCCCTCTCCCCCTCCCTTTCCCCCTTTGTATCCATACATTTGTTATTAGAAATATAAAATGGGTCTTTCCATGCTCGTGGTTCTTCTTGGTGGAGAGCAGATGGGGCAAATGGACAAAAGCATGTAGAAGAGAATCTTAAAAAGGGTGGGAAGTTACTATTCCTTACTATTGATGCTGTAAACTAACAGAAAAAAGAGTGGTAGAGGCTCCTCTCCAAAAAGCAAAGCAGGTTTTTGCCAGGATTCCTTTTACTTACCCAGGTTTTTCACTAGTACAATCAAAGTTTCCTCCCAGCCATGCATCCGTATCTTTTCATAGTGAAATATCCCTCCACTGCTCCCTCTTATGCCCATGTTATGGTGCAGGCTCCCCGAGTCAACGGTCAGAGACAAAGAAACGTTTGCTACCTTGATGTGCTCCTGAAGCTGAGCCTGGTGCTGCCGTGTCAAGTTCTCATGCTGTTTCTGAAACTCTGCGATCAAGAGCTGCTTCTGGATTTGCTGCTGTTGCTGGATGAGGAGTAACTCCTGCTGAAGTTGCTTCTCACGGACTACAGGGTCCACCACGGGCATCATCATCCTGAGGTCTGTCCTTAGGTCTAAAGGCGAGATGGGCTCCAGGCCCACAGGAACCTCTGATTTTACATCAACTGGAGAGACAGAAAAAAAAGATGGATGATAGAGGATAGAAAATTAGCAGATTGACTTGGAAACAAATGAAAAGTGAAAGACACTATAGCCCATTAGACAAATTTTACATCAACAAATCTAGTCTTTTTTTCCACAAGGATGGTAAAAGGTCTTCTGTATATCAGGCTTGATAAAATGAACTACAGGCTAATTTTCAGCCAGCGATTTGTACTCTGCTGTGAAATCTTCCACATTTCCCTTTTTCAAAGAGATGACTCCAAAGATTCATGGATATCAAAGTTGTTCATAAAACTTATTCTACTGGACCACTTACCAAATTCAAGTCAACTTAGGATAAAAAAATGCAACTCTATCGAGGAAAAGATGTCATGTTATATTAGAAAACTTCTAACACAACTAAATTTGTACACTTGCAAACATTTTTGTTTGTAATCAGAGTCAGAAAACATATGCTAAGATATATTCCTTATGAAGTAAACCTTTTAAAATAATGTATTTGTAGGGTTACTGGACCTACCAAAGAAAAAGTAAAAATATGCAAGCTAAAATGTGGGAAATGGTGAGTAGAAAGAAAATACAGACCCAGGGTAGACAGAAGTCATCTAATTTTCAATTTCAAATCATTGTAAAAATTTAAAAACTATTGGAACAACAACAACAAAAAGTGCTTCTATAAATCGACTTTGATATTCAGGCTGCCAATTTTCAACCTCTGCTCTAAATCTAAATGCCTAGAACTTCCCAGGTGGTCCTGTGGTAAAGAATCCGCCTTACAATGCAGGGGACGCGGGTTCGATCCCTGGTCAAGGAACTAAGATCCCACATGCTGTGGGGCAAGCTGCGCGCCACAACTACTGAGCTCATGGGCCTCAACTAGAGCCCATGTGCTGCAAACTACAGAGCCCGTGTGCCCTGGAGCCTGGGCGCCACAACTAAAGAGAAAACCCACACCCCACAACTAGAGAGAAGCCCACGCACCACAACGAAGAACCCACGTGCCGCAACAAAAGATCCCACATGCCTCAACGAAGATCCCGCATGCCACAACTAAGACCCGATGCAGCCAAAAATAAATAAGTTAAATAAATAAATAATAAATAAAACCTTAAAAAAAATCTAAATGCCTGTTCCCATAACTTTTAAAAGGATGTATCACCCTCAGGGTAACTGTGTTATCCTGAGTGTGTTAAGTTCTCTAGGTGTCAGTTCCCTCATATGCAAAATGAAGATAATTACCATTAGCAATAACAACACAGAGTTGTTAAAAGGACTAAATGTGATAATCCACTCAAAGACGGACAACATATATACCTCAATAAATGCCTTCTATAAAAAAATTATGTGAAAACAAATTTCCTGTGTATTAAATCATCAACACTGTGGGGCTAACCAAACAAAAATATGGAGCCAGTATGAAAATAAAATTGTTTATGATTTCTATTAAATATTAGAAAATAGAAACACTAAAACAGCTAGAAAAATTATAAAACAAGAAAACAAAGAAACATAGCCAAACAACTAAAAAAAAAATCCACCTTCACTAGTAAAGATATGCAAAATTTTAAATAAAAATAAGGCATCATTTTCTAATGATTAAATATCATATATATGATTCACATATATGCATATGTGTATGTACAACATCCGCTTGTATAGGGTAAACATATGACCAAGTAGACAATTATATGTTGCAAGTGGCACTGCCAGTTGGTTTAAAACTTCTGAAAAAGTGATACGTGATATCACAATCCGGTGACATCTGTTAAGAGGCATTAAGTATTTCTACCATTTGATTCAGGTTTGCCAACTCTTGGAATATATCTTAAGGAGATAATACTAACAGGAAGAAACAGTTCAATGTCATACTGTTTACTGAAGTATTATCATTTTAATTGAAATCACCAACTACAAGGAAATGTCTAGTAAAATATGTCACATCCATTTCATGGAAAAATATGCAATCATTAAAAATAACGTTTATGGGAACATGAAAAATGTTGTTGTAACATTAAGTGAAAGAACAATAATAAAAATGACATATACCCTACGATAACTCTTTAAAAATTAGTTAATTTAGTCAATGTACGTTTACTGAGAACCTTAAATTCCCAAGGTGATTCTAGATGTTTGGGTTCGGTAGTAAAACTAAAAGACAAAAAAATTCTAGCCCTCAAAGAGCATATATTCTACTGGAGATTTAATGGTATTAAGTCTCTGAATTCTACCAGCAAAGACTGGTGAGATAGAGAACAAAAGAAAGTTGTATTTTGGGTGGAAATATGAATAATTTTCCCCCTTCTAATTTTCCATATTTTTACAAATTGTATCTAATGCTGTGACTCCTACTCTGAGTAACTTAAATTTGAAGACTCCGGGCTGGAAACTACAAAGTTAATATTCCATGCAAATTTAAGAGATATTTTCAGGAAGTCAATAAAGCCTAACATAAATTCTTTCTATAGAAGTTAAGGCTTCAAACACTAAATGAAACGTTAATGTCTTGCTTATCATCTGAATTGTGTGTACACACAGGCATGTGTGTGTGTGCAGGCACGTGTGTGTGTCAGCTTGTAGGGGTGGAGTGGGGGAACTGATATCAATCTTGTTTGCTGACACTGGTGATTTTTCAATGTATAGATCAGAAGAGCTTGCACTGATAGTGCTGTATATGCCAGTTTAATGAAAATGGGAAAACAATGTATCAATAAACCACAGTTTGGGGGACAATGTCTTCTAAAACATGATATTTACAAAAGGAAAAATAATAATTGTGACAAGTTTGGAACTAACTGAGGAAGATAGCCTGTAAGATCTCTTGGTCAAAAGGTCCAATGTAGAACTTTCAATTAAGGCTCTGGAGTAACATGAGATTTTGAGCATTAATTTATAGAGTTGGCGTTATTCCAACCAAAAGCAATGGCTGTTAAGCATATATTTCACTTTTACATTAAAAAGTCCAGACTAAAGCCTCAGTTTTTACATGGACATCTCAGTAAACAAATTTAACCCTATAAAGGCAAAATGTAAAATTTCAAGAGATCCTGGGGTCTCTTGTTGCTGGCATTCTTATTATCCATAAACTATAACCGTCAACCCCCCGCCCAAAAAAAGAACAAAACCCAAAAGAGATAAGGAAAAAAGACCCCCAGAACTCTCCAAAGCAGCTAGTGTAAGCCTCAAAGGGTAATTTGACTTCTTAACCTGCTATCCCAACAGAAATGATTGTGTCTAACTGCTTGCCTTTGTTCAGAGACTAATCACTAAATTGTGAAAAATCACCCTCAACTTACAAAAACTGCTCTTGATTATAAATAATTGCCCAAGACTGAGAGAAAGAGGCAGGCAAGATCCCAGTCTTTCATCCAATTTATTCAGCAGCAATCCACATTCCATTTGTCTAGACTAAATATAGCAGCGTTTACACAAGAAATCAATAGTGCTTGCAGCGAGGAGAGCGAAGGCATGAATATTTCATCAAACTCAGAGAGAAATGGCAATCAGCAAACTGATGGTTCTGTGTAGGTCATCTCTGGCCTGCTGGATTAGTTCCTGTTACTTGGACAATAGCTCATCTCTGGTTAATCATAATCATATCACAGCCATTCTTTCTATTTTTAAAATTAATTGCATTGTGGGTGACAAAGGCTCATCGTATTCCAAAAAGAATGACGGATTTTTCTTCCATCTTCTGTGACAGGCTAATAAGCCTCCCCAGGAGCAATAATAGTAACACAATACCAGGGCTGAGTTTCAACAAGTTACAGTCACTTACACATCACAGAATGTGAAAGAAAGGGCATTGTCCACAGCTGCTGTATTATCATAATCAGAAATAATCAACTAACAAGGAAAAATTAACAACCAATTTTAACAGTGAGGAAATGGAATCATCACTGTTCACAACATTTCTTGTCTAGGAACCTGCAAATTACTTAGAACAGGTGGCCAGTGATACATAAGTTAGAAGGAAGTTGATGATAACAGTAGCATTAGCATTACTTATAAACAAATCCTGTTTTCTTAACAGATCTCATAACTTTATTTAGACTCACCTTATTTGTCTGAGATTTCAAATACATGTGACATATATATGTATATTATATGTTTATTGTTATTCTAATAGCAAATACCCAGTCAGAACATTTCCACATATATTTAGTCTTATTATCACTTTACAGAGTTCTGCTCGTTCTTTCCTCAGTGTCTTTTCTTACTAACTCTTTGATAGTTATTCCCTCCTCTACTTAGGACTTATCAACTCATGCAATTTTTTTTTTTTTTTTTTTGCGGTACGTGAGCCTCTCACTGTATGGCCTCTCCCGTTGCGGAGCACAGGCTCCGGACGCGCAGGCTCAGCGACCATGGTTCACGGGCCCAGCCGCTCTGTGGCATGTGAGATCTTCCTGGACCAGGGCACGAACCCGTGTCCCCTGCATCGGCAGGCGGACTCTCAACCACTGCGCCACCAGTGAAGCCCAACTCGTGCAATTTTTTAGAAATAGTTTTTACTTTAAGAAACATGGAAACAAAAAAGCTCCCATTTCAAAATAAAAATCTCAGCTCATATAGATGCTTATGATAATTACATTTATTTCAGCAACATATACACCTGTTCAGCTGTAACTAAATTTCTTTGATAAGTACGTTGTTTTATATACCAAGACCATTAAAGAGTTAAATCAAGGTACTAAGGACACACTAAGTAGTCACGGCATGTTTCTTAATTTTTCACTCTAGATGCTATTATTTATAGCACAGGTATGTAGGGAGAATTTTTGTATGTTCAAAAGCAGGAATCTTTGGCTGCTTCTTTATCAGCTGGGTTACAAACAAGAAGCCATCCATTTTAAGAATGTTTTCAGTGAATAACTTGCAAACCTCATGGATGGAAAAATTCTAAGAATGCAAATTTTGACCATTTACAACTATCACAACAATGGTGAAGACTGTTCACGCTGTTCCTCTGAATGAGATCCCGAAGCAGTGCAGTGTAAAGCACAGGCTTTCATACACAGAAAAAAGGCACAGGCACAATCTTGCCACCAATTTGTATGTGTCAATTCAGTTACAAGTTGAAACTTGAAAAACCGTGACACAAAATGGAACCATGTTTAACTATCTCAGTTAATATTCACAATTACAGCAGCTACAATAATATTCAGGATACAGCATCACCAGTGCTGCCCAGAGCCAGTTTATATGGAAAATAAGTTCTTACACCAAGAAATGGGTGACCACAACCACTGGCAGGTGGATATATGAATAACGATTTCCAGGTGTGGGAGAAACAAATGCTGCTCTGATCATCTGCTCAGCTTCTTTTGTTCCTCCTTTCCTGTGCAGAAATCTTTGGGCCTGCAGACTCCGCCCATGGGAAAAGGCTGCCTGTTGTGCTGTTTTGTGCTTTAACATCATCCTGTCAAATGTGTGGGCCTGTCATTAGTTCAGGATTCAGAAAAGAATGTGGATATGGAGAACAGTATGGAGGAGTTTTTTTTCCTTAGAAACCTGAAAATAGAACTACCATGTGACCCAGCAATCCCACTACTGGGCATACACCCAGAGAAAACCATAATTCAAAAAGATACATGCACCCCAATGTTCACTGCAGCACTATTTACAATAGCCAGGACATGGAAGCAACCTAAGTGTCCATCAACAGAGGAATGGATAAAGAAGATGTGGCACATATATACAATGGAATATATTACTCAGCCATAAAAAGGAACGAAATTGGATCATTTGTAGAGACGTGGATGGACCTAGAGACTGTCATACAGAGTGAAGACAAAAAGAGAAAAACAAGTATCGTATTAACACATGTATGTGGAATCTATAAAGATGGTATAGATGATCTTATCTGCACAACAGAAATAGAGACACACACGTAGAGAACAAACATATGGACACCAACCGGGAGAAAGGGGTGGTGGTGAGATGAATCGGGAGAAAGTGATTGACATATATATATTGTCGATGCTATGCATAAAATACATAACTAATGAGAACCTACTGTATAGCTTAGGGAACTCTACTCAGTGCTCTGTGGTGACTTAAATGGGAAGGAAATACAAAAAGAGGGGATATATGTATACGTATAGCTGATTCACTTTGCTGTACAACAGAAACTAACACAAAATTGTAAAGCAACTATACTCCAATAAAAATTAATTTTTAAAAAAATGAATGTGGAATCTCTCTCTCAGATACGTGTAATCCATACTTTTTCAAAGTATAGCCTTTAATAATAGTTTAAGTACATGGGAAACGCTGCAGGAATTTATATGAAACTTCAGCAGGAATAGACATCTTTCACTAATCTTTCCCTACTTGTTTCTTTTTTGCAGCCTTCGCCAGGACAGGCTGGTTCTATTAACCTATGTGTACATGTATCCTAATGATACCGTGTCATCTATGAAACTCTGCTCAATACCAAGATGTTCACTTATGCTGGTTTGACAGGTAGTGTCAGAGAGATTATTACCTGCTCTGTATAGTATGTACTGCCTTGTCCTGTCATTTCTGTACTTTCTGGCCAAACTGAAATCAATATGGAATAAAAACAGTGACACCCACTACCAATTAGGAAGTTATCTGGTTTACTGTGTCTTAAACTCTTCATATGCACATACGCAATTCTACTGATCATCTGGTCAGCTAACGCTAGTACAGTTTTCACTGTGAGCCTTCTTGAACAGAAACTGGAGAGGTCTTGGAGAATGGATGGAAGAAGATCCATAAGTATCACTTATGATACTAATACTACTGATACAACTTTATGTGCGGGATGTCAATCCCACCATGAAGAATCTTAAAGTTTGCTCTGGTACAGCAACAGGGGATACCTAGCTTTTGTGATTCTAGCTTCACTGCCACTTCCTCATCATTGGTTACGTTGATCACCAGAAAGAATTCTTCAGGTAGAATCCATGGGCTTTGGGAAAGAAACAGAACTTAAATGTTTTTCTTCCTTCAACTCAATGAACTTGATTTACATCCATTTAAACCACCTTGATATTTCCTTTTCTGAAATCCTGCTACCACCTCTCACTCCCTTTCTTTTAACACTGATTTGGAACAAAAGAAATCCAATTTTGTAATTTTATTTACACTTTTATCCATTATACCTTACTTGTTATATCACAGCATAAACCTAACTGAGGGCTGGCCCACGCCTGATGGCTGTTTGTATTTTGTTCCTCTAGCTCTTTGCCTCAATAACTACATTGCAGCATAAATTCTTAAGTATAATATAATTAATACTATCTAAAGAAAGTATCAGACTGTTTAGGGCTGTGTATATCTAAAATAACATTGAAATCACTGTTTTTAAAGTATCATAGGTTAACATATCACTTTTCATTTACACCTTTATTCAGCAAATATTTGTAAAGCTATATTAATTGCCAAAACAGTTTTTAGTCAACAAGAGAAGGCACTGCCTTCAAGGAACTCATGTGTTGATGCACATCAAGCCATAAACTGATGTAGAAAACATGACGCATCAAGGGCAATGATGTTGGTGCTCTAGGATCCCACCTGGGCCCTCTTCTATTTTCCCTCCAGGACTCTCAGTGGTGATATTTTCCATTCCCAGGACTTTATTTGCTTCCTCTATGGTCACAATTCTCTCTCCAGCCTAAACATCTATTCTAAACTTGCCACCGATATGTATAACTAGTACTGCTACTCTTCATTTACCTGTCTTACTCTGCTCTTTCTCCAGTACCTCTGGAGAGGTACTGTGCAGTCAGAGGAGAACATGAAAGTGATATTTGACTCCTCTGTCCCTTTATTATCCATACCCAATCAACATAAACAATCTTTTCTACTCCTAAATATTTTTTGAATTCATCAAGCTCTCTCCACTACCACTGCCTATTTTACTAAAGCAGCCCTCTGTCACTTTTCTGGGTAACACCCATCAGTGGAACCCCAATCTTTAACATGATGGCCTATCCCTCTATGATGTGCTTTCTGCCCGTGTTTTCAGCTTCAACACCCCCTACTCTCCTCCCTTCATTTGAATCACACCGATCTGCTTTCAGTCTGTGAACACACCATGCTCTCCGAAATCTCAGAGATTTCTCATATACATTCTCTCTTTCTAAATTCCAATCCCACCCCATTTTTCTATACTGATTCTGACTTATCCTTCATATCTTAGCTAAAAATGATTTGATGTAGGATGTCTTTCTGTATCTTATTGTATTTTCTCATTAAAATTTTCAATTCATTTTCATAATATTTGTTTAATTGACTCCCTTCACCATTATTCTAAGTTCCTTGAGAAGAGGGACCACATTTTCAGTGCGTGGCACAGCATAAAATCATAGTAATGCCTCAGTGCATACCTGAAATGAATGAAGGAATAAATGAATGAGTGATAGTGATGAATCATACGGTAATAAAATTAGAAACACATATGTACATATCCAATTAAAATCCTAAAACAATTACTTACTAGTTCTTTTTGACTGTCTGAATCCAGGTAAACATTGACTGTTTATTGATAAGTGAATGAGTTTCTGGCAAAAGTGATTAAGTATTTGAAAAAAGCAATCTCAAAAATTTTTCCACCTAAGATGTCATTTCACATTTCCCAGACCCCAAGTTATCTCTTAAAACTCAGTGTGCTGACAGGTGACAACCACCAAAGTGCAGGAAGGGAACGCTGAGTAAAATAAAACTTACCCATCATGCTGTTTGCCTCAGTAGAGATCACCAAGAATAAGCCACAATCTTGAGTTATCTAAACAGTAAGGCCTAATTCATGAATGATTACCCCATGTTACATTATGAGAAAATTAGAACAGAACCGATAAACTATAAGCTAAGAATTTTTTTCAAATCTCCAATTTGAAAAATGAAGAATTACTAAATTAATAGAAAAGATAGTAAATTAATTAATACTAAATTAATAGAAAAGAATAAATCATCTTAAGGTTATTTAATATTTTCTCTAAAATAGCCAATAACTGATTTTTAAAAAAATATTGAAGTGCCTTTTATTGAAGGCTCTTCACTGAAATGTGTAGAATCATTGCAGACTGGGAAGGCATATTTTTTTCTGAAAAAGTAAATTACTCAATTTGAATGTGGCTAACATCAAAAATGGGAAATGCAAAAACAAGCAATACGACGTCAGTTTGATGACAATGTTGCCCAAATTTCACTTTAGTAATACAAATAAATATTCTTAGCTTATTTTCCACTGTTAATATTTATATCATAATGAAATAAAGAATAAATTAATCAAACTTGAAAAAATAATTTCTAGAACAAGAATACTTAAATTGATTAGTCCAGAAATACAATTCTCCCTGATAGTGATTCTGTTCAAGTTACACATGTTTACTGTTTCTTTAAGGTGCACTAATACATGGCATAAATGAAAAGAAAATAAATGCAAGAAGCAATCTGAGCTTTTATTTACTATTCTCTTATTCCCAGGGGTCTGAACAGGAAACAAAAATAACCACAAATGACTAAAATATCAGTAGGCCTTGAAATATCAACATTTAAGCTAAAGAAAGCTAACTTTTTAATCAAAGCCTTACTATTTTGATTTACTTAATTCAAATTCCCTGTCTGCAAATATGCTTTTGAATTAAGGAGTCATAACAAACCATAACACCAACATGAACTGTCAACTCATTTGTAATACCCACTTAGTTCTAAAGTATCGCAGTGTTTGCTAGTTCTTTACTATTTGAGAACCAAGTAGAAGCTTCACTGAGCTTCCTGCAGTATGGGGACAAAATCAAACCAATTTACGTGACTTCAAGGTAATAGGAGCTAAGAACCTAATCCATATCATTTTGTAATTTGAGACAAAAATTTAATCAGATATAATGATACCTGTAAATAAAACATTCAGTAGATGAGAAATGTTAATGCCGTGAAGTAGGGAATACAGGTATTTATCTAAAAAGTGTCACTTTTTCAGCCATGTATACCACTCATCATCTAGGATGTACAGCAAACTGACCTCTATAAGAACTATGACGAAGGTGGGACAAACTGTCTCCTCCATATTTTTCTCTACAACTTACATTTTTTTCTAGGTTACAGACAAGTACTAAATTATTACTATTTGCAAACAGCTAACACAACTTCCTTCTCATTACGAAAACTTAATATGTGAGGCAGGGGATTCCCCTCTGACTCCAGAATTTAGTTCATCACCTGACATGTAATGTAAGTTTAATAAATATTGGTTGAATAAATGATTCTCTCAGCAGAGACCTCACTCTAATAACACTTTTTTTGAACAAATTACATTTGTTTATTTGGCAAATAGACTTTTTTCAAAGAATATGTTCCCACTCCTCTATCAGGAACCCTTGTGTGCAGAAGTATGTAACCGTATTCTGTTTTGAGAGAAAAGAAGAGCTTTTATTGGTTTTGTGTACTGCCAGCAAGAAACAATTGCCTTTAACCTAAAAAATATTCCAATATTTTCTGAAAGCTTCAATGCTTAGTATATTTAAGACAAGAGCAGGAAGTTGCAGGAAGGTATGAAAGAAAAAGAGCAGAAATGCCATGCATGATGCTTCTCTCATTTTCCTCTTCGATTTAAACCATGTCTTTTCCTTTTCTACTCTCTAATCTTCAGTCTTGCATAATGGGACTAGGACTTCAACCTTTTTTTCCCCCCTTCTCCAGATCTCAGTTGTTTTCTAAGCTCTGAGGAAATCTTTATTACAAAACAAAAGTCTTATAGTCCCACTAAAACGTTCTAATATAGGATTGCACTCACTTTTAAAAACAAAAACATTTCTTTATACAGCTGGACACTTTCTTCAAATAAAAACTTATGAATAGTCCCAACGTATAAAGCCGGCACGAGTGCAACTATTAAGTAGGAGCCAATATCCCACCCACTCACTTCCTCCCTGGCCTGTTCCCCTGGGAATCCAGACTCCATGGAATTCAACTGAAAAACACTGCTCTAACGGCATTATTTCTTTATTTGCTAAATTCAAATCAGAGGCAAATTACATTAGTCCTCTTTCAAAGAAAAATGCACTACTGTTTCATGGAATTATGAGAATTTGGAATGTATGATTTGGAAATAATAAAGTTTCACTTTGTACATACAATTTGGGGGTGAAAGTTAATGTTAAAAAATAAAAATTCGGGACTTCCCTGGTGGCACAGTGGTTAAGAATCCGCCTGCCAATGCAGGGGACACGGGTTCGAGCCCTGGTCCGGGAGGATCCCGCATGCCGCGGAGCAACTAGGCCCGTATGCCACAACTACTAAACCTGTGCTCTAGAGCCTGCGAGCCACAACTACTGAGCCTGCGCCTGGAGCCTGTGCTCCGCAACAAGAGAAGCCACCGCAACGAGAAGCCCGCGTACCGCAACGAAGAGTAGCCCCCTCTCGCCGCAACTAGAGAAAGCCCAGGCGCAGCAACAAAGACCCAACATAGCCAAAAAAGAAAAAAATCATCCAAAATTGCACAATTTCAAACCTAGCCAGATAAATGCATTGGCACCCGTGTTTATGTTATTGCCACATGGTGGCGCCACTCTTGTTCATAAGTAGAAATACCCACTGTCCTTTGTCAGAAGTGCTTCAGAGATGAGTTTTAAAATAATTATGCAAGCTTGGAATTATGCAAAGTTTTCAGGCCTTGAGCATTTTAATGAAACGTGACTTCCCTCTGCTGATTCCAAATTTAGCTCTCTAAACTTGGGTAAGAACAAAGACTAATACCATATTGTTCGTTGGTCTGGAGAGTTGTTTTGCTTTAATTTAAATTATGGAGCCAACACCAATATAGCACTTACTATGTGCCACACACCGTTCTGAATGCTTTAAAAGAAATGTTAACTCATTTATCCTTCTTCACAACACTGTAAGGTTGTGCTATCTGGTAACCCACGGGGTAGACACAATTATGAGCCTCACTTCACCAATGAGGAAAATGTAGGCCACAGAGGAAACTGGCCAAGGTCACGTGGCTACTTAGTGGTGCAACAGGAATTAGAACATACAGCAACCAGCTGCAGAGTCTATGGTCTTGGCCACTCCACTATTATTCTTCTTGACTTCTACAAAACAGGTATCCAATTTAATTTCTACACAGTTCACCTTGAAGTTTGCCTTGATGTAAATGAGAATGAAAAGTTTTTTGTTAAAATAATATTACATATGTTTTAGAGGTAAAAGGAAAGCATTTGCTTGTAACAGCCGATATATACCATAGAGAAATGTGTAATGGAACACATTTCTGCATATTTTAACACATTGGTGAATTTTCAGGTGTTTCAATGCTCTCTTTAGAAACAATTCTGTATTTAGGAATTGCAAATTTAGTGTTTCACTCTTTTCTTTTAGCTACAGAAATTTCTGTTGAGTCTATACAATTTTTAAAAATTCATCTTACTCTCTAATCTGAAATCCACTAACTCACAGGTAAAGACAGCCTAATAATGAAGTTATTATTAGTACTTGATTAACTAAATAACATTGGATTGTTTCAGAAAGAGATCCTGAATCATATTAACTGTAAACTGTTAATGAGACTTGAATGTATTGTTCATAAATTTTTAGATTACTTTTTTAATTGAAGAAAGCGAGCAGTAACAAAAAGGAAGAGGCAGCTGTTTTTTGACAGTATGAGAAAAGATTTGACAGGATAGACTGTGGTAGTTTATCTTTTTCTTATTTCAGAGGTTTTTTTGGTTCATGATTCCTTGTGCATTATAGAAGATGATCACTAGCCATTAAGGCACAACTTGTTAGGTAAGTGGAAGGGTCTACCTAAAAGAAGAGCCTAAAATTGTCAGAAAAATCTAATTTTTTAAAAATATATAAAGAGAAATCAATGTGACAGTATATGTGCCTTAAAGATATTCATAATTTGGCATAAGAAAATGTAATAATTTTTCTCTTCTGTTTAATTAGACTGTCATTAAAATTTCTATTCCTGGTAGAACTCATAGTATCTGTTTATAGAAATAGGCTGTATTCAGAGAACTGTCAGCATTACAGAATGCTTCTCAATATTTTAAGCACAGCTTTGAGATAATCAGTCTACAATTTGAAGCAGTATATACAATTTGTACAAACAAAAGTATAAGAAATAATTTAAAGCATTAAAAATGAACATAACTGTGTAGAGCCGGGGTAAGCAAACTATGGCCAATTCCAGCCTGCCTCCTGTTTTTTTACTGCCTGCTACACATGAATGATTTTCATATTCTTAAATGGTGAAAAAGTAAAGAGAAAAACCTTTCATGACATGTGAAAATTACGTGAAACTCGAATTTCAGTGCTCACAAATAAAGTTTTATTGGAACACAGTCACACCCATTCACTTATTTATTGTCTATGGCTGCTTTCACACCACAAAAGCAGAGTTGAGTGTGACAGAGGCTGTACAGGCTGCGAAGTCTAAAATAGTTACTATCTGCCCTGACTGAAAAAGTCTGCCAAACCTGTGGCAGAGAATCTACATCTACTTTTTATTCTCATACAGTGATACCTCCCATTGACAATCCAATGCCTAAGCTACCTCTCTACTCTCTACCCTACTGGTATAATGTAGAAGGTTAAAAATTACCATAGCTTATTTCATCTAAAATAAAACATAATTAGGAAGCAGATTACGCTGACAAGGAAAATTCCATGTAAAAGTAGCTCTAAGTATTTTTATTGGACTAATATATTAGTTTTAGGCTTTGTTGCTCGCTCTTCGCATTAAGCAGTTAACTAGAAAACAAAAATAGAAGTAAGAACGATGACATTTTAAAGTGAGGGATGTATGTTGAGCACTAGCTACAATTTTTGCATGGAGTTTTTTCATTTATTATAGCAATCATTATTCCCCTTTTACAGGTGATGATAATGAGCAATAGACAGGCTAGAGTGAAAACTTCCAAGGTCACATACACAACAGTTTTTTAAGTGCTACTTTCTTTTATCTTGCTTACTTAAAATCATGGTAAATATTAACTTCGAATGACACTAAATGAAAGTCACTGTATCATACTCCATATTAAAGATTCAGGTGGCTTCTCCTTCTAACTTATCTCTTTTCTATGAGGAAAGATAACAGACTCTGCATGTTAGAAGCTAGATCTAGAACAAATATTTGTTCAATTGAAATTTCTTTTACTAAAAAGAAAAGGACACAGACTGCTCCCATCTGTGTAGCAGTTGATATATGATTCCTCATACTACACACACACACACACACACACACACACACACACAAGGCCAGTACATCTTACAGAAATCAACATGTGAACATTTGAATGAGTTTAGGAAAGGAATGTTTAGAAATTACAGGATATTGTGTTTATTTGACGTTAAAATTTTTGTTAATAATGTGTGGGTTGATTTAGTTTGTACGGAATATTTTAAAACCTTGAGGTTTTAAAGAAACAGCACATGTACCTCAAAGCTACAATAATACCTACTACAAGGTTGGCTATTATATCCTAGTGATAGATCTGCAGCCAAACCACTAAAGAAATGTGGTGCCTCAAACAAAATAGACTTACTAGTTAGGCATTGTAAGAAAAAAAAAACTTATGGAAAAAAATAGTTACCCAAATGTCCTTCCAGATATTAATGTAATTTTAAATTAATGTAACCCAAGATTATAGGAAATATATTGCTAATCACAGAGTTTACCACAGCCATTCTGAATCCAATGGTTTCATTTTATTTTCCACAGAATTCATAATATAACTTAGATCAGATGAGTTGAGATTCAACAACTTGAGAACTCATTTATTACACAGAATTTTACGTTCTAGTTTTTTTTTAAATGCTTTAACTCAGCAGTTTGGTATCTATAATCCTTCAAATTAAAAAAAAAAGTAAATATTACCTTGGTTAAACAAAAGAGAACAAAAACACATGAAAATTTTCTTTATCCTAAGAGAAAAGACACTTTTATAGTGGTTATTCAGGTTTCCTCTCCCTGCTGGGGTAGAGGGAGAGATAAGGAGACAGAATCCCATGTGATTCCTTAGGTCAGTGAGGAAATTCAACCTGCCACGTTAGGCATGCTTCTCTAAGATTTATGGAGGTCATTCAGTTGGGTTTATTCCTCTCAAGGTAAATTTGGCAGGATGCAGGATTTAGTCAAAGTCAAGGTTCAGAAATTTCTGGGCATGTCTGGAGAGCAGGTGGGGCTGGCACAACAGATGTCCATTTGCATAAATGACTAAGGCACCTCCTAAGAAAAACTCATCTTCAGCAAAGAGGAAGCCAGGCCTGACACACGTGACCTTATAACCAAGCCTCAGGGCCTGAGTGATTCTGATTCTCAACACAAGGTGCATCCCTCCTCTGTCTACTCTCACCTCCAGGTCCCAGGGTGCAAACCTAGATCCCACCTTCGATGCTGCTCTGAAAATGCTTTCACCAAACTCATCAGTAACATCAAATTGTTAAAACCAAGCCTTGGTGTTACTTGATTCTCACAATCATGGGACACAGCTGTTTTAGAGAATAGATAAATGAATTGATCTATCAGTCCATCTTCTTTCAATCACTGGCTAATACCCAAGATCTTGCCAAAGGAGAGAAGCAGAACATGGCAGAAAGAAAACTGAGTCCTTGGTTCTAATCTTCATCACTCTACTTCTACGGGCCTTGGGTTCTTCATGTAAAAGACAAATAAAAACTAAGAGGCTGAAGTAATGATCTCAAGGCTTGTTTTAGGGCCAAGGCTATTCTTTCCCAACCTTCAAATATATAGAATATGTATTAGTCTCTATTAGAAAGTCTGTCTCATGAGATAGGCAATTCCTGTTGCCTTTATTGACTTCTTTGGGTAAATCAGCAAGGCAGGGTCTGACCATAGAGAAAGCAAGGGGTCCTAGGAGGAAAGAGAGGGATGCCTACCAAATAGAAGAAAATGACAGAGAATGGAAAGCAGGAATTCCCTTAGAAAAGCTTTATCTAATTAAAAATTATCCTAGGGCATGCCTTGCCTGAGATATAAAACTCAATTATGGTCAAAATTATTCTATTCCCTGATTGTGGTGTATGGAAACTTCTCAAACCTTCCATTATAAACAGCAAAACACACTTTCCATTTTCTATTTCAAAGAACATATTTATTTTCCTCCAAGGGTTGTTTCTCAGTGAGGTATAGTGAACACAGTATTTACATTTTGTTTTATTAATTACTTATGAAAGTAAGAATAAACATTTTCCTCAAAAGTGCTACTACAGAGCAATACAGTACTCGATTTGACAAAAATCAGAAATATTATTCTGATCCCATGAAATGTAATGGATAGTCAAATGTGCCCACATTGCTTAATAAGGTAACAGAAAATTGCCAGTAATTAGGAAGAAGAAAACCAACTAAAGTTGAAAAGTAAAACTGAAAAAAAAAATTACCCACAATTTAAATATCTTAGAATTCCTTTTTTTGGTTAATGTATAAAAATAACATTACCTGCAAAGGTTTATACAAGTAAAATTACCATCACACATCAATTTACTTATTTTAATTATTTCAGTGCATTTAGATATGAACTAAGCTTTGGGTTTCTTTTCTTTTTTTCCTAAAAGAATCGTCCTTTTTTTTCCCTCTACAGAAGTACCCTAACTGTCCAAAGCATTTGGTCCTGTTCAATAGTTAAAGAACTCTTTTTTTTCTCCTCTCTCTAATTTGGCTTCAAGTCAATGCTGTTTTTCTCCTTCCAACTGTTTTGGACATATGCTGGCCCAACTAACAATGGTAAACACAGCAAGCTGTCTCTGATATGGTGCTGATTAAGTCATCTTGTGAGCAAGCAGAGTTTGGATGTTAAGATGCTAAGAAAAAAACTACTTTCAGAAATTCTCCTCCCTTTGAAAAATATTTGGATTTTCAATTTTAAATTATATGATAAACAAACCATGGGATACTTTGAAAATACATTCACTCAATGCTGGCCTAGGCATTTGAGAAAAATAGAAAACGAAAACATGGTTCTTATATTCATGGATTTTACAGTTTAAAAGTATAAGGGAAAAGCACAGGGAAGAGTGGAGCCCAAACATGGGCTTAAAAATAACTTTCTAAAGAATGGCACTTGCATGTCTTGCAAGAAAAAAGGTATAAAATTAAAATCATGAATACTTTGAATTGCATTTTTATATTCTATTAGTAAAATATTAGTACAAAACTAGTACCTTACACCAAAAGATTTAGGAATAGAGATCCAATGAATACCATAAGCATGTGGTACAAAATAATTGGAAGGAATACAAATATTGTAGAGTACATAATTGTTATTCAGAATGAAAAATTATTTTTAAATATTGGCATCTCAGATTCTGTTTTTGTACATGTGAATCGAGCACTTATTTTTTACTTAGCTTAGATAGCTAAGTGCCAGCTTCCCCTCATTATGCAAACAGATAAAACCAAATTGTTAAATAAAGCCAGAAATACAATTCTTCTCTTAAAATACATACATATTTGGAAGCCTAAGAGGAATAAGCAACTCAAAAACGGGACCACCTCAAACTTAAGAAAACTGTAATATTTTATTTAACACCAAAGCTCTCACCAGGTTAATACTATCCATTATTTGACAAATGTGAAAGCAAGACAGATTAATTAATTTATAATCATGGACAATTTTTTTTTCAGTTTTACTCTTAAAACTTAACTCAGTTTTCTTACCTCTAAACAATGCAGGCCCAAAAATAGAAAGGTGAGGAGTAATAACTAGTTGTTGTTATCAAAAGATTTACAATCTAAGCAGGGTGGGTATCTGAGGGAAGAAATGGTAAGAAAACATACAAAAGGTATAGAATATGATAAAGTCTACACTTAACGATCTGAATAGATAATTAGGGATGTTGATGGGTGCAAATTTTTGAGAGTTTTCTCTATGAAATGTATTGTGCTAAGCACCTTAAATACATTATGAAATCGCAGAAATAGTAACAATTCTTTCTATACGGGTCATAAGAAATGCTCCTGAGTACAAGATATTAAGAGGATGGTGGATGGAGAAATAACTAAAAAGCTAACAGCAACAACAAAAGCAGACAAGAAGATAACCATTGAATAACTAAGGTACCGAACACAGAATAGAAAGGGATGAATTTAAGAGATGTCTTCAAGGTACAGTCAGCAAGACCGGAAGACCAACTGAATGAAAGAACTAGGAATTCTTTAAAAAAAATCACTGATATATTTAGATTATGGTAGCATTGTTACAGCAACACTGAACTTTTTTGTTAATTTTAAAATTATAGGGCAAAAGAACATATAATTTTATTTTCTTTAAAGAGGCAAAATCTTTCAATGGCAAAGGTGGGGAGCACATAAATGGCAATAAACTATTTTGTAGTCATCAATATGTTTTCTAACTGTACAAAACCATATTATAATATATTTAGAAATTCTGGGAAACTTTTGATCAGTAAATACAATCAAACTAAGTAAAAGGTCAATAAAAATAATCTACACATCAAGAAAGAATAAAATTCTTAGGCAGAAATTAAACAAAATAACTGCAACACTTGTACACTGAAATTATAAATCATTTTGGAAAGAAATTAAGTGAGATCTAAATAAATGGAAATACATCCCATGTTCATAGATCAGATGACTTAATATTACTAAGATAGCAATATCCCCCAAATTTATCTGCAGATTCAATGCAATCCCTATCAAATCCCTACTTTTGCTTTGTTTATTTGCAGAAACTGACAAGCTGATCTTAAAATTCATAAAAATGGAAGGGACTCACAACAGCCAAAACATTCTTGAAAAGAAAAAACAATATGGAGGACACACTTCCTGGTTTTAGAACTTACTACAGAACTATAATAATCAAGACACTGGCATAGAACATGTGTATATATCAATGAAATAGAACTAAGTGTCTAAAAACAAAGCTTTACATTTACGGTCAATTGTTTTTTGACAAGAGTGTTAAGACAGTTCATGGAGAAAGAACAGTATTTTCAACAAATTGTGCTAGGACAACTAGATATCGAGATGCAAAAATAATGAAGTTGGGACACAGACATGAGAACGGACCTGAGGACACAGCAGGGTAAGGGGAAGCTGGGACGAAGTGAGAAAGTGGCATGGACTTATGTATACTACCAAATGTAAAATGGATGGCTAGTGGGAAGCTGCTGCACAGCACAGGGAGATCAGCTCGGTGCTTTGTGACCACCTAGAGGGGTGGGATAGGGAGGGTGGGAGGGAGACTGAAGAGGGAGGAGATATGGGGATATAGGTATACGTATAGCTGATGCACTTTGTTATATAGCAGCAACTAACACAATGTTGTAAAGCGATTATACTCCAATAAAATAAAAAAAAAATGAAGTTGGAACCCTACCTTCCACCACACACAAAAAATTAACTCAGAATTGATCACAGACGTAAGTGTACAGCTAAAACTATAAAATTCTTAGGAGACAACACAGGAGTAAATCTTTGTGGCCTTGGATCCTGGCAATGGTTTCTTAAATAACAAAATCAAAAGCACAAGGAAAAAAAGAAGATAGATTTACATTAAAGTTAAAACTGTTGTGCTGAAAATGATAACATCTATACAAAGAATGGGGGAAAATATTCACAAATTATAAATCTGATAAGGATCTAGTATCCAGAATAAATAAATTTGTAAGAGTTAAACTGAACAACAAAAATACAAACAACCCAATTAAAAAAATGGGCAAAGAACTTGAAAAGACATTTCTTAAAAGAAGATATACAGGGGCTTCCCTGGTGGCGCAGTGGTTGGGGGTCCACTTGCCGATGCAGGGGGCGCGGGTTTGTGCCCCGGTCCGGGAGGATCCCGCATGCTGCGGAGTGGCTGGGCCCGTGAGCCATGGCTGCTAAGCCTGCGCGTCCGGAGCCTGTGCTCCGCAACGGGAGAGGTCACAACAGTGAGAGGCCTGCGTACCGCAGAAAAAAGAAAAAAAAAGAAAAAAAAAAAAGAAGATATACAAATGACCAATAAGCACTTGAAAAGATTCTCAGCATCATTAGTCTTCAGGGCAATGCAAATCAAAACCACAATGAGACACCACTTCACACCCACTAGAATGGCTATAATAAAAAAGACAGATTATACCAAGTATTGACAAGCTCTTATGACCCAGCTATTCCACTCCTAGGTATATACAACAAGAGAAATGAAAAACACATCCAACAGAAAAACTTGTACAGAAATGTTCACAGCAATATTATTCATAATAACCAAAAGACAGAACAACCCAAATGTCGATCAGTCGATGAACTGATAAATAAAATGTGGCATATCCATACAAGCGAGTATTATTCAGTAATACTAAATAGTAAAAATAAGTGAAGTACTGATACATGCCAACATGGATGAACCTTAACAACACTATGCTGAACAAAGTAAGCTAGCCACATAAGACTAGATATTGTGTGATTCCATTTATACCACATGTCCAAAATAGGCAAATTTACAGAGACAAAAAATAGATTAATGATTGTTTATGGCTGGGAGAAGGAAAGTGGGAATGAGAAATGATTGCTAGTGGGTATGAGTTTTTTTAGGGTAGACAAAAGTATTCATAGATTGTGGTGAGGGTTACATAACCCTGTGAATATACTTAAAAACACTGAATTATACATGTTAAATGAGTGAATTTTTATGATGTATCTCAATTATGTTGTTAAAATAATTGAATAAAAAATTCAATACTGGGATCTAGAAATAACAAAAAGTTAATACATAGAACAAAATATTTCTTCATTTCAGAAATATAAAAGACAATCACTTGGGAACTGTTATATTTCCAGAAATATAACATACAGAAATTTTAAATTATGCAAAGTGAAAGTTGCCAATGCCTTATTAATATTTTCCCTTAAGCTATTAAGATTATATTTTTAATTCAATACATACTATCGCCAGCTTCTTTGGAGCAGAATGTGTGAAAACACGGACTTAAAACGCCACCACAGTATTGACTCCATCCTTTTAATCAAGGCATCAGACTTTTCACGTGATCGAGAAAAATGATTCATTTTCTTGTTCCTTTTTCCCCCTGACACTTTAGGTTTTCTGGGGCTAACTGATACAGTATGAAGGAACACATGTGGTCTGCTTCAAGCCTCCAATTTCTTAACTGAAAAGCCACTTTCTTTCTAATGCCTGAACAAGAGGATAAATCAAGGTTAAGGTCCAAGCAAAACTCCTAAATGTATACTCAGACGTTCAGGATCTTTCCCCTTGCCCCCTACCTTCTCCTTAACAACCCTTTTCTTCCTACCCCCTTGATGTTTCCTCTGTGACACTAGGTGAGCTAAGTCCCATGGTCCCCACACACTCATGTCATCAACGTAAATATTTCACCTTTGTCCATTTCCCCACTAGCAAAACAGAAAAGGCCCTCAGCGAGGTTGCTTTATTTGTGCATCCACTCATTCCACAAATACATTCTGTTTATTAAGTGGCAATCACTGAACCGAGTGACAAAACATTGAACAAAGCATTGAACTAAGGTGGGGAGAAAAATAAACATTATTCAATTATACTACAGTGAGGAAGCATGATATCAGAGATACGCACAGGGCACCGTGGGCACGCTTTACACAACAAAGTTTTGGAGCTGGGTATATGCAGGAAACTTCAAGTAATTACTGCCACAGAGGCACACAAAGGATGTGGATGGCAGAGTGTTGAGTGTTGAGAGGAGGAAGTGGAAGCTAATATCACATGACAAAGAGTTTGAGACAAAAAATTAATATTTATTGAGTGAATACTCTGTTACAGAAACTGTACTACTGCCTTTCAATCTATTTTGCTCAGTTAATTCTCCACAACTCGGTAAGGTCTTTAGTATTACGATTTCCATTTTACAGACGGAATATCAAGATTTAGCACAGTTATGTTCCATACTCAACATTTCTCAGCTGAGAGGTAACATACATGGAAAGCTAAGTCAAATCAGTCTGAGCACAATTACGACATTATTTTCTATAAATTATCCACATGACCTTTAAGATTTCTGCAAATGTTAGGCAAATTAATTTTTAAGTAACTAATAAATAAAATATTTGCTTCTTGGTAAGGCAGAGTGATTGGGATATTCAAGCACAAGGAAAATGCACTTGTCATTATATATTCTTCTACGTATTTTAGATGTCATATCATATTATGTATTATTTATTCAAGTGAATGAATAATCAATCGAAATAAATACAGGACAATACCTGTATTTATGGATCACCTCTGCTAGTCTCTGGTGTCTAAGCTTATATTTAAGTAGGGCAGCTAGCATTACTGGCTCCGACAAGCACGTATGAAACAAACAGACTTTAGACTGAGATATTTGATTGAAAAAGTATCTCACAGACTACATTAAAGTTTTTCAAAAGTTATATTCCCAAAGCTGTTACTGAATAGTTGTCTCTACTTTGGCTGAGACCCCAGGAAAATGAGTATCAACTACTCCCACATTCTAGATCACCCATGTAGGAAGGCAAAGGTATAAACATAACCAGTGTGGGAACCCATGGCTCCTCAACACTCAAAGGTATAAAAGAGCTGCAGTAAAAATGGCCAAGACATTGGAGAAAAGAGATGGAGAGTTTCTTGAGGAAGAGTGTCCATGTATGTATTCCCCAGCCCACCCCCTCCTCCTTAGTGATGTAGGGCTTGCCTGTCCCTCCCCTTAAGATTAATGAGAAGGGCTTGAAAGAACACACTTGGAGAACTTGATATGTTTCCTGAAGTTTTGGAGACAGGGTGGACTGGTTTCTGACTCAAGTCTGAGAAATCTAAAGAATAAGAAGGTAATTGAGTCCACCTGGAGGAAGAAGGCACACCTTATGAGCAGGTCTAAGGTGTATATTGTGTAGAGCAGATTTAGGCCAGGAGAGAAAGAGGATGACAAGACTGGCCCGGGATTGTCTTACAATCTGCCTGTGAGGGACACCTAACTGGTCGAGGACACTTCAGCAAGAATACTCCAGAGGCGTACAGGCTGGTACCCAAAGAATGAGGGAGCATGTAATTGGCCAATTGTGGGGTGTTTCACTTAGTTCAGGAAACTGGGTGAGTGAACCCTAATAAGCACCTGTAAGGGAAACAGGCAACTTTAATCATCTGTCCTAAGCAGGGATGTCCGTTCACAGGAGAATCCAACACAGAAGACCGTTCCTGCGTCCTTACCTCTCCTCCCTGCTCCCCACATCAAGCTGACAGAAGAGGGATAAAAGCAAAAAGCTGAAGAAAACAGGGAAGGTGACCATGCCTTTCGTTTCTATTTCAGGCTTATTGATGCAGCTAATCTGAGTTGAGAAACTTTTACTTTGAATAAAGTTTGATTGTTACCATACATTGATAATTACTGAACTGAAACAATCTAAGGCTAAAGTGTGTTGAGTACCTTTAATTATCTGATAATGAACAGAAAAGTCATGGGGCCTATAGTTCATTCCCAGTGTTGGGTCAGACATCTCCTCCAGTTCTAGTTTGAATGGGCAGAGCGGAAAGAAATTTAAGTTGGTTTTCTGTTGGTACCCTACAAATTCCAAGTGTTTAATGTAAAAGTTACAATAGTTGTAAGGAAAAAAAAATTAGCCCGTATGATCTTGGCATTATTAGAGCCAATTATTAGTGTGTTAGGTAAGGCACAAACCTCAGTTTCCACATCTGTAGAGTATGGTATATAAATTCAGGGGATTAGTCCTGAAATAGTCTTGAAATGAGCCCTGATATATAGCTGGCAGGTGACCTTGGCAAAACAAAGTTTCAGGACATCATTCTTGTCACCTTTTACCCCGTTATCTCTCCAGTTCCTTTACTTACCATAGCCTGTGAAAGAAACACCAATAACGGGAAATACACTATACTTAGGAATAAATTGTTATGTTTGTTTATTTTTAGTAGTAGGAAAATGAGTGTGTTTTCTGAGGATTCTGAAAATGAAATACGTAAAACATGAGAAGAATAACCATTAATGACTGGGTCAGAAAAGATGACTGATTACATGAAATTCTACATGGCAAAGATTACATCCAGTAATTTTGGTTTATTATGAAAAGAAATGCTTTCAGTATCTGGGGGCCAAAGTTGAACAAACATGAGGATATTCTTTAAACAGCTTTTTTAAATGTCTAAAGTATTTGTGCTTGTTTATTCCAGGTCTCATATATTGTTAAAAACTTTTTCATGCTAGATCCTTTCAAGTTCAGCAGATGGTAGGCACACTTGTAAAAATAAATGCAAATAAATGCCGAAATTTAATTATTTATTAAGCTCATAACATGCCAAAAGCCAAATATAAACTTATAATTTGTATATAAATAAATAAATAAAATTTTGCCTTTTTGTTTTAAATTATAAAATTAATAGTATATTCATGGCAAAGTCAACAGTACAAGAAATATAGTAGAAGGTCCAAATCTCTCTTTCTCAATCCTTACCTCCCACTACCACTCCTAGAAGAAATCCCTATTAACAGTTTCTTGTCTATGCTTCGTGAGGTCTATCTTTCATGAAATGTTAAGTTTCTGTCTCTACGTATTAGGGACAAAACAGATAACCATTGCTGAAATAAAGACCAAGCATAATAATTAGATTTTTATTTTCGCTTGTAAGAGAGAAAATTTAGAAAGAGATGACTTTAAAATTTACCAGGAGTATTTAGGTTAGATATTAAAAAGACTCATCATCCTGCCATTGCTTTAAAGTTGTCAAAGCCCCAGGATAAAACACTGAAAGTGTTTGCAGAATCTCCTTTGACCTACATCTGCTTTTTAAATTTTAAGTCAATATCACATGGAGAATAGATCTAGAATGTTGAACTAACAAGCACTCCAAAATAGCTTCTTCTAGGTTTAAAAATAACCATAATCATACTATTCCTAAAGTAGCTGGGAAATGAGCACAGAATATTCTCTCAACTTAAAACTCAAATGTTAATGAGATCCATTAAAAATTCCTCCTGAATCTACTGGATTCCATAATTTTCTACTATTCCTAATAGATTTTTCTCATTAAAGGATATTCAGAAGCCCTCTGAATAAATAGTAATATTAATAGGTTTCTGAATTTACCATATGGGAAGTAAATAAAGGTGGTTAAACCAACAAGAAATCAAATGGTACTTATTAGATGTATTTAATTACTCCAAAGAATGATCTATCACTTTACCCTTAAAACCATTCTAAATGAGGTAGAATCCATTTAGTTTTCTGCTGAATTATGTAGCATTACCAACAATTTAACAGACACATGAAAATCTGTAGAGCAACACTGAGAAACAGAAGTTTTCTTGAGTTAAATATTAAGATAAGTGACAGTAAATTTTAAAATATTCAATTTACTTCCAGAGGAACGTTTTTCCATATGTGGCATTTGGCTGCTGACTTCAACACTGGAATGAAACAGAAACCAGGGAACCTAATTAAAGAGCTAGGAGAACATCTGGAAATTCAGTAAATATTACTCAGATATAGTAAAGGTGTTTTGGACTTTTGATCACATACAGTATTGCTGTCCTAAGAAAATTTAACCTTTCAATTCTGGGGCAAAAGGTAAGACAATTCAATTTTATGTCTCCTCTTAACATTTCTTATTTCTGAATACCCAGCACTAAAATCCATGTTCTATGAGCAATCTGAATGAATGAGTGAATGAATGATTTAATGAAAAGTAGTATTAAGGAACCTGCCTTTATGCTGAAATTATACAAATCTTTGTAACCATTTTTGCCTATACAAAGTTCGTAGATTCTTACCCTATCCTTACAAAAGACATAATATAATTCCCTCCTATATATAGTTTTAGTATGAAATGTTATTTTTATTTAAATACAGTCATGATTTGCAGCTATATCTTTTTTGAACTTCTTAAGACAATATCCTAAAACTTCTGAAACACATACTAGAGCTCTTCTAATAGAATTTTTGATGATATATATTTTTTCTCCAAATAAAAATACTATATATTATAAAAAATTAAAAATACAAGAAAAGAAAACTCCATTTTACCATCTAGAAACAATAACTGTGAGATCTATTTTTGAAGTATGTACATAACGAGACCAAACCGCATAAAAACTTTTTCACCTTGCTCTTTTCACCGTATATTATGACAGAAAGATTTTTATCATGCTGCTAAAGCTTCTCATAAATGCTGTCTTTAAATATAATGAAATAATCAAGAACGTAGAGCTATAATAATTAATTTAACCATTGTGAAGCTATTGCACTATTATTTGTTTTCAGTTCCTTGTTTTTAAAAAATATCCTTTTATTATTATACCTGTGTAATGGGTATTGTAGAAAATTACGAAACACACACAAAAAATCAGAAAACATAAACATCAATTTCTAACACCTAGAGGTTACTATGGTTAAGATCTTAATATATTCTATTGAATCTTTTATGTATATATGTATCTGTATGCATTTGTGTATATATATGTATATTATAATGAGATAATGTAGGCATATTATTTTATAGCTATATTATTTTTATGGGTTAACAATCTCCATCTTACTTTTTCAGAATAATTTCATCTCATCTAAAAGCCAGATCATATTCACACATAATTCCCCCAAATTGTCCACTAGAATTGTTTTTTGAAAATTAAGCGAAGTCCCATTTTTATTACCCAGACTTCTTAAAGACTTCCCAATTTTTTCTATTAGTAACAGTGCTGAAATGGAGACTTTTGTGCATAAGGCCTTTTCTATAATTAGAATTGTTTCCTTAGGAGAGGTTCCCAGAAATGGAATTAATAAATCAAATGCCATGAACTTGTAAATCTCTTGATACCTACTGCCAAATGACTTTCCGAAAGCACTGTACCAAATTACATTTCCAAAAGCAAGGCATGAAAATTTTCTTAAAATGAGCACAGTTAAACATTAAGGAGACTCGGAAACACAATTTAAATTTGATGTCAAGAAACAATGAAACTACCCAACTTTATGTGCTTCCATCAGTTACCTGTCAAGTTCAAGTCATCTCATTAAACATGTACTCACCACAGAATTTAAATCAGTAGGAAGGATGTATAGCATAGTTCCTGCCCACAATAAGCATACAAGCTACTGAGCCACCAGAACTGACTGATCCATAAGAGATGATGTCAACATAATGACAAAGACAATGGTAGAGATACGCATAAGGATTTATAAGAATAAAAGTAGGAAACACCCAACCCCATATCTGAGAAAAGAGAAAGTTACCAAAGGCTTCTAGGAAGCTATAACAATGCAGTTTATCTTGATGATTAAGTAGGAACTTGCCAGGAGAATAAAAACTAAGGACCAAAAAAAGAGGACAGTCACAGCAGAAGGATCATCATGGGCTTCGAGAATAATCTGTAATATAACTTGGTATGAATAGGTGCAGCCTTTTTCCCCGTTTTTTCTAAACTTTTATGGTATGTATCATTCCTTTAACATAGTTTCAACAACAGAGTTCTATAATCACGTTCTATCCATATAGGGTATACTTTAGCGTCTCCAACTGTTCTCAGGAGGAAGAGGTGTAGTTAACAGCCTCTTTAGGGGGCATTTGATAAATATACGAATACATTTTTCACTGTCGCCATAAATAATGGTACCACTGACATTCACTTGTCAGAGTCCAGGGAGGCTTAACTTGTGAGGAACACTCCCACAAAAGAAAGAATTGTTCCACCTAAAATGCCAGTAATGCTCCACCCTCCCTTCTTAAGACATGCTGAGCCAGACAGGAAGTTCCTTGAGCACAAAAATGGTATTTTACATGTTACCTTCATCACACCTAGAACACATGGATGCTAGATATGTAATAAATGTAAATACCTTTTGACAGATTAACATGAAAAGTAGTAAGATTTCAAAAACAATTAAAAGGTTCAAAGCACTTCACTGTCTCATTATTTACTACTTATCATGCATCACCATGAGGGGCACTGCCAGAAAATGATGAGGCTGTAAGCTGCTAGCCTGTGCAATAAAATCAATGACAGCCACCTAACTGTTTACATCGGCAGAGAAAGCAAATCGGTATAATTCCCTCTATCACGTGCCACAGGGGGAAAATTCCTAGAGACATTCAAGATCTGCGAAAACTTATTTTTAACTAATTGTGGCTCTAATCCTCTACCAATGGTCACCTGGAATTGAAGCATAATCTTCTGAAGTTTAAGACTTAACACATTATGGAAAGTGCAGAATAAAACGATTCGTTCACACAAGTACAGTTTGTTCTTAATCGTTTCATTGGACTTTTTGAAGTCTGCAGCATGTATGACCTTTAAAAATTTCTTCTTAAAACAAAATTGCCTTGATTTATTTTTTACTGAATCTTTACATACTGTTAAAACACAATCATTTAGCCTTTAAGACAACCGTACTGTTCTTGGGAAAAAAACACCCTAAAACATAGGGTTCTTAAGATTTTTATTTCACAATAAAACAGGCCACAGGCAAATAAACACAGTTCTGAGTTAAAAGTGGCAGGAGCATTAGGTTTCAGAATTATCGTAAAACAGGAAGGTTGTGAGGGTATAACATAGGATGAAAGCAGCCTCAACCCTGGAGCCTTCCTGCTGACTTGGGCCATGCCAAAATATACAAGGGTTTATACACAACACAAATACACACAAAGGGACACACACACACATACAATACTCAAATACTAACTTAATTGGGAGAGCTATTATCTTTCCAAAAGTCCAGTTCAAAAGTAGAAAATAATAAAATAAAAGGTTCAAACAGTTAATTCAACCATGTCTGAAAATAATATGCTGCCAGTACACTTGGATTAGAAATGGTTTTCAAGCATGTGCATATTAGCAGTTTCTATTAAGGTAATGCCATCTGGGAGAATAATCTTTTCTCCTTGATGTAATTCTACAAGCACACATACACACACTTAAATGCCTGGAAATGGTTGTACCTCCAGCTTTAGTGTCGGATTTCTCTCTGAACAATTGCTTCAAGACTACACCTCAGACAAAAATTATATAGCTTGCATCAGTAAATATGGTTCAAAATATACACTGTGGTAAAGAAAATATACATTGTGGTAAAGAGTGCCATACCTACAGTTATGCCACATTCCAATAAAAGGAGTGGGAGAATACACCAAACGGAGGTAGCAGTTAAACTGCTCACCAGAAAAATAAAGAAAACCGGGTCATTATTTTCCCTTCCCTGAAAAAAAGCAGCAGCTTCTGCTTAGTTTGGAACAGTCACTGCAAAAAGGGAAGCTTGTGTTTATTCAGCTCTGTTCTTCTCAGCAGTCCAGTTCATTAGGTTTGTAGGTTTTAAAAAATTTTAACTTTGTTACAGTAATTTGTGGGGAGTGTAAAGCCTACTCATGGGGTGGCAACTCAGAAGCCTGCACTGCAGAATACAAGCCAAAGGCAACATAAATATACACAAAATGCATGCAAATTAATTGTAAAATATTCTGCAGGCTCAAAAAAAAACTTTTTAAGCCTGAGAATCTAGCTGCTTTCCTAGATAGCAAAATTGCATTACTAATAATTTCTATTTTCACCTATCATCCTTCATGTACTTGGTATATAAATACTTGATATCCTTGAATAAAATATATGGAAAATTCAATAAGAAGAATGTAAACTTCCATATAGTAGTCACTGCTTGAAATAAATTCCCGTATAATTTTAAATCACAGTTATTACAAAGGATTATTTGATAATTCCAAGTCAAATGCTTAATCTTTTAACATGTACAGGCACAAGAGGAAATGAAACACACAAAAAACTTATTTATAAAAGATGCTAACAATAACAAAAATTACCATAATAAAGATAAGAAGCTTAATTTCTTTTCCTCAAATAATTACACAAAGAGTACATTTCAATTTAGCCTCCTAAAGTAAGTGTAATGGGCTTCTTATCAAGACATCACACCATTTACTGTAAATATCGGGTCAAATAAACACAGAATCACTATAGAGAAACTACTAACACCAAACCCAGTTCTTAAAGCAATTTAAATTAATGTTGATTCTGTGTTTGAAACTTGAGCAATAAAAGAATAAGAATTTAGCATGATAAATTTTTACAACAACGATCTTGTTTCCCAGGATAAAAATAGAATTTTTTAAAAGTAGGGGTACAGCAAAACTGAATGACATCATGTGCATTTACACTGATGGTAACAGATATACCTTAGTATTTGGAAGCCTTTTGATACACATACTTCAATTGGCCTAGAGGACACTACCCTCAGGTTTCCTCCTGTTGGACTGGCTGCTTCTTCTTGGTCCCATTTACTCTTTCCTTTTCTCCACCCGCCCCCCCCCCCACCCTCGACCTCTTAATTCTGGAGTTTCCCAGGGTTTAGTCCGTGGTTCTTTTCTCAATCTATGGCAACCCCTTGGTAAACTTATCTAATCTCATCATAAATATCACTTTGTGTTGGCAACTCTAAATTACATATTACCGTCTGGACCTCACTCCTGAACTCTACGCTCATGTACCCACCTGCTGACAAGCAATGTCTTCTTGTATCAATATGTTTAAAATATACCTCAGAGTTACCATATTTAAAAGTGAACTCCTGATATTCCCCTCAGACCACCCCGTTTCTATTGTTCTCCACATTTGTTGACAACTCTATCCTTCCAGGTGAAAGAAGGATAGAGTTCCTTCTCTCCATTCTCTCATGCTCTCTACATCACATTAATCAGGAAATTCTATTGCTTCTATCTTCAAAATACCCTTACTTTTTGTGAGGGGGTGAGTGTCAATAATATGACCACTTCCGTAACTCCACTGCTAACAGTAGGGTGTAAGCCAGTGTCTTTCTCAGTGAGATTACCATGGTCCTAAACTATTCAGATCACGTGATCCTCTGCTGAAAACCCTACACTGGCTGGCCATTTTGTTCAGAGTAAAAGTCATGACCCACACAAGCCTGGTGTGATCAGATCTTACTTTTCCTCTCTGACTCCGCCTCCAATTTATCTCATCTCCCTGACTCTGCTCCAGCCACAACAGCTTCCCTGCTGTTCCTTAAACATTCCAGACACCTCCCATCCTACTTCCCAGAAAACTCTTCCCTCAGTTCAATTTATGGCTAAATCCTTTACCTCTCACACAATTTCTCATAATTTATCCTGTTTGGAAATTATAACCTTCCCTCCCTCCCGACCCTATACCTCCCATCTGCTTAGCTTTTTCTTTTTCTCCATAGCACCTACTAACCTATATTACAAAGTTTATTTATATATTATGTGTATTTTATTTCTGATTCCCCTTCTTGGGATATAAGCTTTAGGAGAGCATTTTTTTGTTTGCTCTGTTTACTGCTACATGCCAGGCCACCTAGAATAATACCTGGCACATACCAAATGCTTAAAAAACATTTATAGAATAGAATGAATGGAACAGAATAGGCTGGGAAATCAGAGAATGGAATGGAATGGAATGGATCAGAATAGGGTGGTATGGCAACTGTCTATTCTGTTTTGCTATCTACTCCAGTTAATATCACTGACTCTGCTTTTGTTTCTAATCTGTGAAAAAACAAATGAAACAACAAAAAAAATCCAGCTAAGTACACAAAGAACAATGAGATACCTCTGAAATGGTCTAGAGTTTTCAAAGGAGCCATATATCCAAATTATAATCACAATAAAATTAATTAACTAATGGTAAAAAATGTTGCCTTTCTAAAAGCAAAGGCACTAGTCAGAAGGCCAGAACCAGTGAGGGCATATTCCTGAATGAGAAAAGGAAGAACTCTCAAAATCTTACACAGAAACAGACAAACAATTTTGGCCGGAATAAGTGAAATAACTACACTCCCCATTTACTTCAAAGTAACCCTTTTCCAACAAACAATAGTGTGTGTGCAAAGAATGGCTTTAAAAAAAACCTTTTTATTTTGAAATAATTTTAGAGTCAAAGAGAATTGCAAAAATACTAGAGAGGATTCCTGTGCACCTTTCACCCGGTTTTCCCCAGTGATTATATCTTACATAGTTACCTCAAAAGCAGGAAGTTAACCCTGATATAATGTTATATAAATGGAATCATACAGTGTGTCGTTTTGACCTTTCAGGACTGCTTTTTATACTCAGCATAATGCCCTTAAGATAAATCCAAGATGTTGCCCGTATCAATAGTTCATTCTTTTTCATTGCAGTGTAGTATTCCATGGCATACCACACAGTTTATTTAATCACTCACCTGTCAAGGGACCTTGTGAATGTTTACTCTTTTGAGCACTTACAAATAAAGCTGTCATGATCAATTGTGTACAGTTCTTATTGTGTAAACATGAGTTTTAATTTCTCTAGGATAAATTCCGAGACGGGCAATTGCTGCATCATACAGTAAGTGTATTTTCATAATTTTTAGGAAAATGTCAAACTGGTTTTCAGAGTGGCAGTATCATTTACATTCCCATCAGCAATATCTGAGTGATCCAATTTTCCTGTATCCTTGTCAGCATTTGGCATTATCACTAGTTTTAATTTTAGCTGTTCTAATAAGTGTATATTGGTATTTCATTGTGGTTTTAATTTCATTTTGCTAATGGCTAATGATGTTTAGCAACTTTTCATGTGCCTATTTGCTCTTTGTATATCTTCCTCAGTGAAATGCTTCTTCATGTCTTTTGCCTGTTTTCTAATTGAACTCTTTTTTTACTGTTGAGTTTTGAGAATTACTTATACATTCTATCTAGAATCCTTTGTCATACGTGTAGTTGCAAAAGTGTTGTTTTTTTAATATAGTCAGCGTTTTGCACACATTCTCATATTATACACATTTATTAATTTAATAAACACAGGGTCTCATTACACAACAGATAACAACTATACTGAAATGACTAATAAAAATCCCTCTTTTTTGTTGTTTTTGCCTTTAGTCTGTCATCCACTTATTTTATCTCTTAAGCCTTTCTCTGCTTCATCAGAAAAACATTTAAGTAAAAATAATTTTAAATAAAAAGTATACATAAATGTACATCCTACTTTCATTCATGCACTCTGTAGATGCATGTAGTACATATTATTATAAAATTATATCCACCTACCCCCAACACACACACACACATACCCCACACACCATTCTGGCTTTTAGATCCAAGGAACAAAAAAGCTTCAGGGGCAAATCGTCTCATTTTGTCACTCGGTAGAACATGGACCAATGGATTCTCTGTTAATATATTTATAAGGTTCAACAGTAGTTTCTATTTTACTGAAAATCAAAGTTACTGTCTCACTGCGACAAATACCTCACATTCTTTTCGACAATTGAAAAGCTTTTTATTTACATGAATCCTTTATCACAAAATTAAAACCCGTCTATTTTAGCAACTTAAACCTGTGTTTATGAGTAAGGTTCCAATCTCTGTGTTTTTCCTAAATTTATTTTGAATGTTAGGTCTTCTGATCCTTCAATCACACTGCTCATTATCAGCAATTGCAGAAACATCATCATCATCATTGTATTAGTTAGGGACCACTCAGGGAAACAGAACCCATGCGAGGTAATTCAATAGAGTAATAGGGCAGAATTACTTGAAAAATGTTGGAAGAGACAAAAGAGAAAACAGAGGAAGGTGAGGTAACCCAGAGATTTAACAAGTTCTACTGCCTCAAAGGATCAAAGTGACAAAGAGAAGACATGTTACGCTAGAGCCCAGAAGCTGGGTTTGGCATAAGGGAACCAGAAACCCAGGCGGCCACCAAGGTGCCACCCTTAGTTGGGACAAGGCCAGAGCTGTGAGATTAGATCTGGGACCATGGGGAAAATGCAGCCATTTGGCCAGATATGGAGCCATGGAGGGAAGAGCTTCTTGGAGAGAGAGAAGGGGTCAAGGTGGGAGCTCTTCCATCTGTCCTTCAATTTCCACCCAGTACTTCCCACTGGCTGAACCTAAGAAGGAAACAGGTGGCAAAGGAGCCTGGGAAACGATGTTTGCCAGCATCAGCCTAAAGCAAAACAGCAGAGCAGGGGAAGGGCAGTGGAATTGTCACCAGGGCTAATACATGGTAAACTCTTCTGAGGAAGTTCAGTAAGCCAGATTTCAGTCAGGCTGCATTTTAGCAACTCTGTAAAAAGATCTGGTAGAAGTTAGACCTACTATATAAATTTAGCTTTACTGATGATTTTGGAATATTATTATCTATGGGGTCTATGATTCTTCCAGACTATAACAACTGAGCAAGACCAAGGAACAGAGAAATAGGCAGAAGTTTCACTGTGAACGCTCTCGGGTGGGGAAAACTGCAATGAGTCCCTGGTGACACAGCCATTCTCCAGCTCTGCTCCTGCTGGAGGAACTTCTGTGAATGTGTCTACATTTTTTAATGCACTACTGTTTCACTCGGTTAAGGGGAAACATACCATCAACCACCACCAGATATCAAGAAAATTAAAATCTTGTCTATTCTAGAATGGTAACATGTTCTATTGGCTTCATCGTAGATTAAGTCAAACAAAAGAAAGGAGAAGGAAGGTGCCAGGATGGGTCAGGTGGAAGGACAGAAGAAGCTACAGTCTATTCAGTATCTCCTCTGGGGTCAGGCTCAGGGCTGGTACTTGCCATTGGCTAACTTGTTTAATCTTTACAACAACTTTGAAAGGTAAGAATTTCTGTTCCAAGTTTACAGATGGCAAAACTATGAACCAAAGAGGCCGAGCATCTTAAGATGTCCCTCAGTGAGTGTGGGATGCAGAGGACTGTTGATACTCCTTTCCAAAAGCCAACTTCTTTCTGCTACACCAAGGGTTTTTCTGGAATTTTATAGTCTTTAATCTTTTTCTTATACTAAAAAGATTCTTTTTTACTTCAAACGAAATAAAATTACTAAGTCTAAGGAGAACATCTCTTTCCAGCATCTATGTAATCACTAGGCAAGGGCATGTAGTGCTTGGCAAAAAGGGACAGGAAGAAAAGCAGCCAGAAATTTAGGAGATATTCAAATTGTTCCCTCTTACATATTCTTACAGAATAAGATCACAGTTGTGTCAATATGCATAATGAAAGTGAGAATAGAAATCTGTAGTGGTAAGAAAAAAAAAATTCAATGTAATCTGAGGAAGTAAACTTACAAGTACTAAAATCAAGAAATTATAATCTAGAGATTCACAGGCCAAAGAGTAAGTAAGCCAAGTGCTTTTTTCCCTGTATGTTTTTGACCAAATATAAAAATAGGGATATTTAGTATATCTATATCTTAGCATACAGTGAACCAGTAGGTAGAAATTCACTAGTTACCATATCCTTACCTTGACATTACAGTGCACACGTGCCCCCTTTATTCATTTATTCCATGCCCGCCAATCTATATTTATTAAATTTCCTACAACCTCCACTGGATGTCCACTTGGCATCTCACACATCACACTTGAACCATGACTGTGCTACGTGAGGGGAATATAAAGTACTAATATAGGTATCTATTCCCAAGGAACTTTCAATCTAGCACAGCAGTTCCCAACTTTCTCCTTCATGGTGCTCTTAGCATCTCAGTAATTTTTTTTTAAACTATACTCCTAAGCCCAAAGAAATACCTATTGATTGAGTTTACTGAGTTGCCAGCCCAAACAACTTAATAACTATTTATGTCCTAACAACCTAACACCTTTTGGGCTCTGCACAACTTCTCAAACCTTAGAATCAGATTAGATTCTGTACTACCTTCAGCTGGTAGTGCACATGGTGTTTGGCAGATGTCTTTGTGTGTTCATTCAAAATTGGAAATGTTGATTGACTCACTTATTCCTTCCATCAAACCCGTGAATTTCAAACAGGGGCAATTTTGCACTCCAAGGGACATTTGGCAATGTCTGGACACATTTTTGATGGTCACAACTGAGAGCAGTGTCTGCCACTGTCTTCTATTGGGTGCATCGCTGCTAAACATTCTGCAATGTACAGAGCAACCCCTAGAACAAGAACTCTCCAGCTCCAAATGTCTGCAGGGCCAAAGTGGAGAACCTCTGCACTAAACCTACAGTTCCCAGACTTACAGTTTCCCGTGCGGACCCACAGGGTGCTACGGTAGATTTCAAATTTTGAATAGCAGAATAGGGGAATGCATGAATGAATGAACAGGTCTGCATGCTGTGCCACACGAGTACAGAGGGAAAAAACACGAAGTCTGAATGGGGTGGTGGATTAGGGAAAGCTTCCTACAGCAGCTGATGCTTTACGTTGGTCTTGAGGAGAAGACAAAAGGAGAAAGGGAAGAAGAGCTCTCCAAGTTAGGAAAACGGGTTGGCGGGTCAAAGCTCAGCAGGGTGAATGAAGCAAGGTTTGTTCGGGAAACTGTAAGCAGGCCAGCAGAGCTGGGGTACTGGGCAGCAGCCCTCAGTCCTTTCGTGTCTCCACTCATACAAATTCACTGTTCATACGTCCAAGAGAATCTTCCCTGTGGTTCTCAAATACAGATGATGCCCCTCTATTTATGGCGTATCAAGATTTCATAATGCGTGGGTGTTGGGAAACTGGGAAGGAAACCTAAGGAGAATAAATGGCTAGATAAGTAGGCAGAGGGGTTGCCAACAACTAACTTTAAAAGGTAAGTGTTTAATGTGTGCATGCTACTGCATACCTAAAGATTTTTTAATGTCTATCTTGAAAGTGAGGGAGGCATTCTGAACCAGGAATTGCCCTACAGCATTTGTCCAGTTTTATAAATATTATTTGCAAATGTGATACCTACTTAATATATGACAAACACAAGATGAGTTATTTCGTCATTCCCCTATTATTGAGTTTTTAAAGTTGCTTCTAATTTTTGCCATCATAAATAACAGAGTAATCAACATACTTCTTTATACATTTTTGAGCACATTACTCCCTCAGGGTAAATTTCTAGAACTAGATTTACTGTTAAAGGCTATAAATATTTTAAAGCTCTAATATGTGTTGCCAAGTGATCCTCCAGAAAGAATATAGCCACACATTCTCCCAACAGTGTATAGGTGTCTTTCTGCTATACAATTACCAATACAGAGTATTTTTTAAAGCTTTCCAACTTTAATAGATTTAAATAGTACATCAGGATGCCTCTTAAAAATTTTCTGGATTATTAATGATGTTGAACATTATTTCATCTATTTATTGTCACTTCAGTATCTCCCTTTTTAAATTGTCTGCACACACCCTTTGGAAAGAAGAATCAAGGGTTTCCTGTATGGTACAAATATTGCTAACATTTAACAGTTTTCATTTATTATTGCAAACATTTATTAACTTAAGCATACTATGTGTCAGGAAGTGTTCTAAATGTTTTACATGTATTGATATTAATTCATTTAATCAACACAACAGTCATATGAAGGGGGTTTTATGACTATATTTGCAGATGAAGAAAGTAAGGTGTAGAGAAGTTAGTACCTTGATCAAGTTAACACAGTTGTATTAAAGGAGAGAGCTAAGACTTGTCTCACATATGCTATTTTTTTTTTTTTTTTTTTTTGCGGTACACGGGCCTCTCACTGTTGTGGCCTCTCCCGTTGCGGAGCACAGGCTCCGGACGTGCAGGCTCAGTGGCCATGGCTCACGGGCCCAGCCGCTCCGCGGCACGTGGGATCTTCCCGGACCGGGGCACGAACCCGTGTCCCCTGCATCGGCAGGCGGACTCTCAACCACTGTGCCACCAGGGAAGCCCATCACATATGCTATTAATTCCTCTGGAGGAGAAGATCTGAGGGAGAAAAATGCGTTGAATTTTGTACGTGTTTACTTTCATAAGCCTCTAGAATATTTAAGTTGGTGGTTCTCAACTGGGGATGATATTGTTCCCTAGGAGACATCTGGCCATTTCTGGAGACATTTTTGATTATCACAATTGAGGAGGTGGGGGTGATACTTGCATCTAATGGACAGAGGCCCAGAATGCTGTTAAACATCCTGCAATGTAGAGGACAGCCCACCCACAACAAAAACTGGCCAACCCAAAACGTCAGTAGTACTGAGGCTGGGAACATCCATCTAAATGGATATATTTAATATGGAGTCTGGAACTCAGAAAAGTGGTCTAGGTCAGAGAGAAAGATTTGGCATAAACAATATAGAGGCACACCATAAAAGGGTTACATTTTCATGGATTACTGTGAACGTATGCTGTTATCTACATCTCTGTTCACTGGCAGCTTGTATCAAATTTGTTATTAAGCTTTCAGAATTAAATAGACTATAAAAATTGAACATTTAGCCACATATAATTCATTTATAGAGCACCCTTGTTTTGCAGTAATTGTACAGAGAAATTAGAATTCCTGTTTTTGTTCCAACAAAAATAATGCAAAACAAAATCCCGTATAATTAATTGTTATGTTTGTCACCAAAATGCTTGCAAGCAAATGGGTCATTGCTGAGTAACACAAAATGGAATTATTTCAGACAAATTAGGCAATTCCAACAATAAGAAACACAAAATTAAGGAAATAATGTATTAGAACTACAAACACATTGTGAGCAAACTAAGAGACAATTAAGCCACACTTAGAACCATTAGCTAATGAGCCACCTCGTAAAAGGACTATTGCCGTATCTATGGACGTGTCTATGGACAAGGCAAGGCATACTTAGGGGTTCAAAGAGTTTCTTCAGGAACTTAACTGCTACTTCTGCTATTTGGAATCTTGGCTGGCACGCCAGGCTGCCAAGGTCATGTTCTGCTGGCAGGAAGCAAAGTAACAGGCCCTCATCCATGCACGTTAGCAACGAGCAGGGTGCCAAACGGAGGGCATGGCAAAGGCTATTTGCTTCCAGAAAAAAAAAGTGTGTTCTAAGTAGATGTATTTTAAAGTAGTTTTTTTTCCCCAGAAAAATCAGGGTTTCTTGGATAGCTGAAACATTTCATGCTTGTTTCCAGCTTAAAAAAAAAAAGGAACAAACCATGACTATCAACGCCATGTATTTTAGTGGGGTGGGGTGTATGCTCTGGCCTGAGGCACCTGGATTCAAATCCTGGTTCTGCCACTTACCAGCTGTACGATCTTAGGCATGTTATTTCACTGTCTGACAACTCAGTTTCTTCCTCTCTAAACTGAGGGAAATAATAGTACCTATCTCCTAGGGTTCCTGTAAGGATCATGTTCTTAATACATGTAAAATCTTTATAAGAGTTTTACTATACTAAATGCTGATTAATATTGGTTATTCTAATATATTTTTTGTCTTAGTCTGCCTGGACTGCTGTAACAAAATACCACAGACTGGGTGACTTAAACAACAAACATTTATTTCTTATAGTTATGAAGGATGAGAAGTCCAAGATCAAGGTGCCAGTGTCTAGTGACAGCTCTCACCCTGATTTGCAGACAGCTGCTTTCTTGTTTTACCCTTACGTGGTGGAGAGAAAAAGAGCAGGATCTCTGCTCTCCTTTTACAAGGGCACTAATCCTTTCATGAGGACCTACCCTCATGACCTCTTCTAAACCTAATTACCTCACAAGGCCCCACCTTCTAATAAGATTACCTTGCGGGTTTTTAGGCCTTCAACATATAAATTTAGGGAGACAAAAATATGTAGTATAAATTTTTGAAACAAAAAAAACATTATGGTGTTTAAATGTTCCTTTCCTAAATATAATAGTCTGAAACCACAGACAAGGAATCTCTTTTCAAAGTTCTATGTACCTCCTTCGTCAAAATTCCCTATTCATCTAAGGATGTTGACATCTCCTCTGAACTTATGTCATGATAATTCACATTGCTTAATATAGTACATTATCTTGAAATATTTTGTAAATATTTATGCCATTTAACTCCTCATAAGCGTATGCCCTGATTCCTCACAAGAATTTTTTTTATAATATATATTGGCCTAAGTTGGAATAAGGACCTGTTTTAATACCTAGAACATGTCCAGTTCTTGTGTACCTCCAAGCCTCAGCACGGTGTCCAACACATCACTGAGATTCAATGAATATTTGTTAAGTGAAAGAACAAAAATATTTAATAAGGTTTTGTCAGTTTGATGATGTTGGTGTTATATAATAAGAAACAAGGCTCTAACTTTATAATCTATAATTTTTTTCTTGTACCCTATAGTATATTCTTCCCATTCAATTTTCTTTCTTTCTTTCCTTCTGTTTCATTTTTTAAATTGACATGTGGTAAAAATGACTCCTTTGGCATGTAGGTCTATGAATTTTAGCACATGTATAGATTAATATAACTATAAGAGATTGGGATTGACATATACACACTACTATGTATAACACAGATAACTAATTAGAACCTGCTGTATAAAAAATATATAAATGAAATTGAAGCTTTTAATAAATTTTTTTTTAAAAAGAGAACCTACTGTATAGCACAGGGAACTATACTCAATACTCTGTAATGGCCTATATGGGAAAAGAATCTAAAAACGAGTGGATATATGTATAACTGATTCACTTTGCTGTACAGCAGAAACTAACACAACATAGTAAATCAACTATACTCCAATAAAAAATTAATTAAAAAATCTTAAGTGCATATTGCTAAATGAAAAAAAAAACTATAATCAGAATCAGGATACAACATAGGTTCATTACCCCAAAAAACTCCCTTATGCTCCACTTACCCCAACCACTGGCAACCATTGGTCTGTCCTCTGTCACTGAAGTTTTACTTTTTTAAAAAAAATTTTTTTAACTTTTTATTTTGGAATAATTTCAGATGTGCAGAAAAGTTGTCAAAATAATACACTGAGTTCCCATATATGCTTCTCCCAGCTTCCCCTAATGTTAACATCTTACATAACCATAGGATGTTTGTCGAAACTAAGAAATTAATATTGCTACAATACTATGAACTAAACTACAGATTTTATTTGGATTTCATCAGTTTCCCGTTAACATCCTTTTAACTTCAAGATCCAGTCCAGGTCCCAAGTTACATTTAGTGGCTGGGTCTACTTAATCTCTCTGATGTGTGCCATTGTCCAGTCTTCCCTGGTTTTTCATGATCTTCATGCTTTTTAAAGATTACTGCTCAAGTATTTTGTAGACTGTTCCTCAAATTGAGTTTGTCTGATTTTTTTTTTTTTGCATTATTAGAACGAGGATATGAATTTTGGGGAAGAACATGAAGAGGTGAAATACTCTTTTCATCACATCCACCTAAGTATAGGAGACCCTCATACTTATCATTGGTGAGGTTCACCTTGATCACTTGGTTAAGGAGATTTCTGCCTGGTTTCTCCACTGTAACATTACTCTTTTCCCCTTTCTGTACTCCATTCACTGAGACAGCCATTGAGTCACTAATTTAACATTCTTATTATGACTAACTATTGCAAGCCTAATTTATCCACAACCTTATCATGTGAAAGGTGCTTTCCATTTCACCACATACACCAGACAAGTACTATCATCCTGATTTTTTATGAGAATTGAGGCTTGTTGGAATTAAATAGTGCTTAATTAGTAAGAGGTAGAAGTAAAATTCAAGTCCATGAATATCTGATTCTGAAACACATGCTCTGACCTTACCAGACTGTCCTTTCATCTACCCCAAAATAAGTGTCAACAAAAGTGAAGCAATTTATTCCTTTCACTAAGTATGCAAGTCTTATATTTTACCTTTCCAACTCAACATACCAACATACTTGAACTAGCGTGTTTATTTCATAAGGCTGTGGCTGAGCTATGTGGTGATTAGCAAACTGATAGATAGGACCTGTCATCCATGGGGATACCAGACAACAAAGATAAACATCACCAAACCTGGGAGAGGAGGACTATGGGGAAATAGAGATCCCATGGGAGAATGAAAGTGAATGGAAGACCAGAAGAGAAATCCAGAGGGTGAATGCCAGAGAAGTACAGAAAATAATAGCAGAGAACTGTCAGGGGAAAAGATATTATAGCTCTTTTCTCTCCGTACAATCAAGGCTATAGGGGAATGAGTGGCCTGATAGCTTGCAGAGCACAGCATAGAGCAGAGATCATTCCAGGCACTGAAACCACAGCCTTAGAGTTACAGAGGGACTAGAGGTGTCGCCTGCCCATCAACTGAGGCCTTAAGAAAGATGACAGTCCATCTCTTCAACCTGTGGCTGAAAGTGAAATGCTCAATTTCAGGATTTGGGCATTTTCAAGACTTGTAAAGTCTGTGGACACTGAATGGTTAAACACTCAGATATTAGCCACATCTCCCAAACCCTTAACTTTTCCCCCCTATAACTTTTAGGTCAGATTGGATTGGACTTGTATTTCCCTCTATATGCAAAGTCCAATGATGTTCCCTCCTATTTAAGGGAATTCCCAGGGCCATCTGGTTTAACTTCCTGTCACCACTAAATTATTGTTTTCTGCTGCATTTTTCACTTTCATCCATGTCCTGGCATTGATCCTGTTGTTAACATAAATTTTTAAAAAACCATTTATCCTTTTGATCCCTATAAAAACAAACCCACTCACTCGTGGACTTTTTGTGGGCATCTGATTTTCTTGTAGAGTTGGGGATAAAGAGTGAAGAAAAACCCTGTGAAACATGAATATGCAACAAGTCTATTTTTAGTTCATTGGCTTCGCTCTCTCATTACTTCTCTATGCCTTCTCTGCCTTTTTCTCTCCTTTTCATTCATTTACATTCCTCTAGAAATAACAACAACAAATAAATATCCTCCATTCTCCTGGCAGAGAGAACTGGCTCTCTCCTCTACTTGTCCCAAAAGTCTATTCCTCAATCTCTTCCACCCTTTTTCAGTTAGAAGATGAGATATCAGGAAAAAGAAGCACAGAGGATAACTCATTCAGGTTACACTTAAAATGTTTGCCCTACAATTATTCATGTTAATTAAATTTCTGTAGTTGAGCGAAAGTATGTTTTGTCCCATATTTCAGATAATCCCAGGAGGATTAGGAGAATGTGGAAACATGTTGGCAATAATGATATTTTAGGAAACTAACTTCCAGGAGAAGCTGAGGAAGAGTGCACACAGATATACTCACAGTGTTTCATGTCAGCATTTATTTCATAATAGGTGTACGACTTAAAAAAAACTTTTTTTTGAAGCTTCTGTAGCGAGTAGCAAGTATATGATTAACTTCATTAATACCTTCACTAGCATATTTCCATGAATTTTTGGAGGCTTAGGTAGGCTTTTTACTGAGCACTGTTAACGATCCCCAATTTATTAAAATACTTTAACATTCACACATGTTTTAATTATCAGAATAACCTCTTGGATATCTAGAATTCTAATCAACTGAAATCATTCAGGATGATTTAAATTTCTGTATAGATAAAAGTCAAACACTGGACCTGAAATAGATTAGCTATTTTTAAATGGGAAATCTTTCTTAAATATACACATAATTCTCATGTTCTTAAACAAAACATATTGAATATAACTATTTCCTCAGTGACTGTGCATCATCTGAAAATTAGATATTTTACTTTTTGTACATATCACACTGTCCTACTGAAGAATATATCATTGTTCCCCAACTCTAAAAGGTCCTTACTTAGTTCGGTTTCTCCTAACCTAAGTCAAAAATTGTAGTGCAGGGCTTCCCTGGTGGCGCAGTGGTTGAGAGTCCGCCTGCCAATGCAGGGGACGCGGGTTCGTGCCCCGGTCTGGTAAGATCCTACGTGCCGCAGAGTGGCTGGGCCCCTGAGCCATGGCTGCTGAGCCTGCGCGTCCGGAGCCTGTGCTCCGCAACGGGAGAGGCCACAACAGTGAGAGGCCCGCGTACCGAAAAAAAAAAAAAAATTGTAGTGCAAGTAGTTTATTTGGGAGATGATTCTACAAAACGCCAGTAGGAGAGAAGGGAAATGAGACAATAAAGGCGGGCAGCAAAGAAATAAGTAAATCACCACGGTGGACAAATGGAGCTTCATCTCTCTGGGGGCCTCTGGTTGCCAGTGCACAACACATTCTTTAGACTTACTCAACCAAGAGGCAAGGAAGCTAGGATATTTACACATCAACTCCTGTCAGTCATTGGTTGTGAGCCAGTTCCTGGTGGCATTATTTCTCTGGCATTTCTGACCTGTCATGCACCTGTAATAGGCATGTGATGTAGGCTCAAGCTACCGGAGAAATTATTTAGGCAGAGAGAGATCTATGCTGGCAAGAGCCCCACCAGCGGACATAAAATGGTAGAGCCCTGGTAGATTTGGGCAGGGCACCGAGAGCTTCAATTACAAGCTCCTAATAGGAATTTGAGTTCCTCTGTTTATCAGTTCTAGTTCTCCTGTCTCTTTGTGGTGGAGCATTTCATAGATCATTTCTTGCCTTCTACCTTCTGGAATGCTTTCCTCTCATTTTCTTGTATTTTGTTTTCTAACTTCTGCGTATTTAGAATGTACATTTCAAAAGCTATTATAACGGGGTATGAAATAGAAGTAAATGCATTTTTGCTTAAGGCCCTTACAGGCTATCCCCAGAGGAACATTTGCAGACTCAAATGCAAACTTGTGTTGTCTCAAAGCCATTTCTGATACTTTCTTTGTTCTGGCATTTGTTACCAATAAAATGAGATTGCTGGAGAGCTGAGTTCTGGGTGGGTGAGCTTTTATAAAGAAATGATGTATGGAGATATGAATGCATCATTGATAGAGATCACAGATGTCCACCACAAACTTTAATCTTAGGACATCCTCCTTAAAATTATAGATGTTGATAAGATCCATGGCTGTAACAGGCTTCTTCAGTAATCGATTTTAGAAGATTTCTTAGAAACGTTCCAGTATTATTATCTAAAAATACCTCGTGCTTCAAATAATCATAAGAAGAAGAACATCAACTATAATATCAATAATGTTAATTTTGGGTGATTTAAAACTGCGTGACTTCTGAATAAAAATGACAGATTGACCAAATACTTTTAATTCTGTTCCTTTCAGAAATGCCATAAAATGGCAGTGGAAGAATTAAAATTCTTTAAAGCTACAGTGGAAAAGAAAATGGCAGAGATAAGAAAAATGAGCAGGAGAGTTCAATGAAATGTGGAAAGGGGAAAGTGAATTGAACAGTGATTGACTAAGAGCTCTGCTGAATGGAGCCGGCACCACTGATGGAACCGCAGGAGGGAGCAGCTGGCAGTCCCAGGCCAGAGAATTCCCAGAGGCTCAGAGTTTGCAGCAAGGAAGCTGAGTGGTCATATGCAGGGTCAAATGCAGAGGGACTGGTTTCAGGTCTGATTTCAGAGCACTTAAACTGCCATGTCCTCTCTCTCACAGCCAAGAGACTTCTCCTCCTCTCCATGCCCCTTTCCACCCTCCACATGCACCAGGCCCATTACCGCTACAAGACTAGAGAGTTATTCTCCGGATGAACTGAACTGGGCTGGGTCCCCACAGCCCTAACAGAAAACATGGGACACAGGTAGAGCTGAAAAGCTCCAGACCGAGTGCAAGTCTGCCTAGTCTACTTGACAATCTACTCCCTGAGCTCTGGTACCCAGGCATATTCCCCTGAAACAGCAGCCTGGAAGATTCTTTCCTGGGGACACTGAACAACTCAGGAGAAGAAAACTAAAGATACCTGTATGCTAGTATTTCCCCCTAACTACATGTACACAGACACACGCACACCCAATCAAAGGACTGCTAACCACTCAGGCCTCCTGTACAGAAAGCCCTCTAGTCCAAAAATGCCTGCATTATACAAATGCTCACTCATAAATATGAAAGTTCCCAACGTGCAGGAGAGAGCAAAACAAATGTGAAGTTGGGCGCTGGGGGAGCCGGGGGCAGGCGTGGGAAGCACAAAGTACAGGTAGAAAAATAAACATTTGATTAACTATGATATCTTCTATCTAATAAAGGAAGTTACTGCATGCATTAAAATTAGAACAGGACACTTGGAAAAAGGATGATTCTCAAAAAAAAAAAAAGAGAGAGAACTCTGCAGAAAATGAGCCTCCAAACTGAAAGGGTCCACAGAATTACCCAGCAAAATGAATAAAATTAGACTAAGGCTAATGCTTAAAACTTATACACTAAGAATTTTCTATGTGAGATTTTAGAACAGAGATAAGGAGAAGATTGTAAAAAGCTTCCAGAGAGGGTGGGGGAAGCCACATATAAAGGAAATAGAATCAACTTGGGATCGGAATTCACAATGATTTTCGACTAGTATTCTATGCCCAGCCACACAAATCTATCACTTATAAAGAGAGAAAAATGACATTTTCAGACAAGTAAGAATTCAATAAATATAAGATACCTTAAGATGTTCTTCCAAAAATAAAAACAATGGGGAAACCAATAAAGAAGCCATAAGGATCCAAGAAAGAGGGGATCATTGAAACAGCCAAGGAAAAGACCCAGGATAGGTGCAACGCCTAGAGAACAAACAGTTCGCAACAGTGGCAAAAGGTAGGAAACTCTAGGAAGAGACAGAGTGGAAATGTTGCAGGTATGGCAAATATCTTTTATAAGCACATAGCAGAGGTATTCAAGCACAGAAAATCAGACAAATAGGGGGTAAATTTGCAATGAACTCCAGGAAAAAGGCACAACTGAAAAAGAAAACAGGCACAGCTGGCTCAGCAATAAGCAACATTTTACTAGTCGTTTAAACACTAGTTGATTTAACTTAACACTTTGATACAACTGCTGGGGAGGGTGGAGAAGAAATGTGCCTGTGTGCGCACGTGTGTGCATATGTGCATGGACATGTGGCGTGCGGACACTCGTGGGTGTATATATAAATGGGTATTGGAAGGAACTTCCTCATCTCCCTGGGCAAGGAAACAATAATACATAATGCTTAAAATTTATACACTAAGAATTTTCTATGTGAGCACATTATGTAGAAATTTTAAGGTAGGCGACCAGAAGAAAGAACAACTGCTGAAGGTAATTACCCCTGTAAACTGGAGAAAGAAACTGAAGAGAGGCAGAGGAGAGGACAGCTATTTTCATTATAAGAGATTTTTTACTTTTTAAACTAAATATATGTCTTATTTTGATTTTTAAAAACTATATAGAATTAATATATTACATTCTAATAATCTTACTCAATTCATGGAGAACTTGAAATTCAAGTTGGTGTTAAGGCCTAGACAGCTCTCACTATGGTTAACATCAGAGCTGAGAGAGAGGAGGGATAAAATGAATGTTTATGATATTCCATGAAAGCTGTATTATTTAACTTAAAAGTAAAAATTAATTTTGAGAATCAGTATATTTTAAATAATTAAACCATTTCTCTTCCCATCCCTATACTCTGAACTAATCAAAAATTTTAATCTAGCTTTAGAAATATATATTTAGGAGAACTCATGATATCATTGCAGACAACAGAATTTCTGATATAGTAGCTGAAAGGTGATCATTCAGTATGGAAATACTTTAATTCTTCAAATATAAAAACACAATAGCAAACAAAATGCTTTGGACCAAAAATAAATCTATTTTACAATATTTTCTTTCAGAATCACCAACATTTTGACAAAACAGAGTTCATTCTTTATCACGAATCAACTTTTGGAACATTTCCTTTACTTGTTTGTATTGAAGTTGAGTTCAATATAATTCAGAGAGCAGAAGGGCAGTTCTGGGAGGTTAAAGGTATTGAGTCATGCTTACACAAGCACATAAAGACAGAAATACATGTGCAGAGTTGATGCATCAGAAGAAAAGTAGGAAGGAAAGAGAGGATTTTATTTTTCTCCTTCCCATATTCTTACTTACAAGAAATGAATCAATTTGGCTACTAAAGACTGTCAAAAAGCAACATATAGCCCATGCATTAACTTTAGGGGTGTTTGCTTTTTTTTCAATCATAGAAAAAAAGGTGACTTTCTTTTAAGTTTATAAAGTTTTTTTTAAGAGTCCATTTCTTATTTGGTTCTCAATTACATGCACATCAGAGAAAAGAATTTGAAGAAATTAAGATAAATCATTTAACAATTTCCTCTAGTTTATGTCAAGTGGTTTAAATTCTTTTCTTATCTAAAATAGTAATTTGAGTGAAACCACATTCCTTAAGAAAGCACATTTATATGGTGTTTACAGTTTGCTAGTCTACCACATTGTAGTTTTCCTTACAACCCAAATCATTCAAATTTGCATATAACCTCAGCCAACTGAAGACCTGAGAAGAACCTATTGTTCCTGGGTTTACGAAGCATCAGTAAAAAATTAAAATAGTAATAATAAGCAGAAGAAGTAAGAACATCGATATAACTATATTATGAAGTGGGGGAGGGAAGAGGAAAATTAGTGAGTTATTCTCATGACCATCAATAAGTCAACAGACATGTTTAAAGTAAATAAATCAAGTAGATTATTTAAGAATATAGAGGTCATGCAAAGCATAAAAGTCAGAAATTGCTAAAATTGGCCAATATGGACTAGGAGTAAGGTGAAACTGGACAGAGAACAGTTTCTTTTTATTATAAGCCTTTCAACACTGATTGATTTGATTTCTTAAAACTATATATATACATCTATATATATCAATACATACATATACATCTTTAAACTCTCAATATTTATGCAAGTATTATGTACATACATTTTATTTTATATACACACACAAAAAAATGCCCATTATATATATAAAATTAAGCACCCAATACCTTTACAAACATGAAATACATCTTCAGAAGTTTGTGACATTAGGGAAAATCCCTCAGAAAGCTGGGTGGACCCAGGTGGTAAGTTTATGATGCATGACCAATAGCCTACTTCTGAACTTTGAATAAAATAAAAAGTTAACGAGTGTAAAATAAGAAACTTCACACCCTTTCAGAGACTTCTCAACAAGAGTTTCTTTTTTTTTTTTCCTAGATTTTACATTAGCTGAAAAAAATCCCTGAAAAAAATCTCACTAAATGTACAAATCATTTGTTGGAGCCACACAGCAGTAGAAGTGGCTTTCGGTAAGGTTATCATTTTTCATTCAACACTACTAGTATGTAAAATGTTACTTATGTTCTGAAGCAGTCATGGCACTGGCTAACCTTACATGAACCAGTCTCCCTCAATTCCAAGAGCAGCTTCCATAGGATGTTAACAATGTTGTTTTCAGGTAGAATATATACTATTATATAATTGGACCATTCTGAAAGCACTAAGTGTGTATTTTTTAAAAAGTAATTAGAAGTTAGATTAAAATTTATGGATAAGTAATGTGATGAATGGAGCAAAATGTTGAATTTATAGTTCATTTTAAAAGGACGGATGTCATGGCAAATCATGTACCACATCAGATCAATGGAAACCAGGTAAGGATTTTAAAAACTGGTCAATCCAACTAGTACAAGTCTCTTTCCTCAAAAATATATAAATGGACTTTCTTCCAAACTCTAAAAACAACTAAAGAAATAACTGAGAAAAAATAGGCCTATTTATGAAACAAACTACATGATGGGTATTGAGCAAAAATACACAAAATGCACAATCATCAGTTCTTTTTCTGTTAAGTTAAAAGCATCGTGGAAGATTCTCAAATTCTTTTAACAAATCCTAGGGACTGGTCCACTAAGTTTCTCAATCTGCTTTGGTTTCTATATTGGAAATCTAGAGGAGCATTCACGTGTTAACCACTGATGCCTCCAAGCTAAGTGTCTGATGGAAACTAAACTCAGACTCAACTAAAGTAGTATCTCTGTCCTCATTCTGATCTGGACCATCCCTCCCCTTCTTTACTTGCTGACTTCCTACCACCTTCTGATTTGCTTTTATGTCCTACATCAACTGAAGGCCTTCAGAGAGTGATGAAGGTAAAAAAAGAGGAGGAGGTGAGAAGTATCTCTCCCTGCAGGGTTACCTCAAAGACATTTCACCACCACTCAAATGTTTTTTTTCCTCTCTGGTTATTTCCTGCCTCCTATTATTAATTTTCTTCTTGGCTACAGACATTCTTCAGTCATTGTTATTTTGCTTAGCTGTTTAAAGCCCTCTTATATTGAGTCATATAAGGAAAAAGGCTTTACAGCCAGACAAATGTTTGGGATTTAAGAGATTCAGAGAATGGAAGGACAAAAGACATCAAACAAGAAAACAGAGAAGTCATACAAGTACCCTAGTAAAACTCCGATGACTGAAATAGCTATTTACCTCAGGTTTTTTACTGATGTGGTTCCTGTGGCAATATCTATCATTCCAAACATATGTGCTCTAGACTGGGCAGGAAATTGTTGAAGTTGAAGGGAAGAGCAGAGGAGATGGAAAAATATTATCTTCTAATGCTCCATATGCTGAAAGATGATAAGCTATATTCCATATTAAACCCCCAGCAAACTGATTCCTATCTTCTGTGTATCTATCACTACCATAAAGTTTACTGTTATTATTAATATTATTAGTGCAAAATTACTTATATATTGGAAACACTCTACCACTTTTAAAGGTGACTTCCTAAAATGAAACTCCTACCAAAGAGAATGCTCCTAGTATATAATTATGAGTTCATTAACTCATTTTTAATGCTCAATTGGAGGCTATTACAAAGCAAGTAAAGGGCCAAAGAAGAATAAGCATTAATCTTACAGATCGTGTCTCACAATTTTCAGTAAAAAAACAAAATGTCGAGCTTCCCTGGTGGCGCAGTGGTTGAGAGTCCGCCTGCTGATGCAGGGGACACGGGTTCGTGCCCCAGTCTGGGAAGATCCCACGTGCCGCGGAACGGCTGGGCCCGTGAGCCATGGACGCTGAGCCTGCGCGTCCAGAGCCTGGGCTCCGCAAAGGGAGAGGCCATAACAGTGAGAGGGCCGCGTACCGCAAAAACAAAAACAAAAACAAAATCAGAATGTTCATATGGTCTGAAGAACCAGAAGAGAATTTATTCCATTTCCTCCATTAGGGTTATGAATATATTGGCTTACCTTAATTATTTTTGTTTCTACTTATATATAAGATGCTACACAACACTTCTAATATGCTACACTTGTATTTATCATTTTTACTTATCAGCTCCAAAAATCTACTTTCTGAAAAAAATTTTGACTTAAAATTATTTTAGAGAATAAGTCATGAAAACTATAATCTGTATAGAAGACAGTTTCCATGAACTGTTACTGGAATGCCATTTTTAGTCAAAATTATTTTTTATTATCATCTATATAGAGACATATATAAGATAAATATCCCAGTAAGTTCAGAACTCAAAAAATAATATATTACATTTTTTACCATTTAAATTTTACATAAATATATCAATACAGAAAATCATACATTGGCTCCCTAAAGATTTTTATTTTAATTTGGTGGAACATTTTCTGTAAAAATCATTTACCAAAAATAATTACCAAATTCTAGGCAAAATATCAGACTTTTTAAATGCTAATTACAATTCTCAGAATGACTTTTGTATTGTGAACCTTAATTTAGAGAAAACCAAACTACAGATTTTTTTCAGTATTATCACAAACCTAACTTCCTTATTGAGCCACAATATTTCTTTCAGTGACTTTCAAATCTAATTTTGTGACATTACCCAGAGATTCCCCCAAATTTTCTCAATGCTTAAAGTTTTTTCAAAAATGTTAATTTACTTAATTAGACATGGTCTATAAAGCAGGAGGAGAGGGAAGAAAAACGGGAAGAACAAAAATGACAAAATTTAGATAATTCAGCTTTAACTAAAATTATGCAAAAGACATGCAAGTCTCCAACAAATTTTTCTGAAAAATTAGTGTAAGCTATAGCTTCAAAGAGTAAAAGATTAGAACCATCACCACGCTCTAATTCTTTCTCTTAATGTTCCTCCATTATTTTAATTGTAGTCCTAGAAACAGAATTAGACTCAGAATCAAAAGCAAATGATCTCTCACTATCAAATCCATGTGATTTTTCTATGTATAACCTCAAGAATTCTTCTACCCCCATTCTTCTAAAAGTTCACCTTTTTCTCTACTAAATTATTGTATATTACTATTGCTGACTTTTACTGTTATAATCTCTAAAATGTAGAATGTTGTTCTACATTCTGGCTTACCTTTTTTCAAACAAAATTTCACTGAATTTCTTATTGACTAGATAGAACGTTTTTTAAAGCTCCACCTAAGAGCTCTTTGCCTTTGAGTTAGTTACTATCCCCCATGCTCCTGACTGACCCCCTGTATCTTTTTCTCTCAGGCTGTACTTCAGGATACTGTTAAGATCTAGTTGAGTTTTTTCTGTTTAAGTTATGTAGGCTATCCTAAGCCACAGATCCTTTGTACTACAAATAGAACTGATGCAGTTAATTGAAGGCTTCCTGCTGCTGTATGTAGTCAGCTACTGAGGGTAGCTTGATATTTCAGTCAGTTCTTATAACATGGAGCCAAAGGCAACTTTAATTTCTCTGACACCCTTAAGAGATTAGCTTTGATAATGTTTGGTGCCACACTGACAAGAATTGGCTTTTCCCCACATTTTACACCTATTGTATTACAACTACTGGAGTCTAGGTCTTCAGATGTAGATACAGAATAGTAATAAAGACAGTGTCAGTTGAAATTTCTATGACAAAATTTTCCACTGCTCATAAAATACCATCTTTTTAATATTTCAGTACCTTTACGTAATGGCCATTGAACTCTAATAGTTTACTTTGCAGTCTTCACAACATGCTTCCTTTCAGTGTTAGGAGTGGTCAGTGGGAGGAATTATGCATCAGTCTAGGAGAAAGATGATTCAGGACACAATAATTCTCAAATAGTAACTTTAAAATATTGCTATATAGGGCTTCCCTGGTGGCGCAGTGGTTGAGAGTCCACCTGCCGATGCAGGGGACACGAGTTCGTGCCTCGGTCCGGGAAGATCCCACATGCCGCAAAGCGGCTGGGCCCGTTAGCCCTGGCCGCTGGGCCTGCGCGTCCGGAGCCTGTGCTCCGCTACGGGAGAGGCCACAACAGTGAAAGGCCCGCGTACCGCAAAAAAAAAAAAAAAAAAATATTGCTACATAATTCCAACGAAATGGTATGTAAAACGAAGTTCATATAATAATTATCCATTATATACTTTGTGAACCTTTCCCGTGAAGATTGCAGCTTCCCGAGGGAAGTGATTGTTCATGTGCCCCTTAAATAGTGCCTAAAACAGTGAGTTTCATCTGGTACAGAACAATTCAATTTTTTTTGGACGCGCAGGCTCAGCGGCCATGGCTCACGGGCCTAGCCGCTCCGCGGCATGTGGGATCTTCCTGGACCGGGGCACGAACCCGTGTCCCCTGCATCGGCAGGCAGACTCTCAACCACTGCGCCACCAGGGAAGCCCTGGTACAGAACAATTTTGAGTGATATGCAAAGAGACAAAATGGAGCAACCACAGAACATTATGTCTTAGGTGGCAAGGGAGAATGGATTGCAGGCGAGGCAGGACTGGCAGTTAGGACTGAGGTGAACCAGAAATCATTCGCAGAAAGTCAAAGACACCTGCAGAGAAACAGTCCAGGAGCTATACGTTCTCAAAGTGACATGGAACCAAAACCAAAGAATCCAAACCTTAGAGAATAGGCAGTAAGCATCCAACTCTGCTCTCCAAGGCCAGACTCAGTTTACAGGAAACAAATAGTCCTATATTCAAAGAGCGATCCTATTTTCACCACACCATTAATATATTCTGCAAAACAATTCAGTGTTCACAAAAACATGAACTGCGCAAAATGGCTAAGAAGGAAAATTATTTAATATCCATAGCAATTATTTTACCAAAGACTGCAAATGAATTAAAGGATTACAGTTTTTTGGGCAGAATTAGATTTATTTTCTCAATACTCAAACTCAGTAATTTAAAAGATATATCTTCTGTGATCACCAAAGTGATTACAAAATTTCAAGCAGGGAAAGGACCAAAGAAACAAAGGCTTTGGTATTTTTGTCACTTTAAAATATCCACCCCAGGGCTTCCCCTGGTGGCGCAGTGGTTGAGAGTCCGCTTGCCGATGCAGGCGACGGGGGTTCATTCCCCGGTCCGGGGGTTCATGCCCCGGTCCGGGAAGATCCCACATGCCGCGGAGCGGCTGGGCCCGTGAGCCATGGCCGCTGAGCCTGCACGTCCGGAGCCTGTGCTCCGCAATGGGAGAGGCCACAGCAGTGAGGGGCCAGCGTACCGAAAAAAAAAAAAAAAAAAAAATCTGCCCCAATGACATTTTTTTAATCAGTGGTTTTTAAGTCCCCAATATTATTTGCTATAGTGTTACATCTGGTCTCCGTCCAAGTCATTACATGTCCTTTCAAGCTGTCAACACCTTTTTTATGAGCTTAAATTTATCAAATAATTAGTAATTTTTGTCCTATAAGAACAATGAGGAAGCATACTATGGCATGCAAACCTATGACGCTTTACTGATTCAGGCTGATTTATTAAGCTTTTCTAGTTTGTAATGAATGACACATTAAAAACGTACATGTGTCACTATCATTAAATCTCAAAATGATTTTGGAGTCTCCTAAGACTTCTTGGGTAGTGTATTAAAATTTCTTGGGTAGTGTATTACATAATATTTAGAAAAGCAACCTTCTGTCTGTATACATACTTTTCTATCTTTATTTCATATATGTTTAAACCTCTATTTTATCACAGTCTCCTTTTACTCAAGATCTTTTACTAGAACTCTTCATGCATACTATAAGCCAGGTGTTGAGGTGGTAATATTCTATTAAGCAGTGCTATAATTCATGTCTGTTCACTCCAATTCACTCTCTAAATCTCTCCCTCTGCCTCTCAATCACAAGAGAGACACACAGAGAGAATATACATGCCTACTCTCTTCCTCCTCCCCCAAGCTTGAACTTTATCTTCAATTGCATTAATACTTAAAAAAATATATTTTATCCTATTAGTTTGAGGCTGAAATATCTTGAAACCACAAAACATAATAACCTGTTATCCTGAATCCAACCTGTGTACAAGTTGTGTACTTGCCTTAACTTGGACAAACTACTAATAATAGAGAGTGAGCCCCACTCAACTACAGCTCTGATAGCAGGCCTCATCACAAAGTAGATGGATGGCTGAAGCAATTTCACTTCCCTTCAATGAGAAAAGCAATAGTCTGCATCTGAAATTTACAACTGACTAATAATTCTGAGTTAAAAATCCCTGCAATTCTTAAAGACTACAGTTAGTTTTCTTCAAGTATAAAAAAATGGTTAACTTTCAGTCCTCAAAGAAATACAGCAGTTCACTATACATGTAAATTCACTATACATGTAAATATATGTATACATGTAGATATATGTGTGCATGCCAAAACCCGATTTCCACACAGCTTTCATATTTGACTACTCTGAGATGCTGAACCCAGCCAGATGCTGCAGTTTCCACAGGGCTTCTTTCCCCTCTATGATTTCACTGCTTAAGGTTTTTCTGCTCTCATTCTTCCCCAACCCTCATTCAGTGAAAATCGGTCAATTTTTCCCACCGGCCTCCACTGTACATCTGTCAGTCCAGACGGGTTGCAAGACAAGCAATGGGAACACACACACACACACACACACACACACACACACACACACACACACACGTAGATTTCAAGTTCCATGGGGGCAAGCGCACATACAAGTCTGTTTTGTTCCCTTGTCTACCTTAGGCACCGAGACAATGTCGGGCACATAAAAAGCACTCAAAAAATGCTTGTCAAATAAATGAATAATGGCTCCGCATCTACCCAGTCACGAATGTTAGAAATCTAAGAGTCATTCTAGATTTGTTCTTCTACCTTTTGCATCAATTCCCAATTTCTCGATTTCTGTTCCTTCCAGTTCCCTTTCATTATTCATTCACTATTTCTGCCCAGACACTTATAGTTAATAGTTAACAGGCTGAATGAAAGTTACACAACCCATTTTAAGGGGTGTCCTATACTTTACACTGCAGCCAAAGTTACACTTCCAGGAAGAATTTCTTATTGTGCAGCTCTACTGCTTAAAATGCTTTAGAGGTTCACAGTCACCATCTTTGCATGGAATTAAAGGTCCTTAATCATCTTTTTCCTGCCTGTTTTACAGCTTCATCTCCTACCACAGCAACAGTATAGATCAAGCCCTCCAGCCATCCTCAAACACACAGAACTTCCCTTCAGTGACCTTCTTTGTAAGGTTTTCCAGTTCTCAATCTTGCATATTCTAGTTTGGGCACCTATTGCATTCTGTTTACTTTGCCTTTTTTCTCCATTCTAGACAGTGTGCTCCAGAAGCAAGACATTGCATCATTCACTTAAAAAATTCAGTGGGCATCCATAAGTGCTTCTTTTTTTCGTATGGTTTTGTTAAGAAATAATTGACATACATCACTGTATAAGTTTAAGGTGTACAGCATGATGGTGTGATCTATACATATTGTGAAATGATTACCACAATAGGTTTAGTTAACATCCATCATCTCATAGAGATACATTGAAAGAAAAAGAAAGAAGAAGAAAATAATTCTCCTTGTAATGAGAACTCTTAGGATCTACTCTCTTAGCAATCTTCCTATATACCATACATCAGTGTTAACTACAGTCATCATGTTGTGCATTACATCCCTAGTATTTATCTTATAACTGGAAGTTTGTACCTTTTAACCACCTTCCTCCAATTCCCTGCCCTCTGCAGCCCCATAAATACTTCTTAATTTAAGTTGCTCAGCCTCTATGAGCTTAGTTTCCTCACTTTTTTTTTTTTACCACCAACAAAAAGGATCCTAGGGAGAAACAAAAGAAATACCATACATTTAAAGTTCAAAGCGCTTAACTGATATTCATGGAATGTTATTATTACTTTTTAAGATACATCCTTGTCCTCATTCCAACTGCTTCACCAGAAGGTCTAAATAAAAATTAGATGGGGCACGAAATGACAGACATATGTTGTTTGTTTGTATATAACCTATTTCTCCTTTCAGTATTAGCAAATGAAGTTTACGATTCATCTGAGTGAAAGCTAAGGTACTGTGGCCTGTCCTGTTGTAAGCCTGGGAAGAATCTGACTAGGAGTAGGTGATCAATCCTCAGGATCAAGAGAAGAAATGAAAATGTGGCCGGACGGCTGGGAATGAGCTCTGAGTACATTGTTAGAAGGTTCTGGATCCTCAGAGTTTCTCAGCCTGGAGCTTTACCCCTGAAGTTTTTCATCTTCCTACCATTTCTTTGTTAAAATTTCCATCTTTGTATTTAAAGATGGACTTACTTATCAGACTTTTTATGATTTAAAATCTTTAAGTGTGTGGCTGTTACTTCTGAATGGCCCTAAGTGTTTCTTTGTGCTTGGAGGAGCCAACTTAGCCATTCACAGAGAGGCAGTCTCTCTATAAACGAACAGATTTCCACACGTGGGCTGTAATATATGCATAACACATTTCTCTTGGTGTTAATTTTGGTCTAACATCCTCCTGATGGTCTTGATTACCTTGGAGACTTACATCCTGTCTTCTGTATGTATGTAGTTGTTAGTCACTTCTACTAAGTTGTCGCACCACCATTTCTCAAGAATGATAACAGAAGACACAATATTTCAATAACTGATTTTTCCTTTCAACAAATGTTTATTCAACCTCCTGTTTCAAGGCACTTTGCTAAGGCTTAGCTGAATCTGAATCTCATGTAAAATGGAAAAATTCTGTGACGGTCCAACTAACTTTGTAGTAAAAATAACAGGAACCATTTCAAGATATTAATCAAAAAATTTTATTAATCTTATGTTTTTCTTTTAATTTATAAGTAAAAAGAAAATATCTTAATATAGCTTTCTTTAACTTGTTTTATTGTGCTTTTCCTTAAAATTGGAAATCCTAGAATACTATTTATGGTCATTCATATTACTGATATGGCTACAACTCAAACACTATGTGAATCGAAAGCAATGGCATACAAATATACAAGGTGAGGCAGTGTGGCGATAAATGCCATTGGGGACAGCATATTAAGAGTGAAAAGTAATAGTGATAATTTTTTGAAAAACTGCAATTTTTAAAGGCTTTATCCACTTTGCTTATTTTATTCACGGTGTGCTAATCAAATAGATGGAGGACTGGGCACTGAATCCATATAAAAAATCTCATGTTGTGACAAATCTCAAGGCATCTGGTTAAGTCAGATATCTCCCTTTGTGAATTAAAATGAAACAAGACGTGTTTTGCTCCTAAAATCTGTGCCCTAGTAGATAGGCTCCAACACAGAATCAAACATCCCATCTAACTTTTCCAATGCCATGTTTCCAAAAGGAAATTACATTAAATTCCTCCATTCAAAATGCAACAAGCAAGACATCCAAGAATGAGATTTCTAGCAGAATGTAACTTTAAATACATGGGTTTTTTTTTCCATTACTGGAGATATCAAACATTTTAAAAGCCTGTTCTTTCATACTTGGATTCCAGATCATTATTTTTTTGGCCAAAAAGAAAGGTTTTCTGCATTCCTAAAATAATTAGGCAAGATTTCAAATCAAATTATCCAATTTCAAAGCTCTATTTTTCTCTCTAAAATGCCTGTTAGAGAAGGACTGCTGATGACTAAGCTTTGTGTCATTCTCATGGCTTTATTAGGAGAATGTTCTAAGTCCTTCACTTTCTATGTAATCAGAACTATAATTTCTTCAGGTTATTTTAAGACCCAGCTATGGCTAAAGCAGGAAACTCAGTTTTATTCTGAGCTCTAGACATGTCAACACAGCAGAGCAGGGCTCCAGCTATCCGGGCTATCTCCTTTAATAAACCCCCTAGTGCTTCGTGTCCAACCAACTTGTACTCCACCTTCTGGGTATCAAGTAACTCTTTCCAAGACATTGAGGGTAGTTGGACCGTTACTTTGGAAAATGTGTGTTGACATATTATCACTATACAAATGAAGATCTATTTGTCCAAAGAGTACTACTTATGCTTCCTAGCATCAATTTGAAAACCATATTCAACAGAAGGGCAGTTGAGAAAAAAAGTAGAACAGAAAGCTCTAACTACATATGTCTACTTAGTTCATCATACTCCCTTAGAATTTTATAACTTAACCAATTCTACTTAAGCAGGCTGGTTGCCTCTAATTATGCTAAAATTTTTTCTGTGCTGGAAAGTGATATTAATAATGAGTGACATTTCTGCAAGTAACAGGTAAACCCACTTCTATAATTGTGAGCTCCATCTAAAGTAAAGAAGGGAGAATAAAATAGTATAATAAACTGTAAGTAAAGATCTGTGAGAGGTGGTCTTCAGAATGAAAATTAAAACATAGCATCATTACTTTAGTATTTTGATGTATATCAAAAAGGCTCTCATAGGTCTATATAAGTCTTATTACTGAGGTAAATTTATTAATACTTTCAATTTTAAGTTAACATACTGACATAAAAATAATTTCTTACTTTAAATTTATATATCATGGAATTTTAAAATTTCTCTTTAACTGGTAATTTTTTTTTTTTTTGCAGTATGCGGGCCTCTCACTGTTATGGCCTCTCCCGCTGCGGAGCACAGGCTCCTGAAGCGCAGGCTCAGAGGCCATGGCTCACGGGCCCAGCCGCTCCGCGGCACGTGGGATCTTCCCGTCCCAGGGCACGAACCCGCGTCCCCTGCATTGGCAGGCGGACCCCCAACCACTGCGCCACCTGGGAATCCCTAACTGGTAATTTTTATTCAGATTAAAATACTCTTACAACTTTTCTATGCTCCTACAACAACAAAGATTAGTTGAGCTTACAATCCTATATGTATATGGTTATACATTTTGAAGTTTTTCCCACTCAACAATACTCCTTTTTTCCAATTCTTCCATTCTTAATATATTCAGACATTACTTATTAATTTTAATGACATCTCACATTTCAGAGTATGGGTTAAGGCAATTGATTTTTGTATTATGCAATACTTAACCCACTTTCAATATTTCATTACTTTAAATAACACTGCACATAAATACCCTAGTACATATATTCTTGTGCATTTGGACAAGTATTTCAGTACAGCATTTAAAGTGGAATTATTGGATTGCAGAGCATGTACATTTTTTACGTTGACAGTACTGCAATTTATGTACCTCCAAAATTTCACCAGTATGCTCTTCCACTAATATGAGGGTGCCCTTTTCCTCTAAACCCTAATTAATGGATAGTATGAGTCTTTTTATTTTAACTAGTATAATGAAAACAAAAGTGGCATCTCATTGATGTATTAATCAAGACTTAGACTGATCATCTACTCATTTATTTATTGGCCATTTTTTATTCTTTTTCTGTGATTGTGTTCTTCACACATTTGACCATCTTTCTGCTGAGTTACTAATATTTTTAAGTTTATTTATAGTTCGTATTTGTACCTTACAGTTTAACCTCTTGAGTTTTAGACACATGGTAACTCTTTTCCATCTGTCTGTCATTTAGTGAAACATAGTGGCATCATTCGTCATATAAGTTGTTTCTGACTTAATGCCAAGTCAAACATCACTCTTTTTTTTAAACTCTCTATAGATAGGATTACACTGGCAGAGATATTTCCTAGAATGAGTTGTGATAACCTCACTCATAAGCTCATTAATATAGATAGAAATGTTTTCCCCAACACATAATATCTAAACTATAGTTTCTGCTAGCACCTTTTTCATTTTGGTCTATGAAGTAGGGCCTCAAAGCTAAGCTTGAGATTCATCCTACACAAAGTGTTTCTCAGTCACTTAACAGAGCCCACAAATATGTATAAAACTAACAAACCAGGCATTGGGCTTCTGGCCGTAAAGGTTCATCTTCCATCAGGTGGCAAGTGACACATTCCTCAACCTCATATACCCATCTCAGTTCATATGGGAATAGCATTCCAGATGGCTGAAAGGTTTCTCTCAAAGTATTGGGTTGGCCAAAAGGTGCATTCATTTTTTTCCCATAAGATGACTCTAGTAGCACTTAGTTGTCTTTAACTTCATTCTAAACAATTTTGTTAGATTGTATGTGACAGCTGTCATATCAGTGTGCATTTTAAAAAGAGACATCAAAATTGGTGATTTTTTTTGTAGCCACCTTAATATTGAAGATGGAAGAAAAAAGCAACATTTTCAGCATGTTATGCTTTATTATCTCAAGAAAGGTAAAAATGCAACTGAAATGCAAAAAAAGATTTGTGCAGTGTATGGAGAAGGTGCTGTGACTGATCAAACATGTCAAAAGTGGTTTGCAAAGTTTTGTTCTGGAGATTTCTTGCTGGATGATGCTCCAGGCCAGGCAGACCAGTTGAAGTTGATAGCGATCAAGACATTGATTGAGAAAAATCAATGTTATACCACTCAGAAGATAGCTGACATACTCAAGATATCCAAATCAAGCACTGAAAATCATCTGCACCAGCTTGGTTATGTTCATCACTTTGATGTTTGGGTTCCACATAAGCTAAGCGAAAAAAACCTTCTTGATCGTATTTCCACATGCGAATCCCTACTTAAACGTAACAAAAACGTTCCATTTTTAAAACAAATTGTGACAGGTGATGACAAATACTGTACAATAATGTGGAATGGAAGAGATCGTGGGGCAAGCGAAATGAACTACCACCAACCACACCAAAGGCTGGTCTTCATCCAAAGAGGGTGATGTTGTGTATATGGTGGGATTGGAAGGGATTCCTCTATTATGAGCTCCTTCCGGAAAACCAAACGATTAATTTCCACAAGTACTGCTCCCAATTAGACCAACTGAAAGCAGCACTCGACGAAAAGCATCCAGAATTAGTCAACAGAAAACGCATCATCTTCCATCAGGATAACGCAAGACCACATTCTTTGATGACAAGGCAAAAACTGTTACAGCTTGGCTGGCAAGTTCTGATTCATCTGCCGTATTCACCAGACATTGCACCTTTGGATTTCCACTTATTTTGGTCTTTACAAAATTCTCTTAATGGAAAAAATTGCAATTCCTTGGAAGACTGTAAAAGACACCTGGAACAGTTCTTTGCTCAAAAAGATAAAAAGTTTGGGGAAGACGGAATTATGAAGTTGCCTGAAAAATGGCAGAAGGTAGTGGAACAAAAGGGTGAATACGTTGTTCAATAAAGTTCTTGGTGAAAATGAAAAATGTGTCTTTTATTTTTACTTAAAACCTGAAGACACTTTTTGGCCAACCCAATAGTTTTTAAAATTCCATTTTACAGTTTTGCTCTCTTCAAAATAGATCAGATATATTCCTGCTTTTTAAAATGCCCACAGTTTGGAAGACACATCTTTGAGCCCATCGGTTACAGCACTGTGACACAGTGGTTCCATTAGGACTTATTAGGCACAATGGTTGGCCTTCACGGAATGAGGCTTAGTTCCACCTCTTCTTTCTCAATATTTGGGTTGAGGGTGGGTTCTTCTTGCTTGCTATTGTGTCTTGTGGCTGTGGGTAAGCCCCCTAGCTCTAGGACCCTACCCTGCCTTTTAATCTGTGTCTTCTGATCTCGGGTTTGAGAATCCAAACAGCCAAATTTGTTATCACCCCTTCTAAAAATGATTACTTACATTTACTGGGGTAACAAATTTCTTTGAGAATCACACAAGAATGGACAGTCTCCCAAGAAAAATGTACATTTACACAAATGTATTAGTGTGTGTACAATTTCACAGGATTCAGGGACTGCCTAAAGCCCATTTATGGAAACTTGGGCTCTCCAGGTCCTTTTTCGATTCACCTCAAATCCCTGATTTTGGTTCAGACAGAAAAGTTCCCAAATAAGTGAGTCATTTATAGAAGTCAGTGTGGTTAGAGATGATAGATCCCAATAAAATGAGAGATTACGTGAAATCATAAGGAATAATGCCCTTTTAAATGCTCAATTAAGACATACAAAATATGTGACTGTGTGAATATGTGTCTATGGTGAAATTTTCTCATGTTATTTCAAAAGGGAAAACGATGGAAAATATATGTATACCATAATGGAAAATATACTGTGTAACACTGTAAATGTGAGCATGTGAGTATAAGAACTGAGAAAGGAAAATGAAGAGAATCATTTGTATTTTTAAAACAAAAAAATTGCATTTCAGCCAGAAGAGCTGTCATTCCAACGTCTACTTCAGAAGTATAGTCAGGAGTTCCTTAGCATGTGAAAGAAGATTCTTGTCCTCACTGCCCTGCTTCTTGTCAAATCGGCTTTAAAAACCCACTTTCCACCCTGCTGTCATAATCCTTGCAGGAAACAGATGGGTAAGAATGGAAGAAAAGAGGAATAAAGGCCTTTTCTTTAATTAACCCTGGTTTCACTTGTACTACTCAACCTGCAAGGTCTTGTCCCTCGAGGTTGACAAATGATCTAATTAGCAGTAAGATAAGCCTGGTTGACAACAAGAGAACACCAAAGGCAGAACACAATGTCTAATGGATAATAGCTAATTCTTTAGGACAAATGTATAGAAGAACAATAAGAGCAGTTGTGCTAGACTCTGCGAGTGGCAGAGAGGAGGCATTGATGGTAGGAAATCACTCAAAGCAGTCACTGAATCTAGAGAGCTGGCCCTTTCATTCATTTCCAAAGTTCTCGCTTCTTACCAAGTACAAGTGATTGTGCTTTTACATGAACCTCTAGGTAGAGAGTAGCAAGGAAATAAAACATCCTCAGAACTCATTTTCATAATGCGTTCTTTGAGTTTTTATCATTCACAGAACCAAAGGCAGGTAGCTCATTTTCCAATCTCTAAAATACTGTACTGGGGCCTCCAAATGGACAGTGGGAGTTGTTGTTAAGCCTTTAGATCTAAAGGCTAAGGGGTGAGGCTGGGGCTTGAGATAGAGATTTGTGAGTTATCAGCATAGAGCTGATAGCTGAAACTGAGTAGAAGGAAGAGATCACTTCAGAAGAATGTATAAGACGATAATAATTTTTTAAAAACTTACTGTGGAAGGCATAATTGTAAGATGGTTCACATGACATTCCCTACCTGGTGTTATTCCCATGATTATGTTAGGTTACCAGCAGATGTAATTAAGGTTAGTAATCAGCTGACTTTAAGATGGACTACCCAAGTGGGCCTAAACTAATCATATTGGACTTTTTTTTTTTGCGGTACACGGGCCTCTCACTGTTGTGGTCTCTCCCATTGTGGAGCACAGGCTCCGGAGGCGCAGGCTCAGCGGCCATGGCTCACGGGCCCAGCCGCTCCGCGGCATGTGGGATCTTCCCAGACCGGGGCACGAACCCATGTCCCCTGCATCGGCAGGCGGACTCTCAACCACTGTGCCACCAGGGAAGCCCCCATATTGGACTTTTTAAAAGAAGAGAGTTTTCTCCTGCTGGTAGAAGAATAAATCAGAGAGATCTGATGCTTAAGAGGGATTCAACAAGAGGGAATTTCTTCATTGCTAAGGTAGAGGGGGCCACATGGAAGCACCTGAGAGTAGCCTCTAGTAGGTGAGAATGAACCCAGCTGACAGCCAAGAAAAAGCCAGGGGTCTCAGTCCTACAACCACAAGGAACTCAATCCTGCCAACAACCTGAACTAGCAAGAAGAGGGTCTTGAATTCCAGATGATAATGCAGCCCCAGGCAACATGCAGATTTCAGCCTTGGGAGCTCTGAGGATGCAGCTAACCTGTGCTTAGACTCTTGACCTATAGAAACTGAGAAGTAGTAAATTGATGCTGTGGAAGGAAGGAAGGAAGGAGGAAGGGAAGGGAGAAAGAGAGAGAGAGAAAGAAAGAGAGAGAGAGGGAGAAGGAAGGGAGGGAGAGAGGGAGGGAGGAAGGAAAGGAAGGAAGGAAGGAAGGAAAGAAGGAAGGAAGGGAGGGACGAAGGAAAGGAAGGAAGGAAGGAAGGAAGACAGAGGGAGGGAGGAAGGGCGAGCAGAAGGAAGGAAGGAAGGAAGACAGAGGGAGGGAGGAAGGGCGAGCAGAAGGAAGAAAGTCAGTCAGTCAGAAAGCAGTGAAATGAAGCAGTCATGAAGGCAAAGCCTACCAATGCTCATAAGCACTTGGTGCTCTTCACATCATAACCTTTCCAAATATGTTTGTCTTTAAACATTAGAAAGTGAATTTTTGCATGTGTGAAGTCAATTTTGAGCCAAGAAATTAGGAATCAGACTATATATTCATGTTTATTTAAAGAGAAATCAAAATTATAGAGAATGCTGGCTGATATTTTTTCAGAGAAAGAAGCCTGAAATCTGATGTTGGTCTTTTAAAATAATCTTTCTATGTAATTTTTTACTATTATGCCAGAAGATGTTTCATTTTTCAGCTATGCCAGATCAGATGCTCAATTTACTATTCTAGAATTTCAACTTGACACACAAAGCACTCTCTAGGGCTCTTTTCTGAAGGGGTAGAGGAAGGTTGAGTTGGGCTTCTCCTGTTAGTGTTTTCAGGTAAGTAGGTTACTGAGTAGGACTGTGAGGTAATATTCGCTTTTCTGGAAAGATACTACTCTAATAACTTCAGCTACCCAGAACATACTAAAGACTCAGGCATTTGGCCTCTTATGGGCCAAACTACATTTTCTATGGATATGAACTTAACTGAATATATTTCACACAAAAGAAATTCTTCCAAAGGATCTTTTAACACTTGCTTTAGAAGCTAACGTAACAAGCATGATCATCTGATTTTTTATTCACTAACTATACTATAAATAATAAATTTGGATAACATAATGTGGCCCACTAGAAGGAGACCTGCAGGAGGACAAAGATTTTAAATCACAGCTGCAAATGCCACTTTTCTCTGAAAGAAACAGTCCCCCAAAACCTTATGTGTTATTGAAGGATCTCCACATTTGAAGTATAACATACTTAATATTCATAAAAATAATAATGTATCCTTAATAAAAAGATCATGGAAAAGGAAGAGAAGCTCTTCCTTATTTCATTTAAATTAAAGATTGACTCCTAAAATATATTCTTTGTATATATCTTTATGCTTAGATAATGCAGTATAATGCGCTGAGAAACATTCAATACAAAATTCAAAGGTGTGTGTGCAGTTTAAATATCAGCTGCTGTAAATGGATAATTTTCAATTCATTCATTCATTTACTCATTCCACAAACATTCATTGAGTAATTTTTATTTGTGAGGTATTCTTCTAAGTCTTAGGTTTTCTTACTTGAATTTCCATGTCAATTAATTCAGGGATTCTATTTTTATCTTATAGATATTTTCTTCAAATATTAATGAATGTGTTCAGAGATGGAACCGATTTTGTTCTCCAAAATTATAATGAATTTTTATCTCATCCACAAAATAGAAGACTGATTAACATCATTCTATTAACCGGCTACAAATTTTGGTCTAGAATATCATAGCCTGCAGGGTTCAACATATCTAGAATGCTACCTCACACACCGGGCGCTAATACTTAGTCCTAGATTCCAAATAATACATCTAACACTGTGGCTTTAGAAATCTTTGCAAACTGGCTTTCACCAACTACACAAGTAGCTAAATAAATTTTCATTCTCAGAGTACTGAATATTTGTGAATGACTGATGTGTTTTTGGCAAAGAAGTGAATACTTCAGTGAGGAACACTATATTCAGCAATGAGATACACTTAACATATGAAACAAAAATTCCATGCATTACATTTCAAAAGATTGGAATAAGAAAGAAAGAAAAAATACTGTTGTTATCCTGAATGCAACATGTAGCTTTGGCATCATTTAAATATCACCCAGAGTAGGTGTAAAACTCAATAAAATATGACTTTAAAACCAATAACCAATGTAATCTCTCTCTCTTTTTAAAGTCTACCCACTATGAACTATAAACTAGGGTTAGAAAAAATTATGAGTAAAACAATTCCTAAGGACTCTGTAGCACTTGGTCCAAAACATTGTTTTTTACTAAGAAAATTATTTTGATTTAAATGAATGTGCAAAAAAGACAGCTGGAAATGATTCCTGATCTTTTTAGCAGCTGATGTGCAGCAATAATAGGTAATATTTATTGAGGTATTTAACAAACTTTCTGCTTATTTATAATAATTTTTGTTATGGTGTTATTTAAACTGAAGTTTCTGCTCTATTTATTAATCCAAAATAAGATCTAATTTTAAAAAGTGAAATGCAATTATAAGTGAGATCTAGAAAATTCAAATGTAGTCACTGGGTGGATATAGAAAGAAAAAAATGAAGACTGATGATAAAACCTTACATTTCTAACATTAAAATGATAATCTTCATTACTAAAAGAGAAATAATAACTGGTTCTAAGCTACAAAGAGTTTAGTACAGAGTCATATTTTTCCTTCTCTTCTATTTCTATTAGAAGAATGCTATGACTCTCGCTAAATAAAAAATAATTTAAATGCTTTAAACTATCAAATTAAGCGAGATAAATCATAACAATTAATGAATAATTCTTTGTAAACAGGTCTTTGTAAACAGGACCACAACGCTTTTGTGAAAAGGTAAGACATTCAAAACTTGTCAGACGCAGCACAAGATTCAGAATAAAGTTAAAATAAGGTAGAACAGAATGAGTTTCTAAGCCTAAAATATAAAGTATTATAAACTGACAGTATCAGACCAACACATTACTGTGGCAATTTGCCTGCTGAATCAAAATTACTTTTGGTATACATGAAAGACATAGTCTGTGGTCTGATCTGTTTCACGGAATTAAAAAGGCAAAATCTCTGACATTTTTAGAACTAGTGGAGACCCTAAAAGTAATCTAGGCAACCCCCTCATGGTTTATATATGCCAAGAGCAGTCAACTAAATAACCTACCTTCTCACAAAGAATGGCAGACCCTGAACTAAAACACCCAGAAAGTATATGCTCCTGAGACCAGACACTGGTGTTTCTTCATCAGTTTTACTATTCTTGAAATCTTTTAGTACCTTTACTAGGTTCATAAAAATATGAATGGGGCTTCCCTGGTGGCGCAGTGGTTGAGAGTCTGCCTGCCGATGCAGGGGACGCGGGTTCGTGCCCTGGTCCGGGAGGATCCCACATGCCGCGGAGCGGCTGGGCCCGTGAGCCATGGCCGCTGAGCCTGCGCATCCGGAGCCTGTGCTCCGCAACGGGAGAGGCCACAACAGTGAGAGGCCCGCGTACCACACACACACAAAAAATATATGAATGAACAGGGCTTCCCAGGTGGCGCAGTGGTTGAGAGTTCGCCTGCCAATGCAGGGGACACGGGTTCGTGGCCCGGTCTGGAAGATCCCACATGCCGCGGAGCAGCTAGGCCCGTGAGCCATGGCCGCTAAGCCTGCGCGTCCAGAGCCTGTGCTCTGCAACGGGAGAGGCCACAACACTGAGAGGCCCGCGTACCGCAAAAAAAAAAAAAAAAAATATATATATATATATATATATATATATATATGAATGAACAGATAGACCAGTCTTCCCGATTTCATATCTACTATGTCATGCAATACTTAAACTGTTCCTGCATGCACTGGCACTAGAATTAGATTCAGTATGTTTCTAGTATGCATGGAAAAATAAAAAGATAAAGAACCTTCTGTTCCTTCAGCATGCAAATGGTGCTTTCTGAAGACAAACTATCAGATATTGGTGTAGGACACTGAAGCACTTATGAATTTCTGAATTAAGAATATGAAAAATAGGTCATTTTATGGCTATTGCAAAAGACAGTTTGGATGTACTATTCAAGTGGCCCCTGCCTAACCATTCATCCTTCCTCTCCATATTGTTGAAAATGCAGTGGCTATGCTAGCCTTCATTCTGAAAAGAGCCAAATATATATTTTAAACTTGGGCCCTCTGCACTGGTTTCCTTCTGCCTGGAATGCCTTTTCTTAGATCTTTGTATGGTTGGGCTCTTCTAGTTATTCATGCCTCAGCTTAAAAGTCACTTCCTGGGGAGAGTTATGGTTACCAAGACGGTGTCATAAGTCATTCCTGACTCCTCTCCCAGTCAGAAGAAAAAAACTTAACATCTATTCAAGAAGACAGCACCGAGAGAATTCTAGAGCACAGGAGTGAGGCTGAAACACCCTCTGCACCTCAGAGACAAAGAGAGACTGCATGAGAAGGTAAGAGAAGCAGCTACATGTTGACCGCATTGCCCCTCCCACAGGCTAGCACAGCAACACGCAGAGAAGTCTCCCCTGAGCCTCCTGAGCCTCCAGTGGGAAAAGAGAATGCAGGGAGGACAAAGAGCCTCCCTTAATATTGTGAGTCACTTTGTGGGAGCCCCTACTCTGATCTCACACCATGACAACTGCAGGGAAATCTATGGGACTCAATCACCGGGAATCTCAATGTGATGGAGAATGGGGGAGGGGCTTGCACCAACCAGCACAGGAGTCTTGAAAGACTGAGTTCGTTTCTGCAGTGCCAAAGTGTTAATCTCAACCAGCAGCTCTGCTCATCTGCAGAACCAAGTCAGTGGTGCCATCTGACCAGGTATTTGGTGGGGTACAGATCTGCCTCATTCAGGCCCTTAAACAAAGAGATGTACAGGCCCTAGAGCTTGGTTTGCCAACTTACAGGCAAGGTGCTGAGTCACAGCTCCATCCACTGTGAGGAGTGCCTTCCAGCTCCATCTGACCATAAGGGCTGGTAACAACTTCTGGAAGCTCCAGTGGCACTCCAGCTGAGAGGCAGGCAAGCAGAGCTGATTTCCCCCATGGCAAAGGCAGTACTAGGCATGAAGGGTTCCTGTGTGCTAAGCACAGGCAGGGGGATTAATTCATAACAAGGCTGAGGGTAGCTCCTAGCCCATCCCAACTGGAGAAACCATTTGGGAAACTGAAAGTAGCCTGGAGTGTCCCCTCCCACCCACACGGAGGCAAGGGGGCTGAGACATACCAGCCCCCCTGCTGTGGAGTCAGTATTCTGGCCCCATCTGACAAGAAGAGCTGGTGAAAACACTTGAAAGCTGTGCAGTTCACTGGCACTCAAACCAAGAGGAAGGTGGACAGAAGTGATAGTTTGCATAGCAAAGCCAGAGGACCTGTTCCACTAGGGAACTTGGGGTGAAGGTCAGCTTGAGTTAAGACAACAAACAGCTTTACAGGTTTTAGAGCTGCTTCTTCCACTGCACCCAGGCAGGAAATCTAATTCATAGCTCCACTCATTGCTGAATACAGTCTTTAGCCTGTCCAACAAAAGCACATGGGAAACTTCCTAGCCCATTCAATAGTCTTACATACAATGTAGCCCATTCAATAGCCTTACATACAGTAGCACTTGAACAGAGAGCATGATCTGTGGCAGAGCAAAACTAGTGGCCTCACCTGAACAGGGAATTCAGTATATACTCAGGCATGATACAGGCCCCAAAGCTGTACAGCCCCTGGACCCTGGCCTGCTGCCCTGCCAGGGCAGGAAAGCTCATTCACAGTCCCATCTCCTACTGAATATAGAACCCAACCTCAAACATCTAGCAAGCCTGATGAGAACCCATGCCACCTTGGAGCCCATCCTACAGACTCACTTGGGTAGGAAACAAACCCAGCAGTCCTATCCAACTGTTCTTAGCCCCCATCCCCAACCTCAGAGCTGAAACAGTTGCCTTGCCCCAAAATAGATCATAATAGCAGGACCCACCTGCCTAAAGACACTACCAGCAGACACACCCAGAATCCAAACTGAGCTGACTGGTGAAAAACTGACTGCCAAAGCAAACTTGTAAAGTCTGGGGAATGAGCCCTGTTACTCAAATGTGCAAATCCCAACACAAGGAATCAAGGATTATAAAAACTCAGGTAAATATGACACCACCAAAGGAAACTAAGACAGCTCCAATAACTGAATCTAAAGAAATGGAGATCTATGAACTGTCAGACAATGAAATCAAAATAATTCTCTTAAGGAAGTTTCATGACCTGTAAGAAAGCACAGATAGACAACTAAATGAAATTATGAAAATAATGCATGAACAAAATGAGCAGTTTGATTAAAACAACAAAACCCCCAGAAATCCTAGAGTTGAAAAATATAATCACTGAAGAATTCAATCATTTCAAAAGTAGACTTGACCATTCAGAAGAATCAGTGTCCTGAAAAATAGGACTGGAAATTACCCAGTCAGAAAAACAAAAAGAAAAAAAATGAAAAAGAATGAAGAAAGCCTACAGGAATTATGGGACACAATGAAAAGAAACAATATTCACATTATGGGAATTCCAGAAGAAGAGAAAGAGGAAGTGACAGAAAATATATTTAAAGCAATAATGGCTGAAAATTCCTGAACCTGGGGAGAGAAATGGACATCCAGATCCATGAATTCCAAAGGATCCCAAATAGATTGAACCTGAATAGGGCTATACCAAGACACATTATAACTAAATTTTTGCAAGTCTAGGACAAAGAATTTTCAAAGCAGCAGAGAAAAGAGAGAAGTTACATACAAGAAAACCCCTGTAAGACTATCGTAAGATTTCTCAACAGTCTTTTCATGCCAGGAGGGAATGGAATGACATATTAAAAATACTGAAAGAAAATAACTCTCAACCAGGAATTCTATACCCAGCAAAGGTGTCCTTCAGAAATGAATAAGGGATAAAGACTTTCTTGAATAAACAAAAGCTGAGGGAGTACATTGCCACCAGACCTTGCTTATAAGAAATGCTTAAGGGAGTTCTTTGAGAAGAAGTAAAAGAATGCTAATTAACATGATACCAAAAAAAAGAGTAAATTTTACTGGTAATGGTAAATATAGAGTCATAGTTAAATTCTGCAATGTGGTAAAAATGGTGCATAACTCACAATTCTAGTTTAAAAGTTTAAAAAAGAATGTTACAAAAATAACCATAAACAATAATCTGTCTTCAGACAATTAAAAAACATGTAAATTATAAGAGAAATAACCTAAAATGTGAGGGAGAGAAGAAGTATATGAATTCTATTAAGGTTAAGTTTTTGTAAGTTTAAAATTAGTTGTTATATGTTTAAGATGTTTAATGTAAGCCTCATGGTAACCACAAGGAAAAATACTGTAGTAACTACACAAAAGAACAGGATAAAAAACCTAAAGCACACTGATACCAAAACACAAAAAAAGACACAAGGATAAGAAACAAGGAACAACAGATCTACAAAACAACCAGAAAACAGTAGTCTTTACCCATCAATAATAAAATGGAAACAGTAGTCTTTACCCATCAATAATTACTTTAAATGTAAACAGATTACATTCTTCAGTCAAAAGAGAGTGGCTGAATGGATAAAAACACAAGATCCAACAATATGCTGCCTACAAGAGATTCAATTTAGCTTTGAAGGCACACATAGACTGAGTGTGAAGAGATGCGAAAAGACATTTCAATCAAATGGTAACCAAAAAAAACCTCAGAGGCAGCTATACTCATATCAGACAAAATAGACTTCAAACTACAAATGATAAAAAGAGAAAAAGAAGGTCATTATATAATGATAAAGGAGTCAATACATCAAGAAGACAAACTGATTGTAAATATTTATTTGCCCAACATCTGAGCACCTAAAAATATAAAGCAAAAACTAACAGAGCTAAAAGGAGAAATAAACAACAAGACAATAATAGTTGGAGACTTTAATACTCCACTCTAAACAATGGAAAGATCATTCAGACAGAGAATCAGTAAGAAAACAGTGGATTTGAACAGCATTATAGATCAAATGAACCTAACAGACACATGCAGCACAGTCTATCCAAGAAAAGTAGAATACACATACTTCTCAAGTGCACATGGAACATTTTCTAGGATAGATCATATGTTAGCCCACAAAACAAGTCTTAGCAAATTCAGGAAGACTGAAATCACAACAAATATCTTCTCTGAGCATAATAGCATCAAACTAGAAATAATAAAAAGAGGATAACTGGAAAATTCATGAACACATGGAAATTAAACAACACTCTGCTGAAAAACCACTGGATCAAAGAAGAAATTGAAGAGTACGCTAAAAAGTTTCTCAAGACACATGAAAATGGAAACACAACATATCAGAACTTATGGGATGCAGCAAAAGCACTTCTACGAGGGAAAGACATAGCAATAAAAATCTACATTAAGAAGCAAGAAAGATCCCAAATAAATAACCTAACTACATGCCTTAAGGAACTAGAAAAAAAGAATAAACTGAGCCCAATGTTAAAAGAAGAAAGGAAATAATAAACATCGGAGCAGACATAAATGAAATAGAGAACGGAAAAACAATAGAAAAGATTAACCAAACTAAGAGTTGGTTCTTTGAAAAGTTAAACAAAATTGCAAACCCTTGGCTGGACTAAGCAAGGCAAAAAAAGAAAAGACCTAAATCAATAATATTATAAATGAAAAAGAAAACATTACAATTGATATCACAGAACTTCAAAGAAGAGTAAGAGCCTACAATGAACAATGATATGCAAACAAACTGTACAACCTAGAAGAAATGGAAATAGTTTTAGAAACACACAACTCATCAAGACCAAATCAGGAAGAAACAGAAAATCTGACTAATTTAAGTAGACTAATTACTAGTAAGGAGATTTAATCAGTAACAAAAAATCTCCTAATGAAGAAAAGTGCAGGACCAAATGGCTTAACTGGCTAATTTCACCAAACATTTAAAGAAGAATTAACACCAATCCTTCTCAAACTCTTCCAAAAAAATCAAAGAGGATTTTTTGGGAGGGAACATTTTGAAACTCATTTTAAGAGGCCAGCATTATCCTGATACCAAAACCAGAAAAGTACACTACCAAAAATGCAAACTATAGGCTCATATTCCCTATGAATATAGATGCAGATATTCTCAATAAAATATCAGCAAACTGAATTCAACAGCACATTAAGAGGATCATTCACCATGATTAAATGGGTTCTATCCCTGGGATGCAAGAATAGGGCAACATATGCAATGTTGATGAATCACATTGATTGAACAGAGGAAGAATCATGATCATCTCAACAGATGCAAAAATCATTCAACAAAATCCAACATCCATTTGGATGATAAAAGCACTTAACAACTCAGGCACAGAAGGAACATATCCCAACATAATAAAGGCCATATATGACAAATCTATGGGTAACATCATACTCAAGTGATGAAAGGTTGAACCTTTTTCCTCTAAGATCAGGAAAAAGAAAAGGGTGCCCACTCTCGTAGCTTCTATTCAACACAGTACTGGAAGTCCTACTAAAACACTGAGGCAAGAAAAAGAAATAAAAGGTATAAGAATTGAAAAGAAAGAAGTAAAATTTATCTCTATTTGCAGATGAAATGATTTTATGTATAGGAAATCTTAAAACTCAACAACAAAAAAAAACTGTTAGGTCACTGAATTCAGTAAAGTTGCAAGATACAAAATAAATGTACAAAAATCACTATCATTTCTATACATTAACAAAAATTTTTGTTAAAGAATATAAAGAAATTGATCCATTTATAATAGCATCAAAGACAATAAAATACTTAGGAATAAATTTAACTAAGGAGGTAAAAGATGATTGTGCTGAAACTACAAGACATTGATGAAAGAAACTGTAAAAGACACAAATTAATAGAAAGGTATCCCATATTTATGGACTGAAATTAATATTTTTAAAATGTCAATACTACTGAAAGCCATCTACAGATTCAATGAAATCTTTATCAAGATTCCAATGGCATTATTTTTACAGAAGTAGGAAAAAGTCAAAATTTATGTGGAACCACAAAAGACCCTAAATAGGCAAGGAAATCCTGAGAAAGAGCAAAGCAGGAGGTATCACACTTCCTGATTTCAAGCTATAATCTAAGACTACTAATAGTATGGTACTGGCATTAACAAAAAAGACAAGCCAATGGAACAGAGTCTGGAGGCCAGAAATAAACCCAAGCATAACAGTCAACTAATATTTGACAAGGGAGCAAAGAATACTTGATGAAGAAAAGTCTCTCTGTGGTGCTGGGATAACTGGATATTCACATGTAAAAGAATGAAACTGTACCCATATCTTACACCTTTCACAAAAATTAACTTGAAAGGGATTAAAGACTTAAATGTAAGACTTGAATCCATGAAACTCCTAGAAGAAAACATAGGAACAAAGTTCCTTGACATGGGTTTTGGTAATAATTTTTTTTGGATATGACACCTAAAGCATAAGCAACAAAATAAAAAATAAACAAGTTGGACTACATCAAACTAAAAAGCTTCCGCACAATGAAAGAAACCATCATCAAAGTGAAAAGACAACCTGTGATAGGAGAAAAACTATTTGAAAGAAACCATCATCAAAGTGAAAAGACAACCTGTGATAGGAGAAAACTTAGATATCTGATAAGGGGTTAATATCCAAAACATATAAAGAACTCAAACAACTCAACAGCAAAAAAACAAATAACAATTAAAAATGGGCAAGGGACATAAACAGACATTCCTCCAAAAGAGATATATGAAAGCACAAAAGGTACATGAAGAGACATTCCACAACACCAGTCATTAGGAACTGCAAATTAAAACCACCATAGAATATCACCTCACACTTGTTAGGATGGTCATTATCAAAAAGACAAGCAATAACAAATGCCAGCGAGGATATGGAGAAAAGCAAACCCCCCTGCACTGTTGTTGGTGGGATTGTAAATTGTGGAATACAGTGCAGAAGATCCTCAAAAAATTAAAAATAGAAAAACCACATGTCCAGCAATTCCCCTTCTGGGAATACACTCAAAGATAACAAAAACACTACCTCAAAAATATATCTGCACCCTCATGTTCAGAACAGCATTATTGACAATGGCCAAGACATGGAAACAACCTAAGTGTCCACAGACAATGAATGGACAAAAAAGTTGCACATACATACATTGGGGTGGCGAAAAAGTTCATTTGGGTTTTTCTGTAAGATGTTACAGAAAAACCCGAACAAACCTTTTCGCCAGCCCAGTTCAATGGACTATTATTCAGCCATAAGAAACGAGGAAATCCTACCATTTGCAACAACACAGATGGACCTTGAAGGCATTCTGCTAAGTGAACAAGTCAGACAGAGAAAGACAAATAATGTATGATCTCACTTTTATATGTGGAATTTTTAAAAACTCATAGAAAAAGAGACCAGACCTGTGGTTACCAGAGATGGTGGTGGCACGGGTGGGGGGGAGTGTTCTGGAGGAAGAGGGGGAATTGCAGGAAGGTGGTCAAAAGGTACAAACTTCAGTTATAAGATAAGTAAGTACTAGGGATGTGATGTACAATGTGATGGCTTCAGCTATCACTGCTGTGTGACACACAGGAAAGTTGTTAAGAGAGTAGATCGTTAAGAGTTCTCATCACAAGGAGAAAAAATTGTTTTCCTTTATTCTTTCCTTTTTTCTTTTTTTGTATCTATATGAGAAGGTGAATGTTAGCTGAACCTATTGTGGTAATCATGTCACAACAGATGTAAATCATACCATCCTGCTATATGCCTTAAACTTATACAATGATGTATGTCAATTATTTCTCAGTAACACTAGGAAAAAAATCACTTCCTCATGGGTCTTCTTAGGCACTACTCAGCAGCTGCTGTATGATGAGGCCTCAGGACAGTGCTGCTATCTACCTTTTTTACTTGACTGCATTATTATCCCTCTGTTTTACTCAATGGTACTCTTAAATCTGAATTTTTTATTTAATTTAATCTTAAATTATCTTTTGAAACTTGGGGAGCTATATAAACACTGAGTATTTCTCTCACCTGATTTAGTTAAATTAACTAAAATTCTTCCCATATCTTCATAAAATTACTTCTCATCTCTCCATAAAATGCAAGACCCTACACACATTACACAATACATTGGCTTTACAGAAGTTTAAGTTGTAACCTGTCCAACAGGACAGGATCACAATGGTATTATAAAAATAGAGTATTGAATATAACATCGTTTGACTGTAATTTTACAAGTTAAATATATTAATTGTTCCCAAAACATTTAATTAATAGTCTGTCCTCTGACACTGATCTGTGATGCAAACTCTGCCTGCCATACACCAAGATATTAAAAATAATTCTGTATTCTTTTTTTTTTTTTTTTTTTTTTTTTTTTTTTTTGCGGTACGCGGGCCTCTGGCTGCTGTGGCCTCTCCCGCTGCGGAGCACAGGCTCCGGACGCGCGGGCTCGGCGGCCACGCCTCACGGGCCCAGCCGCTCCGCGGCATGTGGGATCTTCCTGGACCGGGGCACGAACCCGCGTCCCCTGCATCGGCAGGCAGACTCCCAACCACTGCGCCACCAGGGAAGCCCTAATTCTGTATTCTTGTCCTTTGATCTATGCAACTGTGTCCCTGCCCAAACCAAACAATCATAATTAATACAACTTTGTATAACTTGGTAGCTATCCTTCTTCTCCTAATCTATTGTTTTACTAAATTGCCACACTTACTCTTACATTAGCATTTTAGAATTTAGTAGGCCATGTTCTCTGACAGACCCTGTTAGGATTTTATCTGAATTTGTACTAACATACAAAAAACAAGAAATTGATATCAGGCTATCTGAAGCATGGAACTGAATGGCTGCTGGAAATGGAAAAGAAGTGAGAATTACAGACTATATAATAACACATAGGTTACTTACTATATAATCATATTAAGTCCATTTGACTTTTGAATTATGAATGGTCTATTTTTTTTTAAGTTAGCTGTTTTAAAAACGAAGAGATTTATAGATGAATTTTGGAATAACTAATTTTTAAAAGTAGTCTTCCTGTTCATGGTCACGGAATAACTCAATTTTCTTCTAGTTTTCTTATATGCCTTCAATAATTTTATCAATTTCTCCATAAAAATTTCAGTTGGTATTTATAAATGCTATCATTTTTATTACATTTTGTGCTTGGTTATTTCTGGCATAAAACAATCTTTTCAATTTTTTATGTTGTATTGAACTTGTACTGAGCAATCTAAACTGAGCTCTTTATTAGTTCAATTAGTTTCTTTCCCTTTAAAAATCTTATATCTCTTGTTGAATGTTTATGTTTTAGAACATTGACTCCAAAGACAAAGTTCTTGACATAAAAGAGAATGTGTTTTAATTTTACCATTAAATATAAAGTTTCAGATAGGGTTTTGATTTATAACATTTACTTTTTTCTTCTATTCTTAGTTTAATACAGTTTCTATTCTGGAAAGGTACCGCATTTTACCAAATGTTTTTCTGCATCTAATGAAATGATCATATTGGTTTTTCCTTTAGTCTGTTAACAGATGACATTCACTGATAGACTTTTTCCCTTTAAGCATTCTGGTGAAATTATTTCTCCATAAAAGAAAATCCAAATGGCTAATAACATATGAAACCCATTCAGCTCCACCAGTAATCAGTGAAATTCACATAAAAAAGTAATGTTGTGCCATTTTTCATCTCTCAATTTGGTAAAAATATCTAAAATCTGACAACATTCAGTGATGGCAGGGATGTGGGAAAAATGGTTCTCACATATATGATTGGTGAAGCATAAAAATGATCTCTACCCCATTTTGGTTCAGTGCCCAAGGAACATGACTGGGCAGTAGATAATGAAATAGAAAGATGTTCTCTTCTCTTGTCTACAAAGCAATTTAATATATTTTCTAGTCATCTAAAAATGAACTCATAAGGTTTTCTAAAGTTATATCCATATCCAGGTTTAGCACTATCTGCTGAAAAAAAAATTTTTTTTAAAAGAATCATTACTCTTTCCAGGATAATGATGTAGAGGTAATTTCCATTTAATTATTGGGATAATGAATAGTGAGAGTTGACTCTTGATTAAAATCTGAAGGAAGTGATTTTAAACTAGGGGCATTGTTTCTATTATGTTTAATCATTGGTTGCCTGAGATTGTTTACACTGTTTTCCTTCTTATAATATACAAGTTAGGTTAAGCTGATACCAAGGTAATTTTTTTTAACATTTTTTGTTCATCTTCAGAAAAGAAAACAAATGAGTGTTTTCAATTTACTGTGTTTATAGCTTTAAAATTATATTCCTTTGGAATTTTGCTTGAACTAATCCTTATTTCTTGGTAATGGTTAATATAAGAATGAGAAACTTCTGAATCCAAGATCAACCAACCTTGATTTGTTCCATCTCAAAATGATTATTACAGCACTTAGAAACTTAACTTGGATTCCTAATGATGAGAAAATACAATTGGCAGCATTTAGCAAAGTCACTGAAAGAACATGGGCATGCATTCATTCCCTGTGCTCTACTAAGCTGATTTCAATGGCTAGGTTGCAAAATTTTGTTTTATTATCCAACTCCTTTTTTGGCTCATACTTATATTTTTAACCAACTCAATTAATTTTCTGAGCCTTAATGTCCTTAATTTATCCTAACTTGTGCTGAGTTCAAGCCTAAACCAGGGCAAAAGGACTACCACAAAAAATTATGTGTCTTTTCCCCACATATGTTATATCTATTCTTTTCATCATTCCTCTCCCACTAAGACATAAATATATTTATTTCATTCTTCTCCTTGAATAGCTCTGTATACAGATTGATTCATTCCATCCATCTGTTTTTCCTTAGTATCTCACTGTGTGAATTCCCTGTTCTGACATTTTACTTCAGATAATTTTTAAAATTACTGATACCTTTGGCATTCAAAATTTGATCAGTAAAGGGTTTACCAAAAAAAAAAAAACTTCTTTCATTGCCCCCTTCTCAAAGAACATAGCTAATTAAATAGTGACTGAAGAAATGAAGATGAGTTCTAAATAGCAATGCAAGGTGCAGAACTGTTTCAAATTGATACTATTGTTAACCCAAAAATCCATTCATTTTTGTCCTTTATCTAAGAAAACTGTCTTTACATAAAAAGTATCACAAAGAGAAAAATAGGATTAAATGTGAAATGGTGTTTGAATAATATAAAAGTACACCTGTAATCATCTGCACAACCAAATTTACTCTTCTCCTTGGATAAAAAAGAGTGCATTTACATTCAGGCGGTCTTAAATTAGCTATTTCACACAACATTTTGAATGCAGACATGTATCTTATGAAATTTCTATTGGTATTATTCACTGAAAAATCAACTCAAGTAGGAATATTCCAAAATTCCCTTTGTTAAGGATAATTGAAACATTTAAAGGTTCATATACATATTGTCGAAGCACTGGGGATCATTCTTGACTTACATTCTGTAATGAATAATTTAAATTTTTGAGTCAAAGTTTCTAACATCCTCAAAAGTCTGTATTTTTCAAATTTACAAATAACTGAGGACTTATTTTCTACATAAAAGAAGGAAACATTTCAAAAAATCAAAAACAGATTGTGTACAATACCACTGTACTGTTTAATCATTCATTCATTCATTTAAAAATAGTCTCAGGGATCAATTATGTGCTAGGCACTGCAGGGAATAAAAACAGAAGTAAAACATGATCCTTTTCCTCTTGGAGCACATAACTAATTGGGGGGGATGGGGACACATGTACATAAATAACCACAGTATAAGACAGAAAATGGGCATGTTCTAAGGGAGTAATAAAGGATTATTGGGGATGGAGAGGAGAGAGAAGACAGAGAGGAGAGAAGAGAGATTAATATTATGACTGGGGAAGTATTGCAGGGGTTTGGGGAAAATTTAGTGATATAGAAACATTTGAACTGGGCTTTGCAAGAGTTAGAATTTCTCCAGTGAATACTAGGTGGAATAAAGCAGAAGGGTATTTCAGAAAAAGGAAATAGCTGATTAAATATATAAACAATAATAACAGATAAACAAGAAATCTAGCTTAAAAATATAGCTGTCAAGTACTCAATAAATATTGATTGAATAAGACAATCCTTGGAGAAAAAAAAGAAGGTGGCTATTAACTATTTTTCACAGCTACACTGTGAATCCAACAAAGCACGTTGGCCAGGAGTCTGGCTCAGTCCCAGTCTTCTTGAGGCTAGAGAAAAATTGTAGCTGACAGCCTTCCCCTGGCTCTCTCACCTACCCGCTAATAAAGGTTTCCCCATCCCTTCCACAAGGCATGTCAGTGGAGTTTAAAATAGCCTCAGAACACTTCCTGCTCTATTCTAATTGTGCTTTCATTCCATTTGACTTAGACCAATTGGAATGTTGAGGGAAAACCCCATGAGGCATCAAGCATGTGAGATAATGTGTCAGTCCCTCAAAAATGTTTGTGCATTCTCCTATGTGTAACCATCATTGTTCCCTATCCATGAGAGAGCAGAACATGTGGGGAAAACAGCTCCCAGCACACTGCTGTTTCTTCTTTTTTAAAAATAGGTCTGTCACCTCCATGAAGTACTTCCTTGCTCAACTATTGCAACAATTTGTCACAAATCTATTCACTAGCCAACACAAGGAAGATTATGTATTCCAAACATTTTGTTTGTAAGTTACAGTTCTACAGCCACCTAACAAGGTTGCTATTTGACCCATGATTTCCCTGAATTAAGTACCTGGCATACTATAGGTGCTCAATAAACACTGTAATTTATACTGTATTTTATACCCCTTAAAAAATGTGCAATATTGTGTTCATGAGAAAATGTTCTCAGACTTCTCTTCTTCCCCATGAGGACATATTGTTCCCCTTCTTTTTGGCCCCCAGGGAAGAGGAATTATTCACTAAACTACTAGGATGGTTCATACCGCTTGAGTAAGAAGTTTCAGCACAGTTGAGGTAAGAGTTTGAATAGGGGCGAAGATGAATCTTTAGGAAGCAGCAAAGGTAAGGAGTTCTACAAGGTCCTTAATTTCCAGTCAACAGCATTAATCCTAGGAAGAGCTCAGCTGATTCCACAGTCTCTTTGGGAACTAGAGAGAATCATAGCCAACAGTCTTTCCCTGGGGCTTTCTCATTGACATGCTGATAAAAGTCCCCCCATTCTTCACATAAGGCAAGTGGAAGCTACAATAGCTCCATAATATTTTCTGTTCTTTTCTAACTGTGCTTTCATTCTATTTGACTTAGCCCAAATGCAATGTTGATGGAAAACCTACTTTCATTGGGAAGATGTTCTTCATATCTTAGCATCCTCAAAAGGCTTTACTTGACTACCATAGCTAATACCACCCCTGCTACCAGTCACTTTCTATCCCATTTTTCTATTTTGTTTTCCCTTAGTACTTATTACTATCTGAAGTAGCCTTATCCATCCGTCATTCAATTGAACAGTCTACCATGTGTCTCCTTGTCCTGTTTCATAGGTAGAGCCTCTATTCCTAGAACAGTACCTGGCTCATGGATGACTCTCAAATATTTTTGAGTGAAAAACGGACAGATGAATGACTGTTTTGCCTCAGCTTCCAAAGCTTCAAACAATTACATCACCCTCCCCAAACCTTCAACCTGCTAATTAAGAGTGGTTGGGATGCAACTGGTTCCTATAATTGCTTCTACTTCCACTCCTCTGAATTTATTTACATCTTGGCTTCTTTGAGAATACACCTGAATTGCTGTGTGTTTCCTGTTTTTGTCCATCATTTTGCAAATTCTTAACGATCAGTGGATTCCTTATATTGAGCACAAGCACAAAAATATTTATCTTTTAAAAAGATAATATGTTTTTTCAGTAAATAATTGGTAACAAAATTATGAATATTCCTACAGAGCTCTAAATTATTCATTCTAAAGCATTTTGACTAAGGTGTAATATGAAACATACCACTTTAACATTTTCATCATCTAATGATGAGTTAATAATCAGGAAACACGAAATGTAAATTTAAAAGATTAAAATCACAATTCTAATTTTAAAGCAAAATATCAATTACTAAGTTCTGCATTAAGTGCACAGTTTAAGTAAAATAAGAGAATAGCTCTCAAATGTGAAACTGTACACTTTACTGTACATGAAATCTGTTGGGCTCATCAAGAGTTAGGTATATGAAAACAACTAACAGAGGCTTGTATCAACTTTTTAAAAAATATATTAAGATTTTATTTCATCTATTTAAAATCAGTAACGTACATGAATGCAACATAATTATAATCTTTTATAGCTTTATTTTATATATTGCCACAATAAAGCCAGAAGCACAGATGATATATTTTACAGGCATTGTAATGTATTATTAAAAGTCATTTAGGATGTATATTCACCTATTTTTCCACACCTTACAGCCAACCTGTATATTCACTGTACTTAAAACATTCAATTGTCTTTCATAAACCATCTCTTAAACCCAATCTTCATGGGATTTTAAAAATAATCTATATCTACTAGAGGAATTTAATAGAATTTAGACTTACTAGCTTTAAAAATTTCTAATATTTTTCTTAATAACAGAGTCATTCTTGCAAAGTAAGAAAAGAAAAAAAAAGGTTGTGCGTGTGTGTATGGGTGTATAAAATGCCATTTTCACTGGAAGGGTCAACAGCAAGGAGCCCTGTTTATGAGCCATATTAACACCAAACAGAGAGCTTAGCAATGTCTGTTTCTAAAAATAAACCCTGAGTGTCTCATGTTGTCATCATCAACCAGAGTCTTCTGTGCTCTGTGACAGAAAGCATCAAGGCTGCCTCGCTGCCTTTCCATAAGCATTATACATCACTATCCGAAGGCCTCCCCCTTCTGTCAGAGTGGCAGTGATAAAAAGAATTCTGCAATCACCCTAAGCACACATTTAAACATTATTGCCCCTTAAGCAGACAGTTATCATGTTGTTTTGGCAGCAGGAAGGAATCTGTGGTTTCACTTGAATGTTATTCTTCTTTATTTAAACTACTAGAAATAACCCAAAAATGACAGAATGCTCTTTCTATAAATAATCATTCCAGTGTAGAGTTATATTAGGAGGTAACTCAGATGGCATGATAACGCCTAACAAGCTAATCTTAGACCTGCAATGCCATAAGATAGAAATACGGAGCTAAGAATAACTGACCCAAAGGAGTCAGCCTGCTAAAGAGAGCCACAGACATGTGGGCATTTGCAGATTTTAATGCATTTAATGATCTTCTGAAAGCTTCTTTCCCTTAGGAAGGCAATAAATTATGTTGGTCATTAACATGACAATCAATAATGCTTTTACAATGTATTGATTCATAAAGATGGCTTGAGATTCTCAGAGCAAATAGAATTATAAAAATCAGTTGATGGAAACCAAAGAGTTGGGTCTTGAATAACTGGATTAGCATCTAATTGGTGAATATTATGCATAAGCCACCTATAGAACATACAATATTCATCCAAAGAAAGAAAATTTAACTCAAGATAAAGAAAAATGTAATATCAAATTGGACACTTCCATCCAATTTTCACCCAAAATTGGACCCAAATTGGACCAATATATATTCAAAATAGGCAGAATCTAAATTTTGTTAAGATCATTCTTTGGCTCAAAAATTTGACATTGCATGTTGAAAGCAAGACTTGAGTGGAGACGCAAACTTTATTAACCTCTCCTTGCCCCTATTTCTAGGTAAAGACCAGGGTGGGTATAATTCAAATACTTTGGTTGAAAGAAACTGAGCCCCACAGCGCTAACATTTGAAAAACAAACTTTCTCCAGCTAAAATACATTAATAATCATGTTCTTTTGAAGTGGTATAAACCTTACCTTTATGCTTTGTGAGATGTTACTGTGAGCAATGGCAAACTGCATGGGGAATACTGGTTCTGTCCACAGTGTCTGCTCATTACTCCATGTATTATCAATCTCATGGAATTCTGGAGGTTGCCTTAAGTTGGTCTCAGCTCGGAATCTTGTTAACTTACTCCAATTTAAATATCAAGTTCTGGAACTGTGAAGTAAGGCTGTTCCAGAAAGCCTTTCAACAGATTTGCTTATGTGGGCTGTAAACATCCCAGGACTAAGAAGTGTACCTAGATGTTTGTCTATAAGTACAGTTGACTCCACATTTTTAGCACCAAACAGATGTGAAAAACTTTATCCTATGCTAAATATTTTTCTCTTTGAGAAAAAGTGGCAGGGACATGGTAAACAAGCACAAGTTCATACCTGACCCTGTCAGCTCCTAGCCATGATGACCATCCGTAAGTTCACTGAAACTATGTCCTCATCTGCAAAATATGCTACAACTATCGTATACCTCTTCAAGCTGTGGAGAGTATTAAATGATAAAACAATGTCTGGTACAGAAAAAGCTTTGAAACATTAGCTCATTATATCAATAATAAGAATGACAATGATTTAAAAAAAAAGAAGTGAGAATATATAGGTCCAATCACTGACCTCCTAAACTGAGACTAAACAACTGGATCAGAGGGGAATGTGGCAGAAAAACCATAAAAATGTTATCTAATACTGATAATTGTTGTTTCTAATCTAAAATGAGTAGTTCCTGATATAAAATCACAGACTCAAAATACATACTTGAATTCTATTTGAAAGCAGACTCAAAAAACATCACCACAAATAAAACTTAAAATCGAGTTCAATTCACCAACAGCTTTTCTAGTTCATCCTATGTGGGGTTCCCTGAAAACTTTCTGGGTAAACATGTTTCTACTAAAGCAAGAACTCCCAGGCCACAATGTAATTTAATGGAAATTCAGTGAAATTTTCCCAGGTTTCTTTTCTTGCTTGCTTTTAATTTCAAATTTTGAAAAAACTACATGACATTCTCATATTTTAACCGAGTTTGGAAATGTCGTGCCTTAGCCACCCACCAAAACTTACCTCGAATAATTGAAAATGACATCCACATGGCTACAATTGTGTCAATACTGCATATAAATTACGAATTGAACATCTCAAACACAAGTGGTAGATCATGAGGGGAAGAAGCAAAAAAGTGAAGTTCTGGGGTATTTCCAAACTTATCAACATGCAAAGAGTTTAATCATAAGTAAATGACTAGTTACACTCTGTGGTTTGGTAAATTTCCTTCTTCCTTAAATGTAGCTTTCATTGGATTTAATTACTGGGTATTTTTAAAACACCATATATAAAAGGCCCATCACTATTGAAAATTTAACATGGAAATAATGAATAGAACTGATATTTTTATAAAACATAAGAATGACTTAGTTTTGTATTTATGGAGCACCTAAACAAAATGTTCTCTGATAACACTTAAAAGTATATACGTCGTTTAGTACTGTAAAAATATTTGTTTAAATTAAATTTGTTTTGTGCAACTGACTTAGTGGAAGAAGAATAGAACTAGTGGGAACAAGGTATTTTCTTGTCCTTTCATATCCCAACTGTCAATCCCCCAAGATTACAAAAGGGAAAACTGTCCGTTGTAAGGGCATTTCGCCTCTCAAGCTAATAACCACTAGAACCTCAACTTCCTTTGAAGAATGGGATAGACCATGGCATTGACACACTGTTTTGAAGCACATGCCAAAATATCTTTGAATTTCATCTAAAGAAGGCTTGTTTTAAAAGTCATTTTCATGGGCTTTTATTCCAATTAAATTGTTTTCAAAGTATTCCAATTCAGGAAAAAAAAATGTTAAAATGTAGTTACCATTCCAGATTGTTAAAATTGTTCATTACTCTGAAAATGTAATAACTATAACAACATACTGGCAAAGAAACTGCATTCTGAATATTTTAAAGAAAACCCTCCTTAATATACCAAAAAGTTTACATATTATGACATAAATTTCTGTTAATGTTTTCTGTATCCCTCAAAGCCAACAAGAAATGAATATTTTACTCAAATTTCTAATAAATGCTTGTAATGCACCAGTTCACAATGTTGATTTTCCTCCTTTCTAAAAAAATGACTTGCAACCTAGAGGCATCCAGTCTTCTTCCACAACTAATTTCTATTCAATACTATTAAAAAATTTTATTGGTGTTTAAATGGATGCATATCTTCATGAAAATGAAGTAACACAATTCAATTGGAAGAGAAATTACATAGCCCACTTCCTTCACTTATTTGTATTTTGAGAAATTACAAACTAAAGAAAATTACAAAGAAGAAAAGTCCAACTACCAACAAACACTGTAGCAAATACTGTGGTGCCTAGCCAACATCTATTCTGCCCACCCTTTCTTCTTCCTTATAGAAACTAGATTATTAGCTGTCGCCTCCACCCTCCCTGGCTCAGTCATGGTCCTAAGGAGCTCTCATAGGGGTCTCATTCTTCTTTTCAATGACTTGCTAATATATGGGCAGGTGATGCTCTTTTGGTCAATGAGTTATGAAGGAAAACCTGCTAGAGAAATTTTGGGTAAAAAACTTCCTTAAGAAAACATCCAAGAAAGCAAACTTTTCTCATCTATGTCTCTGGAATTTACCATGCATGTAGACAACGTCTGGAACTGCTACAATCAATTTGAGACTATTGGAGGAAACAGACTTAGGACGATACAAACTCTCAGGCCAGCAGAGAAGAACAGTTTGAAGAACCTGTTGATACTACTGACGCCGCTGGTGCTGCCTGAGTACCATGCTATTTCACTAAATGATTAAATTCCCTTGTCATTGTTACTTCGAATACGATTTTCTGTTACTCGCGATGGGAGACAACCTAGCTTATATACCTACTACTTACAGTTAATCACTGTTAGTATTTTGGCATAGTAGCTTCATGTGTGGGTGTGTAAGAAACACTTTAGAAAATATATGCATATTATAAAAATTCACACACAAGGCAAAAACTCATGACAATGGAAACCAAAGCTCCCCTCCGACCACCTCCACACACAGTTTTTCCTGATTTCCTTCTACTTATATATGAATTATTCTGGGAGATTGATAAATAAAATATACTCTTATAAAATGAGATCATATCACCAAAGTTATTTTTATTTAAAAAACATTAAATTTAAATGAATTTAATAATGAAAAACTGTAACTGAAGGGACTATAAACATACTAAATGCTTCCTTCCTATATGAGGTACTATTTCCAAAAAGATATCTCTAAGATTAAATGAAGACACTACTAAAAAGAAATCAGTATTTAGATCTTTTTTTTAACCACGTGTTTCTATTTTAAGCAGCAGGGAGTCTGTCCCTGCTCAGAAAGGAGATGATATTAGCACTTTCACACATCCTTGCATTTCACCTCTCCCCAGTGCCTCATATGGATGAGAGCTTTATGAATATTTTTTCATTGCCCTACTTCATAAAATTTGCTTTCTCTCCTACAAGCACAATCTCATAGTTGTTTAAAAAGGATTCAATTTTTGCCCCATTAACCTTACTATGCTTTCTCTACTTCCGACTGAATTTCATTTTTTGCTTTTGTTCCAAGCTCATTTTTTCATTGAGTGGGTTTCCCTGTCAAGCAGTCTAGGTCATGTTTGAGAATGTCGAACTTGCCTACCCATTTTCTCTATACTTTAATAACATCTGCTCTGGGTGGAACACTGTGTTGTACTTCTTTTTCAGCTTCAGAGATTTTTCTTCATTATCTTCTGGCACTGAGTGCTGGATAAGTTTGATAAAGCTTCTAGAGTTTCACACATTCTCTTCCTCCCCCCTCTCCCTCACTGTAGATCTTTGCCTTACCTGCCTGAACCCCTGAGGAATTATTTATCATTTGAAATTCAATAGCCCAGTTAGGCTATGTCTCTGTGATGAGCACTTGCAGCAAATTTTCCTAAAAGACGGGAGTTCTTTCAATCTGCAGACTTCTTTTTCTTTTTTCCTTTTCACTGAAATAATCTTTCTTCATTTTTACAAAGTGATCTTCTATTGCAACGTTTTGGAATATCAACTTCAAGGACATAAATAATCTTTTTGTTACACTGTCTTTGTCTTTCTTACTATTGACTTCTCTCCAATTGCTTTAATCCATTTTCCTTTTTCATCCCTCTGTCTCCAGCCTTTCCTCTTTGTTGGTAAAGATTGTCACTGGTGCCTATTGTTCCCCGCTATTTCTAATGGGTATTTCTCGTCTATAATCATCATGTTTTCATTCTAAATTTGTTTCCCTAGACCTAAAATATCCTTTTCATCCCATTCTACTGTTTTATCAATATCATCTCATCTCTGAGCTCTTATTTTATGGAATTCATTTTCCTATTTGTAGGGAGCAATTATTAGACAATTCCATGGATTCAGTGAAGTTGATTTTTTTTTTTTTTCTTGGTGGGATCTATAAGATTAGTTGGGGAAGGGTATTTCATTGCAAAGAGCTATGGGTCATTTTCCCAATTTAGAGTGTTGCTCTGAAGTCTTCATTTCTCCAGAGACATAGTGTTTGTTCACCTTCCTCCATTTCACCAGTTTCTCTTCCAGAATCCTTTCTACTATTCCTCAGTTACAAGAAAAAACACCACCGCCACCAAAAGCTGAGGATATCCACTCAGTTTGCTTCTCTCCAGATACGGGAACGTTAGTGAGAATTTTCAGGAAGTTGTCCTCTTGTCAGTAAAATTCTAAGGAGGAACAGGATTCAGGCCCTGTTAAGTCTCTCTGTTCTGATCAAAGATCCCTGCCTCCCTTTTTCCCTTAACTACCAGTTTCTGAGATATGTTGCATTAGGTCATATCATTTTCTTCGCTCAGTCAGTGCTAAGTATTGTGTATGGTGTTGGGGGTGGGTTGCTGGCTTATACTATTTTAGGGTCACTTCATCATCTATCTGTGGTGAGACATTATGTCGTACATTTACAAATTTCTCATCTCCAAAATCAAAACTCACCACTTTAAATTCAGAATTTGGGCTTATTATATTCTTCTGAGGGGTTTTATTGAATTTTCTTACTTAAAGCACATAGCAACAATTATGCCACCTGTGTCACCCACAGAAAAAGAAAATACTCATTCTTGTCCCCATCCTCAACGGGCCTACTTATATCTAGCTTTTTGATTGCTACGTATCAAATATTTCAATTGATAACAGCCTTGTAAGTGAAGATAACCTGAGTTAGAGAACAGCAAAAATAGTAATTATGGGGAATACCAGAAGTGATTCTTGACATGACAGGAGCATTTCACAGACTTACATTTTCATAATTAGATTCTGCTTTCCAAGTAGACATAAATGACTACTGAATCTAAAATGTTCCTTTTCCCTCGACAATACACACCACGGAGATAAAAGGATTCTGAAAGGGTAAAGAAACATTTTCCTCAAAAGAAATTCAGAATTTAGATTTAAATGTTTTTCTTTTGTACCCAAAAATAAGAATGCATAGTGAAAACACGACTTTTCCTTATTGTAAATGTATTTTACACTGATGCTGTACAAACTCTAGGAAATTCTTTCATAATAATCATTCCAATATTGTCTGGAAAGCTCTGCTGTCCAACGCATTAAGCAACATGCCTGGCAACAGAACACCCCGAATTCTGCCAGCTACTGCTGAGTGACCTGAGTCAATGTTTGCACATGCTTCAGCTTCTGCCAGTTATCACTTATATTGGCCCACACAGGCCACAAAAGTGGAGACCGACCTGGCAAAATGTGTCACTCGTACCAAATTCCGAGATTCAATATTATAAAGCTTTTTATTAAAAAGGTATTAACAGACTACATTGTAGAACCTAATTCTACTTTAGATGTCTAGCCTGGCTGGGTCAGTATTAGGAAAAAAATGGAACCATATAAAACACTTGCAATTTAATAGTATATAAAGAGCTCTGAAGAAAAAAGTCATCTAGCTTAATTCATAGTATCCAACACAACTAGAAAAACAAATGGGGACTCTAAAGCAACGACTAACAACAGAACAAAGCTTTTTAAACAATTAATCTCAAGAAATCTGCTGTTGGGATCTCACTGTCCAATTACATATTCTGCAGCTTCTTTGCCTTTGACTATTAAGAAGACATTTCACAGAAAATACACACATACCCATGCTACTCTGATTTAAAGTCACCATTTACCCAAGGAAAGAATTTAATTCTTATCAGAGCAGGGAAACAAAACAAAAAGCTGATTTATAAGATAACTAAAGAAAATTTATCAAAACTAAAATTCATTCCCCCATGTGACATGCAATCTAGCTCATCTGGCTCATTCAGCAAGATAGACCTTGGTATTGAAGAGCCAGAAACCCAGGTTCATTCATTAAAAATAGCAATAATAACAGTGAGTGCACACATTAATGACATGTTACCTTTGAACTTCACAGAAATGTCAAGAGGTAAGCAGGAGGACATCATTATTCTTCAGTTTACAGGTGAGTAAACCAGTTCCACAACTGGTTAACAGCAGAGCTCTAGCTAGAACAGAGCTTTCCACTCCTCGAGCAGTGCCCCCTCCACCCTGCACTGCCACAATATATCTTTTTCTCTTTCAGATCCAAAGACTCCAACCATTTCTAAGCCTATCAATCATATCCCTACCACTGGTCCAAAAGCCAGCTGAACAGGATTTGTAGCTAAATGTGGACAAACACACCCCTAATTTAGCAATTAACTTAAAGGGCCAACCCTATTGATATGGGTCACCAGCATCCCATCACCTCCCCCTTCCCCTGTATCAGTGATACCCAAAGTTTGCTGCATATTAGAATTGCTCAGGATTTTTAAAATCCCAATGTCCAGGATGTTTCTAATACCGTTTAAATCAGAAACTCTAGGGGTGGACCCAGACATCGGTATTTTGTAAAATACTCCTGGTGACGGCACCTTTGAGAGCCACTGTCTCAGAAGTATACAATAAAAACTAGGGGAATTAAATTTAAGGGCATATAATAATATATTAAACAAAAGCAAATGTTACAGGACATGGTGGGAAGAATGCAAATGTTTTTATGTTTCAAATTTTAAAAATAAATAGAACTTGGAGTTTTTCCTTATTTATATCAGACAGGTTTGGGAGTTGATGTCAATTGACATCACTTTTCGTTTAACAGCTGGTGCTTAAATGTTGCTTCCTGTAAAACTGACAATAGCACAGACAGTCTCAAGTGCTTCCCTGCTTGAAAATACTGTTGCTTTGTATAAAAATCATTAAATGTCAGGAAAATGACAATCTCAACTGAAATTGGAGTAAATTTATGTATGATTATCAAAGACGCTGAGACAGTGAAGCTTGCAAACACCTGTAGCAAGGTTCAATGCCAGCAGACAGTATCTGCTTGAAAGGTACAGCTTTGTTTCTACCACGTGAAAGAAATAGGAAACTTGTAATACAGAGGTAAGGACTAAAAGGATAAAGTGTAATACTGAAAAGACATCTAAAATAGTAATTTTTATAGAGTTGGTGGATATTTAAAAAATAAAATGCTAAGTGACCGGTTCCATCGGAGACATTCCGGTTGACCCCTCCGCAAGCTTTTGTCAACTTTACAGCCGCAAAGATAATAAACCATAATGAAATTCTGGTACGTTTGCTTTCCATAAGCAGGCACTACTAATTAACGTAGGTCCTGTTACTTAAGTGTAAACACACCAAATTACACAAAATTGCTATTTTATTCTGATTCATTGAAAAACTGGGGTCAACAGAAGGACCTTAAAATCATCCTAAGTAACCAAGGTTTAAGAAAACTTGCTTCAAACATAGATTCAGAGATGAGAAGGTGTTCAATACTAAAACAGACATTATGCCTACCTGTGGAATATTTCTTCCCATTCTAGCTCTACCAAGTAGACGCTGCTTTATGCCGCATTCTTACCATGGAAATCTAGGTGGTGATCTATAATTACGATTACGTGCACATAGGAACACAGAAGATGTGAGGGAGAACTTTAAGCCAATTTAGATGGAAGAACTCAGAAGAGAAACAAAACAAAAAGTCCCCCAAGCTTTAGGAACTAGCTGTAGGGAATAAATATGAAAAGCAACAATTACAAGTATGTGCCATCGCCCGGAGAGTCTGCTCTTTTAACAAACAGAAATTGATAAAGTTGACAAGCTTCATCTTCCATCAGCACAGCTCCTTGAAGGCACAAGCACATACACGGGGAAACTAAAAATCGGAATCTGTTACTGTTATTCTTTAAAACGTTGCACCTGCATATAACACCTTTATATGTGTGTTATGCCCTCGCATCTGCCTGACAATGTAGACTCCCCAAATGTTTTGAAGAAAATTAAAATAACCATCTGCTAATAATAATTTTATTTCATCCTTAAGCAGTTTCATTTTGGGCTTAGGAGAAAAAGCCACAATTAAAACTACCTTCACAACTCCTGTAGCAAACACATTTCAGAAGGTAGGTCTATAAATAGATGTGCTTCTGTAGGCACACTGTAAATATAAAATCATCCGGCTAGAGGAGACTGCAATGTAAGCTGCAGCCCCGATATGAACTTACCTGATTATTTTAAAGTCCCATTAGAAAACCCTTACAATCAGTACTGATCTCCTTTTTCTAGTGGCATAGTCAGGCAAAACACCCCCAAGTACATTTTACTTATCTCAGTCCCATCCTTCATCAGAAGCTTAGAGATTTCATTCAGAAGCAGCCTGTCCCTGAGCAGACTGAATATTCACAGAAACAGTAATGGAAGGGATCTAAAACCCTCCTAGACGCCAAGAAAATAGCAACATCAACACCAAAAAGCAGCAAACCCTTAACAGAGGTGCTTTCCGGAGCTTCATTTCCCAAGTCAACCCCTTTTCACACGTAAAAGGTCTCAGTTATGAAAAAAGGGTCTTACCTGAGCTGATCATACTGTGCATTCTCTGCTGAGCCAAGAGCTGCTCTCGTCCAGCCACCCCATCTGAAGAAAAACACGAGTCAGTCTCGTAAATTGTCTGCAGCATATTCCAATCACTCTTACTTCAGCTACTGAAAGATTCATCGCTGCTCAGTGTACGGGCCCCAGGAGTTACCCTGGCTGGTCCTCCCTCCACCCCGAGGAAAAGAAGCAGAGGATCAGCTTCAACAATGGTTTCCTCTCTGTTAACACACACTTTTCAAAAGACCTGGACACTTTTCCCACGTTACCAACCTGTGTACAAAGCAGAAAGGACCGAGTGGATGCTAAGGCTCTCTGGAGTTTAGGCTACACCGGAAACTAAAAGCAGGTGGGAACTAGGAATGTGCTTCGGGGTTATTGCTTTGTCAAAATAAGTAGAAAAATATTAACTCTACCCACGAGAAAAAGAAACCAATTAAACCTGGCTTTTAGTTCCTCAGGCTGCTAGAGTTTCGTTGTGAGAACCGTCAGTCAGTCCTGCAAGTGGCTTCAGCCGGTGCCCTTCTCCTGTTTGTGTGTGTCTCTTCCCCCTCTCTGGTCTCTCTCAGCTCAAGTTGGCTAAAGCTAGTGATAATGCATTTGCATATGAATCAACAACAGCATGGCCCACAGGCACAGAAATAGAACAATGGTCGGCCTGAGCCAAAAATAGGTCAAGCATGGCCGAGTGATTGGAGCCTGCATTAATGCATTTAAAAATACCCCAGCAAACCCAGCTGTCCAGCCTCTATCTTTCAAACCATAATTCTCTATTGCAGGGCCTTAAAAGCAATTAACTCTTTCCTCCCTCCAAGCTTGCTTTTACACACTGTTTCCATACTGGCGATTCGCTTCCAAAGAAAGGAAGGGGAAAAAAAAAATTAAGAATCATAGTTCTAAGAGGGCAAATGCACATACATTTCATTTCATTTTATTTTTGTAGTATGTGTTTTTGGAAGAGAGAGGAGAGAAGTGCAGAGCTCTGTATTGGTTCTAAAATAATACTGGAAGCTTTTGCTCATAATGTGGTTTCTGCCTCACCCACGCTCAGCAATCCTGGTGTTCTATTTTTGTTGCCTGTTTCTCTGGCTACACTGCAGTTGGCTGTAGCACTAGAAGCTTTTCTGCCTTCTAGTTTTAAGACTGACAGGAGATTTAGTAGAGGTAGTTTCAGAAGACAAGCACACCCCAGAATAAAATGTTTATGAAGGACTAGCTTGATTTTTTACTTGCTATTTTTGTAAGGCAATTGTCCTGTTTCACAAATCTTAATGTAATCTTAGTACCACCTATCAATTTTATTGCATTCAGTTTCTATTATATCTAATATATATATATATATATATGCACACAGCTTAGACCTAAAAACGTTCCCTCTATTTCAGCCTCTCAGACTAAATTCAATTCACCTGCAAAAGTAAATGTTGGTACTTAATTATGGATGGTGCAGAGTTACAGATTATATGCACCTGTGGATCAATAAATAAATATGGTCAGTCCCCAACTATGAATGTTCTGCATTCATTTCTACATTGATTGCCTGAAACACAGACCTCACTTTTCTATAGAAATAGCATTTATAATAGTTGATAGATTCCCAGACCAACACACATTGTGGAATTCACCTGTACATGAGCTATATAGTATTTAGTACTAAAAATTCTATGGTCTCTGGTGTACAGTTAACATCATTTCTATCTGAGAAATAAATTCTGCATCACAAATTGGGTTGCTAGCATCTAGCCACTCCCAAGAGCAAACCCCAAAATGAAAAATCCACTGGTCATGGGAGCTCTTCTCCTTTTTCTAAACTAGCTCAGCAAGAAAAAATAAAACTCCTAAAGCATTAGTAGCAACAGAAAAGGAAGGGGAAACAGCAGAGCATTTCAAGGTTCCCAGGATGACCTGGCGAAGGAGGGATCTTGGTCAAGCAGAGTGTGGGGCAGAAGAAAGAGAACACGGAGACAGACTTTTGGTGAAAAGGAGGAAGCATGTTAAGTCATTAGGCAGATAACTCACTGCTGAAGAGAAGGGCACTGAATTTTCCTACTTTTATAGATTAACTCCTACTTACTGTGCAATTATATTTGAACAGATAAATTATAAGAATTTTTATAAAAAAGTTATTCCAAATTACATTTGACTTAAGCTAAACATGAAAATCTTATGTTCCTGTCAATGGGAAAAACTGTTTAATTCCATCTGCTTTTGCAAGTAAACTTTCACTCAATTAAGAAACTGGTGTACAAAATTACAGGGATGGAAATACTGTGGACCTGGCAATTTATCTCAGAGATTATGTAAGCAACCACAGCATTTTAGACCTGGGAGGAAATTTAGACATTGTCTATAATGATGTCCAAACTCTCTGTCCCCCAGGATGCCAAGGTACCTGGGAGTTGACTCGGTGTTCTCCAGAAGACGTTCTTCCCTGAACCAGGGCAGCTTCATTTTCATCTGTTTACATTTGCGTATGTAAGATTTGTTTTGAATAATGACTTCTTATATTAAGAAAAAATTATGGTGTATGGCGACAGATGGTAACTAGACTTATCATCGCTATCATTTCGTAATGTATAGAAATATCCAATCATTATGTTGTGCACCAGGAACTCACAGTGTTGTAGGTCAATCATACTTCCAAGTCAAATAAACTCATAAAGGAAAAAAAGAGATCAGATTTGTGATAACCAGAGGTGAGGGGTAGGGCGATGGGAATTGGATGAAGGTGGTTAAAAAGTATAAAGTTCCAGTTATAAGATAAATAAGTACTAGGAATTTGTAATGTACAACATAATAGTTATATTATTATTATATAAAACATAATTAATATATGATTAATATAATTAACACTGCTATGTGTTATATGAAAGTTGTTAACAGAGTATATCCCAAGAGTTCTCATCACAAGAAAAAATTTTTTTCCTTTTCAATTTATCTTGTACCTATATTAGATGATATATTAGATGAATGCTCACTAAACTTATTGTGGTAGTCACTGATGATGTATGTAAGTCAAATCATTATGCCCTACACCTTAAACATACAGTGCTGTATGTCAACTATATCTCAGTAAAGCTGAGAAAGGAAAGGAAGGAAAAAAATAACTGAAATCCACTCACCTAGTACAAATGATCTCCCTATTTTACACATGAAGAAAGTAAAGAGACTTTTTAGAGGGTTATGAAAGATGCAAAAGCACTCATTAATGGAGTTATGACTGAAGAGACTTGCTTAGTTTCGAACAGGTACTCTAGCTAAGTAGGTCTAGCATTCATGTTTTCTAGTCCACCATCTTGTCCCTTACAATGCAAATAATTATCGGAGATATTGAGAATAAATTTTAATATTATCTACTTGTGAAAAATAGAATCACTCTTAATTGTCTCAGAGTGGTTTTAAACAGAATATGTAAAACTAGTGATAAACATAAGAGGGACAGCAAAAATCCTAGTACAGATCTTCCTTAACTTAAGATGGGGTTGCTTCCCGATAAACCTCTAAATGAAAAACATCATTAAGTCAAAATGCATTTAATATACCTAACATCATAGCTACCAAACATCATAGCTAATCCTAGCCTACTGTAAACATGCTCAGAACACTTACAGAAGCCTACAGGAGGACTAAAGCATCTAACACAAAGCATATTTTATAATAAAGTATTGAATATCTCATGTAATTGAATGCTGTGCTGAAAGTGAAAGACAGAATGGTTTTAAGTGTATCAGTTATCTACCCAGTGATCACCGTGGCAGACTAGGAGCTGTGGCTCACTACTGCTGCCCAGCATCTTCATAGAATATCGAAATTTCAACTGTAGTTTCTCCTGAATGCATACTGTTTTCGCACCATAGTGAAGCTGAAAAATCGTAAATGGAACTGAAACTCTGGGTAATGATTAGCCAAATCCATTTCACCTGCCTGGACTAATCAAGGTGTTTTAAGATTTGCATGTCCTCCAAGAGCAGGTGGTCTACACAATAAGATGTTTGCCTGAGTAGTTTTCCAGGAACTTGGAGTCAGCTGCATGTGGTTTGAGCTGAGGTGGTTAAGACTGGGTAAGACCACGGACTCTTCACATGGGCATGCCGAGGGCCCGTGAGGTGACCTTTTGAACTTGCAGAGGCCTGTAGCTTTGTTATACCAGCACCTAAAGACAATTCCCGCACCTTTCTCCAATCACCTTTCCCATGCTCCCCACGCTCCCGAGGCTCCCCGTGCCTCCCATGTCTCAGACCACCCTGCTTCTTTATTCTTTATCCCATCAATACCCCTAGCCCTTGGCCTTTCAGATTTGTTTTCCTGTCTCCTCGCTGGGCTGCCTTTCGAATAAGCCCTCTCTTAGCTGCAAATCTCCCGTGTTTCAGCGTTCTGGCTTGCTGTGAGTCGGGCAGGACGAACTTGGTTCGGTAACTGAACCATTGACATTGGGGACCATCTGCGTTGACGTAATATACATCTCTTGTCGTTTTACATTTAAATTATGCCCTCAATCTACAAAAAATAGTCTCAAAGCTTTTATAATCATAAAAAATAAAATAAAATAAAACTCAAAAGAGTTAGTAATTCTCCATTCTCAGAGGTACCAGGAGAGGGCAATCCACGTAGAATAGTATAAATAATGGGTCTTCTTCATTTTGACCAAGTTATTTAATTTGAGGTTTATTCATATTTCATCCCTGCATTCTTTCAGCATTTTTTGCCATTGGCAGTCTTGTCTTTCAACTCTTGATAATGAAAACTTAGAGTGAAAAGACATTGGACGCTTATCATAAAATAGACACCACTTGTTTCTGGGAGGAAAACATAGCATTATTAAAACCTACCACCAAGTATATTGATTACGTCTATTATCCAAGAACTTAAATATTAAGAATGTTGAGGTAATGCTTCTCATATCATCTCAACCATGTTGGTAAAGAAATGTGACTAAGTTTCTTTCTAGGTATTTATAAAACCAATTTACTGACAAGGAAAAAAGATAATAAATTTTATATTATAAGAACAGTAAGAAGCTAATACAAATGTCAGCCTAGAATAGCTGGGCAGTTTTTGAAATTGTAATATAATAAATTTTAATTCAATTTAATAAATATTTTGGAAATTGATCTAATTATATTTTACATTTATTTAAATAATAAGTGAAAAAGAATAGGGCAAAAAACTAGGTTCCCAATTTAATAAAAAATGGGAATGGGCATCGAATCCTAATGCAAAATGTCATTCAAGAATAATTATGATAATTCCAATTCTTTTTATGGGTATATAGGCAAAACAAAAAAAATTAAACATTTAAATTCAATTTTAATTAAAAATTTAAATTATGGATTAAAAAAATCTACATGTCATCAAAATATTTCCACAAATAACATGACTGAAGACTCCACTGGAAAAAAGCAAAGGAGGTAGTAGAACCTAATTTATTCTACCACAATAATACATCCTCTGTTCATCTGTAATCAAGCACAGACTTTTCATGCAGTACCAAAACTTATGGTTCTAGAATCCAGGTGCAGTAAGATTTAAAACTTGTTTGCCTGAAGTACTGAATTGTGCTTTACAAGAAAGCTACAAATTACTCACCAAGAGCTGTAAGTCCTCTGCTCACTCTTTCTCACTCATGTTGCTGTTGCTCCCATCCTCACATTTCTCAAAGTACTGTCACATCAGTAAAGTTATACACACTTGCCTGCAGGCAACTGACTTGATTCCTAGACCCCCGAGGAACAGGAAGGAGAGGGAAAGTATAATGTACTAATTTTTACTCTGAACTAAGTAGCTTATTTTTCTGAATTTTCTGTCTCTTATTAAATAGTGGACACTAAGTTTACGAGTGATTCCTCTGTACTATAACAACCTAATTGGCTACCAAATGATCTTCAGAAAAGGAAATCTTGCCTGGACCCAAAGGGTCTGCGAAAACACATCAGCAGTGGAATTCCAGGAGACTGTTCCATAAGAGAACAGAACAACAACTTCAACAAACCTCTAGAATTATTTGCCTTGCTTTGATTGAAAATGATTTCTTCTCTAACTCTTCCCTTCAAAGTGGATGTGCTGATCCATGATTTATTCTATTTTTAGCAGATTAAGAGCATCAGGATCATCAGGGAACTTGTTAGAAATGCAATTTATTGGGCCAGAACTACTAAATGAAAATCTCTGGTGGGAATCTGAATTTTACAGGCCCTCTCAGTGATTCTGATAAACAGTAAAGTTTGAGAACCAGTAGATAAGACCATTCTTTCCAAAGCAATGATTAGATGGCTAAAGGTATAAATAAATTATCTATTTTGGGTCCAATTTCAAATTAAACATTATTATTACAGAATACTTTTTCAAAATGAAAATAATTAAACTTGCTAATAGACTGAAGAAGACCACTTAATATTCAAGGTATGAAAAGACCATTTTCTCTTTTTAACAGCATCTACTTTGAAATACTGGTTTGTATTTCAAATTGTATAAGCTTGGCTAACCTATGCTATGTTTACCAAACTCTGTATGTACAAGGTATTTATAACACCACAAACTATTAGTACAAATCTTAGTTTCAAGACAAAAACACTATTTTGGTCTATAAGGCTATGAAAATAAAAATTCTGGGAGAATTCCAATTAAGTAAAATTAGCATTCTAACTTTGCTATTTGGTATGCCTCAAATTTTTAATTTTATATTATACTACAAAGTGTGTTTCATTATTACGTAGCTGTACCTTTAATATTTATCATTTTGGAAATAAATGGGATTCTGATCACCTAAAATTAATAGTCATAGTTAGCATCTGGATGGATACTACATTTCAGAGCTAATTTAATTTCCACATGCTAATAAAAGTATAGCAGACATCAGAAAATAAACCCAGAAACATCATTTCTTGCCACAAAGATCGAGTGGTATTTACCATACCAAACTATTACCTATCACCAAGTTAAATCAAGAGAATGCTGGGATGCTTGCTTCCGAAAATAGCAACAACATTTTCTTTTAATGTTGCAATTAAATTCTGACTTCAAAATTCGATCTAGTTGGGTGCCAACTACCAAATTTTAGAAATAGCAAGCACCCAAAATATACTGTACTTATTTTTTGACTGATCAAAACTGTTTATAGCAATGGCATATAATTAAAGTACAAACATTTGCAATTGGCTCTATCACTAAGTTCATCAGACATCCCATGGATATGGAATCTTTCCTATTTCAGGACCCTTAAATCAGAGCCAAGAACAAAGAACCATGGCCTCCAAGGCCATTCAGGTTCTGACCACAACATGACTTAGTAACTTGATCCTTTACTTTCTTTTTCAAAATTCATGAACATACAATTTCTTGGTATTACCCACACAGATCCTTCATTCTTCCATGCCTTTGCACATGCTGTTCTTGTAATCCAGAATGCTTTTCCACTCTTTCCCATCTGGGAAACTCCTTTTCATTTTTTTTTTTTTTTAAATGACCACAGTTAAAGATTTGATGAAAGTTCATAATAATGCAATTGACAAGGAAATTTAGTTATTTCTGAGATATACACTTTAAAGTAATAACTAGAATTATGACATAACATTATACCAGAACATATAAGATTTTTAGAAATTTCATGAAATGTCTGAAACATTTATATTAACATATTTCCATACAAATAACCCAAAGAAAGTTTAGTAGTTTTGTTTGTTTGTTTTTTTATACTGCAGGTTCTTATTAGGCATCAATTTTATACACATCAGTGTATACATGTCAATCCCAATCGCCCAATTCAGCACACCACCATCCCCACCTCACAGCGGTTTTCCCCCTTGGTGTCCATACGTGTGTTCTCTACATCTGTGTCTCAACTTCGGCCCTGCAAATCGGTTCATCTGTACCACTTTTCTAGGTTCCACATACATGCGTTAATATACGATATTTGTTTTTCTCTTTCTGACTTATTCACTCTGTATGACAGCCTCTAGATCCGTCCACGTCTCAACAAATGACTCAATTTCGTTCCTTTTTATGGCTGAGTAATATTGCATTGTATATATGTACCAAAACTTCTTTGTCCATTCGTCTGTCGATGGGCAGTTACGTGGCTTCCATGACCTGCCTATTGTAAATAGTGCGGCAATGAACATTGGGGTGCATGTGTCTTTTTGAATTATGGTTTTCTCTGGGTATACACCCAGTAGTAGGATTGCTGGATCATATGGTAATTCTATTTTTAGTTTTTTAAGGGACTTCCATATTGTTCTCCATAGTGGCTGAATCAATTTACATTCCCACCAACAGTACAAGAAGGTATCCTTTTCTCCGCACCCTCTCCAGCATTTGTTGTTTGTAGATTTTCTGATGATACCCATTCTAACTGGTGTGAGGTGATACCTCATTGTAGCTTTGATTTGCATTTCTCTAATAATTAGTGATGTTGAGCAGCTTTTCATGTGCTTCTTGGCCATCTGTATGTCTTCTTTGGAGAAATGTCTATTTAGGTCTTCTGCCCATTTTTCAATTGGCTTCTTTGTTTCTTTAATATTGAGCTGCATGAGCCATTTATATATTTGGAGATTAATCCTTTGTCCATTGATTCGTCTGCAAATATTTTCTGCCATTCTGAGGGTTGTCTTTTCGTCTTGTTTATGGTTTCCTTTGCTGTGTAAAAGCTTTGAAGTTTCATTAGGTCCCAGTTGTTTATTTTTGTTTTTATTTCTATTACTCTAGGAGGTAGATCTAAAAAGATCTTGCTGTGATTTATGTCAAAGAGTGTTCTTCCTATGTTTTCCTCTAAGAGTTTTATAGTGTCCGGCCTTACATTTAGGTCTCTAATCCATTTTCAGTTTATTTTTGTGTATGGTGTTACGGAGTGTTCTAATTTCATTCTTTTACATGGAGCTGTCCAGTTTTCCCAGCACCACTTATTGAAGAGACTGTCTTTTCTCCATTGTATATCTTTGCCTCCTTTGTCATAGATTAGTTGACCATAGGTACGTGGGTTTATCTCTGGGCTTTCTATCTTGTTCCATTGATCTATGTTTCTGTTTTTGTGCCAGTACCATATTGTCTTGTTTACTGTAGCTCTGTAGTATAGTCTGAAATCAAGGCATCTGATTCCTCCAGCTCCGTTTTTTTCCCTCAAGACTGCTTTGGATATTCGGGGTCTTTTGTGTCTCCATAAAAATTTTAAGGTGATTTGTTTTAGATCCGTAAAAAATGCCATTGGTAATTTGATAGGGATTGCATTGAATCTGTAGATTGCTTTGGGTAGTATAGTCATTTTCACAATGTTGATTCTTCCAATCCAAGAACATGGTATATCTCTCCATCTGTTGGTATCGTCTTTAATTTCTTTCATCAGTGTCTTATAGTTTTCTGCATACAGGTCTATTGTCTCCCTAGGTAGGTTTATTCCTAGGTATATTATTCGTTGTGTTACAATGGTAAATGGGAGTGTTTCCTTAATTTCTCTTTCAGATTTTTCATCATTAGTGTATAGGAATGCAAGAGATTTCTGTGCATTAATTTTGTATCCTGCAACTCTACCAAATTCACTGATTAGCTCTAGTAGTTTTCTGGTGGCATCGTTAGGATTCTCTATGTATAGTATCATGTCATCTGCAAACAGTGACAGTTTTACTTCTTCTTTTCCAATTTGGATTCCTTTTATTTCTTCTTGTTCTCTGATTGCTATGGCTAGGACTTACAAAAGTATGTTGAATAATAGTGGTGAGAGTGGATATCCTTGTCTTGTTCCTGATCTTACAGGAAATGCTTTCAGTTTTTCCACCATTGAGAATGATGTTTGCTGTGGGTTTGTCGTATATGGCCTTTATTATGTTGAGGTAGGTTCCCTCTTTGCCCACTTTCTGGAGAGTTTTTATCATAAATGGGTGTTGAATTTTGTCAAAAGCTTTTTCTGCATCTACTGAGATGATCATATGGTTTTTATTCTTCAATTTGTTAATATGGTGTATCACATTGATTGATTTGCATATATTGAAGAATGCTTATATTGAAGAATCCTTGTATCCCTGAGATAAATCCCACTTGATTGTGCTGTATGATCCTTTTAATGTGTTGTTGGATTCTGTTTGCTAGTATCTTTTTTTTTTTTGCGGTACGCGGGCCTCTCACTGTTATGGCCTCTCCTGTTGCGGAGCACAGGCTCTGGACGCACAGGCTCAGCAGCCATGGCTCACGGGCCCAGCCACTCTGCGGCATGCGGGATCTTCCCGGACTGGGGCACAAACCCATGTCCCCTGCATTGGCAGGCGGACTCCCAACCACTGCGCCACCAGGGAAGTCCCCTGTTTGCTAGTATTTTGTTGAGGATTTTTGCATCTATATTCATCAGTGCTATTGGTCTACAATTTTCTGTTTTTGTAGTATCTTTGTCTGGTTTTGGTATCAGGTTGATGGTGGCCTCATAGAATGAGTTTGAGAGTGTTCCTTCCTCTGCAGTTTTTTGGAAGAGTTTGAGAAGGATGGGTGTTAGCTCTTCTCTAAATGTTTGATAGAATTCATCTGTGAAGCCATCTGGTCCTGGACTTTTGTTTGCTGGAAGATTTTTAATCACAGTTTCAATTTCATTACTTGTGATTGATCTGTTCATATTTTCTGTTTCTTCCTGGTTCAGTCCTGGAAGTTTACACCTTTCTAGGAATTTGTCCATTTCTTCCAGGTTGTCCATTTTATTGGCATAGAGTTACTTGTAGTAGTCTCTTAGGATGCTTTGTATTTTTGCGGTGTCTGTTGTAACTTCTCCTTTTCCATTTCTAATTTTATTGATTTGAGTCCTCTCCCTCTTTTTCTTGATGAGTCTGGCTAATGGTTTATCAATTTTATCTTCTCAAAGAACCAGCTTTTAGTTTTATTGATCTTTGCTATTGTTTTCTTTGTTTCTATTTCATTCATTTCTGCTTTGATCTCTATGATTTCTTTCCTTCTAGTAACTTTGCGTTTTGTTTGTTCTTCATTCTCTAGTTCCTTTAGGTGTAAGGTTATATTGTTTACTTGAGATTTTTCTTGTTTTTTCAGGTAGACTTGTATAGCTATAAACTTCCCTCTTAGAACTGATTTTGCTGCATCCCATAGGTTTTGGGTCATCGTGTTTTCATTGTCATTTGTCTCTAGGTATTTTTTGGTTTCCTCTTTGATTTCTTCAGTGATCTCTTGTTTATTTAGTAAAGTACAGTTTAGCCACCATGTGTTTGTGTTTTTTACGTTTTTTTCCCTGTAATTGATTTCTAATCTCATAGCATTGTGGTCAGAAAAGATGCTTGATATGATTTCAATTTTCTTAAATTTACTGAGGCTTGACTTGTGACCCAAGATGTGATCTATCCTGGAGAATGCTCCATGCGTACTTGAGAAGAAAGTGTAATCTGCTGTTTTTGGATGGAATGTCCTATAAATATCAATTAAATCTATCTGGTCTATTGTGTCATTGAAAGCTTCTGTTTCTTTATTAATTTTCTTTTTGGATGATCTGTCCATTGGTGTAAGTGAGGTGTTAAAGTCCCACACTATTCTTGTGTTACTGTTGATTTCCTCTTTTATAGCTGTTAGCAGTTGCCTTATGTATTGAGGTGCTCCTATGTTGGGTGCATATGCATTTATAATTGTTATATCTTGTTATTGGATTGATCCCTTGATCATTATTTAGTGTCCTTCCTTGTCTCTTATAACATTCTTTATTTTAAAGTCTATTTTATCTGATATGAATATAGTTACTCTGGGTTTCTTTTGATTTCCATTTGCATGGAATATCTTTTTCCATCCCCTCACTTTCAGTCTGTATGTGTCCCTAGGTCTGAAGTGGGTCTCCTGTAGACAGCATATATATGGGTCTTGTTTTTGTATCCATTCAGCAAGCCTGTGTCTTTTGAATGGAGTATTTAATCCATTCACATTTAAGGTAATTATTGATATGTATGTTGCTATGACCATTTTCTTAATTGTTTTGGGTTTGTTTTTGTAGGTCCTTTTCTTTTCTTGTGTTTCCCACTTAAAGAAGTTCCTTGAGCAATTGTTGTAGAGCTGGTTTGGTGGTGCTGAATTCTCTTAGCTTTTGCTTCTCTCTAAAGCTTTTGATTTCTCCATCTAATCTGAATGAGATCCTTGCTGGGTAGAGTAATCATGGTTGTAGGTTCTTCCCTTTCATCACTTTAAGTCTGTCATGCCACTCCCTTCTGGCTTGTAGAGTTTCTGCTGAGAAATCAGCTGTTAACCTTATGGGAGTTCCCTTGTATGTTATTTGTCGTTTTTCCCTTGCTGCTTTCAATAATTTTTCTTTGTCTTTAATTTTTGCCAATTTGATTACCATGTGTCTCAACGTGTTTCTTCTTGGGTTTATCCTGTATGGGACTCTCTGCGCTTCCTGGACTTGGATGGCTATTTCCTTTCCCATGTTAGGGAAGTTTTCGACTATAATCTCTTCAAATATTTTCTCGGGTCCTTTCTCTCTCTCTTCTCCTTCTGGGACCCCTATAATGCGAATGTTGTTGTGTTTAATGTTGTCCCAGAGGTCTCTTAGGCTGTCTTCATTTCTTTTCATTCTTTTTTCTTTAGTCTGTTCCGCAGCAGTGAATTCCACCATTCTGTCTTCCAGGTCACTTATCCATTCTTCTGCCTCAGTTATTCTGCTGTTGATTCCTTCTAGTGTAGTTTTCATTTCAGTTATTGTATTGTTCATCTCTGTTTGTTTGCTCTTTAATTCTTCTAGGTCTTTGTTAAACATTTCTTGCATCTTCTCGATCTTTGCCTCCATTGTTTTTCCACAGTCCTGGATCATCTTCACTATCATTTTTCTGAATTCTTTTTCTGGAAGGTTGCCTCTCTCCACTTCATTTAGTTGCTTTGCTGGTGTTTTATCTTGTTCCTTCATCTGGTATATAGCCCTCTGCCTTTTCATCTTGTCTATCATTCTTTGAATATGGTTTTTGTTCCACAGACTGCAGGATTGTAGTTCTTCTTGCTTCTACTGTCTGCCATCTGGTGGATGAGTCTATCTAAAAGGCTTGAGGAGGGACTGGTGGTGAGTAGAGCTGGCTGTTGCTCTGGTGGGCAGAGCTCAGTAAAACTTTAATCCACTTGACTGTTGATGGGTGTGGCTGGGTTCCCTCCCTGTTGGTTGGTTGGCCTGAGGCAACCCAATACTGGGGCCAACCTGGGCTCTTTGGTGGGGCTAATGACAGACTCTGGGAGGGCTCACTCCAAGGAGTACTTCCCAGAACTTCTGCTGCCAGTGTCCTTGTCCCCAAAGTGAAAGAGAGCCACCACCCACCTCTGTAGGAGTCCCTCCAACACTAGCAGGTAGGTCTGATTCAGTCTCCTATGGGGTCACTGCTCCTTCCCCTGGGTCCTGATGTGCACACTACTTCGTGTGTGCTCTCCAAGAGTGGAGTCTGTTTCCCCCAGTCCTGTCGAAGTCCTGCACTCAATTCCCACTAGGCTTCAAAGTCTGATTCTCTAGGAATTCCTCCTTCCATTGCCAGACCCCCAGGTTGGGAAGCCTCACGTGGGGCTCAGAACCTTCACTCCAGTGGGTGGACTTCTGTGGTATAAGTGTTCACCAGTCTGTGAGTCACCCACCCACCGGTTATGGGATTTGATTTTTCTGTGATTGTGCCCCTCCTACTGTCTCACTGTAGCTTCTCCTTTGTCTCTGGATGTGGGATATCTTTAGTGGTGAGTTCCAGTGTCTTCCTGTCGATGATTGTCCAGCAGCTAGTTGTGCTTCTGGTGTTCTCGCAAGAGGAGAGTGACAGCACGTCCTTTTACTCTGTCATCTTGGTTCCTCCTTCCTATCCTCCTTTTCATTTTAAGAGAATATAATATTTTTCTATGTTCATTAAAATGTTTGTCTATTTTGCTTCTAATTAGTATAACAGACTTTCTTTTAGTGCACATTTATTTGCCTGATAGTTTTCTGTGTGTGTGTGTGTGTGTGTGTGTGTGTGTGTGTGTGTGATTTATCAGTTGCATTCTACTACTGGCTTTTCTTTTTTCTTTCTTTAATTGAAGTAGAGTTGATTTACAATATTATATTAGTTTTAGGTGTATAGCATAGTGCTTCAATATTTTTTGCAGATTATACTTCATTAAAAGTTATTATAAGATAATGGCTATAATTCCTTCTGCTATATAATATATCCTTGTTGCTTACCTATTTTATATGTAGTACTTTGTTATCTCTTAATCCCATACCCCTATCTTGCTCCTCCCCACTTCCCTCTCCCCACTGGTAACCACTAGTTTGTTTTCTATATCTGTGAGTCTGTTTCTTTTTTGTTACATACATTCATTTGTTTTAGTTTTTAGATTCCACATATAAATGATATAATATAGTATTTGTCTTTCTCTGTCTGACTTACTGCACTAAGCATAATATTCTCTACGTCCATCCATTTTGCTTCAAGTGGCAGGTTTTCATTCTTGTTTTACAGCAGAGTAATATTCCATTATATATATGAGCTGTTTATATGTTTTTGATATTAACTCTGTCAATCATATTGTTGGCAACTATTATCTCCTATTCCATAGATTGTCTTTTCTTTTTGTTGATGGTTTCCTTTCCTGTGCAAAAGTTTGTAAGTTTAATTAGGTCCTATTTGTTTAGTTTTGCTTTTATTTCTTTTGCCTTAAGAGACAGACCAAAAAAATATTGCTATGATTTATGTCAAAGGGTGTTCCACCTATGTTCTCTTCTAGGAGTTTTATGGTTTTAGGTCTTTAATCCATTTTGAGTTTATTTTTGTATATTGTATGAGGAAATGTTCTAACCTCATTGTTTTACATATAGCTGTCCAGTTTTCCCAGCACCATTTACTGAAGAGACTGCCTTTTCTTTGTTGTACATTCTTGCTTCCTTTGGTGTAGACTAATTCACAGTAGATGCCTGTATTTACTTCTGGGCTCATTATTCTGCTCCTTTGATCTAGTGTCTGATTTTGTGCCAGTACCATGCTGTTTTGATTACTGTAGCTTTGTAGTATAGTCTGAAGTCTGGGAGGGTGATACCTCCAGCTTTTTTCTTTATTATTAAGATTTCTGTGGCAGTTTGGGGTGTTTTGTGATTCCACATGAATTTTAGGATTATTTGTTCTAGTTCTGTGAAAAATGTCCTAGGTATTGTGATAGAAATTGCATTAAGTCTGTAGATTTCTTTGGGTAGTATGGCCGTTTTAACAATATTAATTCTTCCAATCCATGAGCATGGGATGTCTTTCCATTTCTTTGTATCATTTTCAATTTCCTTCATCAATGTTTTATTGTTTTCAGAGTACAGGTCTTTTACCTCCTTGGTTAAGTTATTCCTAGGTATTTTATTCTTCCTGGTACAGTATTAAATGGGACTGTTTTTTTACTTTCTCTTTCTCATTATTAACATAGAGAAAAGCAGCAGATTTTGTACATTAATCCTGTATATTGCAACTTTGCTGAATTCACTTATTAGTTCTAATAGTTTTTTAAAATAAATTTATTTATTTATTTACTTATGGCTGCATTGGGTCTTTGTTGCTGCGCATGGGCTTTCTCTAGGTGCAGCAAGCAGGGGCTACCCTTCGTTGCGGTGCTCGGGCTTCTCATTGCGGTGGTTTCTTTCTGTTGCACAGCACAGGCTCTAGGCACATGGTCTTCAGTACTTGTGGCACGCAGGCTCAGTAGTTGTGGCTCACAGGCTCTAGAGCACAGGCTCAGTAGTTGTGCCACACGGGCTTTTTCACTCCACGGCATGTGGGATCTTCCCAGACCAGGGCTCGAACCCATGTACCCTGCATTGGCAGGTGGATTCTTAACCACTGTGCCACCAGGGAAGTCCCTAGTTTTTTTGTGGAGACGTTAGGGTTTTGTATGTAAAATGTCATGTCACCTGCAGATAGTGACTGTTTTACTTCTTCCCTTCCAAGTTGGATGGCTTTTATTTCTTTTTCTTGTCTGATTACTGTGGCTAGGACTGCCAATAATATGTTAAATAGAAGTGGTGGGAGTGGGCATTCTTGTCTTGTTCCTGATTTTAGAGGAAACGCTTTTAATTTTTCACCATTGAGTATGATGTTAGCTGTGGGTTTGACATAAATAGACTTTATTATGTTGAGATATGTTCCCTCTATTGCAATTATGATGAATGTTTTTATCATGAATTGATGCTGAATTTTGTCAAATGCTTTTTCTGTGTCTATTGAGATGATCATGTGATTTATATGCTTCCTTTGGTGAATGTGGTGTATCACACTGATTGATTTGCAAATATTAAACCATCCCTATGTCCCTGGGATAAATCCAACTTGATCATGGTATATGACCCTTTTTATATATTGCTGGATTCAGTTTGCTAATATTTTGTTGAGGATTTTTGCATCTATATTCATCAAATATATTTTCCTGTAGTTATGTTTAGTAGTGTCTTTGTCTGGTTTTAGTATCAGAGTAATGGTGGCCTCATAGAATGAGTTTTGGAGTGTTTCATCTTCAATTTTTTGGAATAGTTTGAGAAGGATAGGTATTAGATCTTCTTTATATGTTTGATAGAATTCCCCTGTGAAACTGTCCAGTCCTGGAGTTTTGTTTGCTTGGAGTATTTTTAATTACAAATTCAATTTCACTACCAGTGATTGGTCTGTTCAAACTCTCTATTTCTTCCAGATTCCTTGATTGGTCTCCTCAACTACTATGATAGACCGTTTTCTATCCCTTTATTTTTACTCTTTGAATCCTTTTATTTTAAGTATGGCTTTAATAGACAGCATATTTCTGAATTGTTTTCCCACTCATCCCATAAAATCTCATATTTGCTAAGTTCATGGAAGTGAGATAGTGGCCCTTGCTGGTTCACCATCTTCTCAATAGCAAAAAAGTAGTAGATCCATTTCATCCTTCAGAACTCTGCCCAAAGTTTATCTCCTTAGAAAAGCCTTCCCTGACCTGAGCTGCCATGAACAAGAGGACTTAACTCTGTTCTTACTTCTACCATAACATAAGTCATTGGATATTTTAACACTGGTTATATGTCTGTTCCCCACACTAGACCTCAGAAAGTCAAGAATAGAGATCTGTCATTCATTCTACATGCCTAAGCCACTGCCCAACTGAATGATAAGTACTCTGTGTGTGTTGGTTAAATGGGTATACATGAAATGAAATTTCAGAAATTTTAGCAATTTTTCCTATGCTCTTAAGGCTCTCCTTGGCTCTAATGGCCAGCCTGGATCCTGTTGCAATTATTCTACAGGACACAGTGAAATGACTCTTCTAAAAACATCAAAGTGGTTCTTCCCTGGTGGTACAGTGGTAAAGAATCTGCCTTACCATGCAGGGGATGCGGGTTCGATCCCTGGTCAGGGAACTAAGATCTCACATTCTGCGGGGCAACTAAGCCTGTGTGCCACAACTACTGAGCTCATGCACCTCAACTAGAGAGCCTGCGTGCCGCAAACTACAGAGCCCACACACTCTGGAACCCACGCACCACAGCTACAGAGTCCACATGCCCTGGAATCTGCACACAACAACTAGAGAGAAGCCTGCAAAGAACCCGCGCACCACAATGAAAGATCCTGCATGCCTCAATGAAGATCCTGCGTGCCGCAACTAAGACCCGACGCAGCCAAAACTAAATAAAATAAACAAATAAATAATAAAAGCATCAAAGCTCTAGTCAAAAGAAGTTCCACTTTATATTCTCATTGACTTGAAGGGTTCCTTTTCAGTTTTAAAGAGATGCTACATGGTCTAAATCTTTTTAAGGAGGGGCTTTATGTTCACATATTTTCTAAATGAAAGAGAGATATATTCTGTAAACTGGACACTTAGGTGTCAGATATTAATTTATATTTGATTCATGAGGACCATGGAATCTCTTTTACATGAAGGGCAACTACATAACATTCTAAATCATGTGACTTATTAAACGGAGAAGAAGCTCTGGATTCAGACAGAATTTGACTTGAATTCTAGCTCTGTCACTTATTAGGCAGTCATGAGCTGTATAGCTTGTATAAGTTACTTAACATTTCTGAGTCACAATTCCCTCATCTTAAAAATGTGAGTATTAACATCTGCCTTGCAATGTTGCTTTAATATTTAGAAATAGTGAATATAAAATTCCTACCATTATGACAAGAACATAATAGGTACCCGGTACACTGTAGTTATTATTATTATTTTTGCACATTATTAATACTGCATACTATTATTATGTAAATAAAGAAGTGAATAATTGAGAGCCTACTTAGATTTCTATATTCTGAACTAAGATAATTCCTATTTCTCAAAATCAGCTGTAACACTGTAAAACAGAATATAAACATCATTAGTTTCTGCTGTTTCCTAAAGGAAAAAAAATGAGTATATATAAGCTAGATAAGAAAAATTAGAATGGAAATTCTCATAGTATTAATTTAACTCTCTAGACTAAACAAACCATGTGTATTCAAAAACTCACTGATTCCTAACTGCAAAATAAGAAATGGAAATAACGAACAAGAGGGTGATTGGTATATGCCAGGCTATTTTCTATGTTTACTTTGTAAGGTCAAATCAGATACTTTAATATAAGGAACAGAGATTAATAACAAAACTCACATGAAACACAGACCCTTCACTGGGTACACTGAATTACATTTGTGCTTGTCATTTAATCGAAACCTAGGAATATCTTCAATCCACAATGCATTTCCCCCAGCTAATGTTTTTGTTCCAGATGGCAGTGACTCTGTATTTTAAAATCAATGAGCTAATATTAGTAATTTCATCTGAAGCTATAACAACCTGTTTTTGGTAATGAAGTGGGGACAGTTGTCTTCTTATTTTGGCTATATCCGAAGGAAATTTTCAAAAGTACTTCTGATAAGCAGAAGGGACCATTTGGAAGCCAAACTGAATTATTTTAAAGTCAATATCTTACTTGGATTAAAATTACTACTTTTTGATTATGTGAATTATTAATAATTAAGTACTGACTTGATGGAGCCCAAACCTAGTTAAAGGAACCTAAAGTCTAGGAGCAATTAATGTTCTGAGGACTAAATGATAGGGAATTCTCCAACATAGGTTGGTATTTCCCCTTTATAAGCTAGGAGACAACATTAGTAGGAAATGTCATTTAAAACCCTCAGGCATTTCATTTAAAATATGTACATCACTCAAAACAGGATCAACCAGAGGAAACTGGTTCAAGATTGTGGAGTAGAAGGACGTGCTTTCACTCCCTCTTGTGAGAGCACCGGAAACACAACTAACTGCTGAACAATCATTGCCAGGAAGACACTGGAACTCACCAAAAAGATACCCCACATCCAAAGGCAAAGGAGAAGCCACAATGAGATGGTAGGAGGGGTGCAGTCACAATAAAATCAAATCCCATAACTGCTGGGTGCGTGACTCACAAACTGGAGAACACTAATACCACAGAAGTGCTCCCACTGGAGTGAAGGTTCTGAGCCCCACGTCAGGCCTCCCAACCTGGGGGTCTGGAAACAGGAGGAGGAATTCCTAGAGAATCAGACCTTGAAGGCTAGTGGGATTTGATTCCAGGACTTCTACAGGACTGGAGGAAACAGAGACTCCACTCTTGAAGGGCACACACTAAGTAGTGTGTGCATCAGGACTCAGGGGAAGGAGCAGTGACCCCATAGAAGACTGAACCAGACCTATCTGCTAGTCTTGGAGGGTCTCCTGTAGAGGTGGGGGATGGCTGTGTCTCACCATGAGGACAAGGACACTGAAAACAGAAAGTCCTGGGAAGTACTCCTGGGTGTAAGCCCTCCCAGAGTCTGTCATTAGCCCCACCAAAGAGCCTGGGTGGGATCCAGTGTTGGGTCCCCCAGGCCAAACAACCAACAGCAAGGGAACCCAGCCACACCTATCAGGAGACAAGCAGATTAAAGTTTTACTGAGCTCTGCCCACCAGAGCAACAGCCAGCTCTACCCACCACCAGTCCCTCCCATCAAGACTCTTAGATAGCCTCATCCACCAGATGGGAGACAGCAGAAGCAAGAAGAACTACAATCCTGCAGCCTGTGGAACAAAAACCACATCCACAGAAAGATAGATAATATGAAAAGGCAGAGGTCTATTTACCAGATGAAGGAACAAAATAAAACCCCAGAAAACAACTAAATGAAGTGGAACTAGGCAACCTTCCATAAAAAGAATTCAGAATAATGATAGTGAAGATGATTCAGGACCTCAGAAAAAGAATGGAGGCAAAGATCGAGAAGATGCAAGAAATATTTAACAAAGACCTAGAATAATTAAAGAACAAACAAGCAGAGATGAATAATACAATAACTGAAATAAAAAATACACTGGAAGGAAAAAATAGCAGAATAACTGAGGCAGAAGAACATAAGTGACCTGGAAGACAGAATGGTGGAATTCACTGCCACAGAACAGAATACAGAAAAACGAATGAAAAGAAATGAAGACAGCCTAAGAGACCTCTGGGACAACATTAAACGCACCAGCATTTGCATTATAGGGGTCCCAGAAGGAGAAGAAAGGACCCGAGAAAATATTTGAAGAGATTATAGTTGTGAACTTCTGTAACATAGGAAAGGAAATAGCCACCCAAGTCCAGGAAGCGCAGAGAGTCCCATACAGGATAAACCCAAGGAAAAACACGCTGAGACACATAGTAATCAAATTGGCAAAAATTAAAGAAAAATTACTGAAAGCAGCAAGGGAAAAACAACAAATAACATACAAGGGAACTCCCATAAGGTTAACAGCTGATTTCTCAGCAGAAACTCTACAAGCCAGAAGGGAGTGACATGACATATTTAAAGTGATGAAAGGGAAGAACCTACAACCAAGATTACTCTACCCAGCAAGGATCTCATTCAGATTTGATGGAGAAATCAAAAGCTTTAGAGAGAAGCAAAAGCTAAGAGAATTCAGCACCACCAAACCAGCTCTACAACAAATGCTATAGGAACTTCCCTAAGTGGGAAACACAAGAGAAGAAAAAGACCTACAAAAACAATCCCAAAACAATTAAGAAAATGGTCATAGGAACATACATATCAATAATTACCTTAAATGTGAATGGATTAAATGCTCCACTCAAAAGACACAGGCTTGCTGAATGGATACAAAAATAAAACCCATATATATGCTGTCTACAAGAGACCCACTTCAGACCTAGGGACACATTCAGACTGAAAGTGAGGGGATTGAAAAGATATTTCATGCAAATGGAAATCAAAAGAAAGCTGGAGTAGCAATACTCATATCAGATAAAATGGACTTTAAAATAAAGAATGTTACAAGAGAGAAGGAAGGACACTACCTAATGATCAAGGCATCAATCCAAGAAGAAGATATATGCACCCAACAGAGGAGCACCTCAATACATAAGGCAACTGCTAACAGGTATAAGAGAGGAAACTGACAGTAACACAATAATAGTGGGGGACTTTAACACCTCACTTACACCAATGGGCAGGCCATCCAAACAGAAAATTAAAAAGGAAACACAAGCTTTAAATGACACAACAGACCAAATAGATTTAATTGATATTTATAGGACATTCCATCCTAAAACAGCAGATTACAGTTTCTTCTGAAGTGCGCAAGGAACGTTCTCCAGGATAAATCACATCTTGGGTCACAAATCAAGCCTCAGTAAATTTAAGAAATTGAAATCATATCAAGCATCTTTTCTTACCACAACACTATGAGATTAGAAATCAATTACAGGGGAAAAAAACATAAAAAACACAAACACATGGAGGCTAAACAGTATGTGACTAAATAACCAAGAGATCACTGAAGAAATCAAAGAGGAAATCAAAAAATACCTAGAGACAAATAACAATGAGAACACAATGACCCAAAACCTATGGGATGCAGCAAAAGCAGTTCTAAGAGGGAAGTTTATAGCTATACAAGTCTACCTGAAGAGACAAGAAAAATCTCAAGTAAACAATATAACCTTACACCTAAAGGAACTAGAGAAAGAAGAACAAACAAAACCCAAAGTTAGTAGAAGGAAAGAAATCACATAGAGGTCAAAGCAGAAATAAATGAAATAGAAACAAAGAAAACAATAGCAAAGATCAATAAAACTAAAAGCTGGTTCTTTGAGAAGATAAACAAGATTGATAAACCATTAGCCAGACTCATCAAGAAAAAGAGGGAGAGGACTCAAATCAATAAAATTAGAAATGAAAACGGAGAAGTGACAACAGACTTCTCCGCAAAATACGAAGCATCCTAAGAGACTACTACAAGTAACTCTATGCCAATAAAATGGACAACCTGGAAGAAATGGACAAATTCTTAGAAAGGTATAACCTTCCAGGACTGAACCATGAACAAATAGAAAACATGAACAGAACAATCACAAGTAATGAAATTGAAACTGTGATTAAAAATCTTGCAACAAAGAAAAGTCCAGGAACAGGTGGTTTCACAGGTGAATTCTATCAAACATTTAGAGAAGAGCTAACACCCATCCTTCTCAAACTCTTCCAAAAAACTGCAGAGGAAGGAACACTCCCAAACTCATTCTATGAGGCCACCATCACCCTGATACCAAAACCAGACAAAGATATTACAAAAAAAGAAAATTACAGACCAATAGCACTGATGAATATAGATGCAAAAATCCCCAACAAAATACTAGCAAACAGAATGCAACAACACATTAAAAGGATCATACACCACAATCAAGTGGGATTTATCTCAGGGATACAAGGATTCTTCAATATATGCAAATCAATCAATGTGATACACCATATTAACAAATTGAAGAAGAAATACCATATGATTATCTCAATAGATGCAGAAAAAGCTTTGGCAAAATTCAACACCCATTTATGATAAAAACTCTCCAGAAAGTCGGCATAGAGGGAACCTACCACAACATAATAAAGGTCATATACGACAAACCCACAGCAAACATCATTCTCAATGGTGAAAAACTGAAAGCATTTCCTCTAAGATCAGGAACAAGACAAGGATGTCCACTCTCACCACTATTATTCAACATAGTTTTGGAAGTCCTACCCATAGCAATCAGAGAACAAGAAGAAATAAAAGGAATACAAATTGGAAAAGAAGAAGTAAAACTCACTGTTTGCAGATGACCTGATACTATACATAGAGAATCCTAACGATGCCACCAGAAAACTACTAGAGCTAATCAGTGAATTTGGTAAAGTTGCAGGATACAAAATTAATGCACAGAAATCTCTTGCATTCCTATACACTAATGATGAAAAATCTGAAAGAGAAATTAAGGAAACACTCCCATTTACCATTGTAACACAACGAATAATATACCTAGGAATAAACCTACCTAGGGAGACAATAGACCTGTATGCAGAAAACTATAAGACACTGATGAAAGAAATTAAAGACGATACCAACAGATGGAGAGATATACCATGTTCTTGGATTGGAAGAATCAACATTGTGAAAATGACTATACTACCCAAAGCAATCTACAGATTCAATGCAATCCCTATCAAATTACCAATGGCATTTTTTACGGATCTAAAACAAATCACCTTAAAATTTTTATGGAGACACAAAAGACCCTGAATAGCCAAAGCAGTCTTGAGGGAAAAAAACGGAGCTGGAGGAATCAGACTCCCATACTTCAGACTATACTACAATGCTAAAGTAATCGAGACAATATGGTACTGGCACAAAAACAGAAATATAGATCAATGGAACAGGGTCGAAAGCCCAGAGATAAAGCCATGCACCTATGGTCAACTAATCTATGACAAAGGAGGCAAAGATATACAATGGAGAAAAGACAGTCTCTTCAATAAGTGGTGCTGGGAAAACTGGACAGCTCCATGTAAAAGAATGAAATTAGAACACTCCTTAACACCATATTCAAAAATAAACTCAAAATGGATTAGAGACCTAAATGTAAGACCAGACACTATAAAACTCTTAGGGGAAAGCATAGGAAGAACACTCTTTGATATAAATCCCAGCAAGATCTTTTTAAATCCACCTCCTAGAGTAATAGAAATAAAAACAAAAATAAAGAAATGGGACCTAATGAAGCTTAAAAGTTTTTGCACAGCAAAGGAAACTATAAACAAGACGAAAAGACAATGCTCAGAATGGGAGAAAATATTTGCAAACGAATCAATGGACAAAGGATTAATCTCTAAAATATATAAACAGCACATGCAGCTCATTATTAAAAAAACAAACAAGCCAATCAAAATGGCCGGAAGACCTAAATAGACATTTCTCCAAAGAAGACATACAGATGGCCAAGAAGCACATGAAAAGCTGCTTAACATCACTAATTATTAGAGAAATGCAAATCAATACTACAATGAGGTATCACCTCACACCAGTCAGAAGGGCCATCATCAAAAAATCTACAAAAAATAAATGCTGGAGAGGGTGTGGAGAAAAGGGAACCCTCTTGCACTGTTGGTGGGAATGTAAATTGATACAGCCACTATAGAAAACAGTATGGAGGGTCCTTAAAAAACTAAAAATAGATTTACCATATGAGCCAGCAATCCCACTACTGTGCATATACCCAGAGAAAACCATAATTCAAAAAGACACATGCACCCCAGTGTTCATTGCAGCACTATTTACAATAGCCAAGACATGGAAGCAACCTAAATGCCCATTGACAGACGAACAGATAAAGAAGATGTGGTATATATATATATATACAATGGAATATCACTCAGCCATAAAAGGGAAAAAAATTGGGTCATTTGTAGAGACGTGGATGTATCTAGAGACTGTTATACAGAGTGAAGTAAGTCAGAAAGAGAAAAACGAATATCGTATAGTAACGCATATATATGGAACCTAGAAAAATGGTACAGATGAACGGTTTGCAGGCCAGAAATTGAGACACAGATATAGAGAACAAACATATGGACACCAAGGGGGGAAAGTGGCCATGGGGGTGGTGGTGTGATGACTGGACGATTGGGAATGACATATATACACTAATATGTATAAAATGGATAACTAATAAGAACCTGCTGTATATAAAAATAAATAAAAGAAAATTCAAAAAAAATTTTTTTAAAAAAACCAAACAAACAGGATCAACCATATGTAGAGCGTTATATAAAAAAAAAAAGAAAAAAAACCACCTTAAACCAATATAAGGAATGAGAAATCATAGTTAATCTCAACAGTTTTGGTAACGTGGCTACCTTTGCATCTTATGGTATGACACCTATAGTCATATTTTTTAATATGCAGTCTAGGGTAAATCTTAAGTAGTCTTTCTGCTATTTTCAAATGAATCATGGATTATCATGACATCTCAAGAATGTTTAACTAGCACAATTATTAAATAGTGGATTATATTGGCTTTCAGACATCCAAATGTATATGATCAAATCAGCTGATAAGAAACAGCAAGATTAAGATGATACTCAAAACTTTGAATCTGTGCCCTTGAGTATAATGTATAGGCATTCATGATATATCTTCTTTTCTAATAATAAAATCTATTAACTTTGAATTTTTAAGAGATAGCAATGTAGCATCAGTCTTAGAAAATTTGATGGAAAAGACAGAAAGAAGTTGATTTGTAAAAATTTTACATTTTATTTCTAGAAAAATAAAATCTCCTAGAAGTTGCTATGTATATCCAAGAGCAATTTTGATTTTCCAGGATAAAGCTTCTTAACATGGGAGTAAATTGAATAAGACACATTAGGTAACATGGACACTCTTACTTCCAAGAACACTCTTCCCAGGATTTTCCTAGGATCATGACAACGATGACGTCTATTGACACATTTCATAAATCAGAACACATCCACTTTCAAATAGATCTTTTTAACATTCATTTTCCTTTTTTCTTTAAACCTGCCACATATTTCATTAGGTTCTTCAAAACCACTGTGTCCCAACAGTGATTATATCAATGCTTTTTTTTAAAATTTAATTTTATTTATTTTTTATACAGCAGGTTATTAGTTATCTATTTTATACATATTAGTGTATATATGTCAATCCCAATCTCCCAGTTCATCACACCACCACCATCCCCCCAGCCACTTTCCCCCTTGGTGTCCATATGTTTGTTCTCTACATCTGTGACTCTATTTCTGCCCTGCAAACCAGTTTATATCAGTGCTTCTTAAAATGTCCTTTCTCGTTGCATAGAATGATCTCTCCGTCACTTCAGGAATCTTAGCCTGCTCTTTGGGACATTCATTCACACACCACCCTTTGATGCCTTTGTTTTCTCACACAGAAATCAGAAGTCAGTTTTTTTCTTGCCTCAAACCTGAGCACATATTTCTCACCCATTAGCATCCATACTGTTTCCCCCTTCTTTCATCTTTCTTTGTAGCATATATCAAACACATAATTCAGTGTCATTTTCTTTGGATAATTTTCTTACTGGGAAAACTGCAGCAGTAGCAAAAGTAACACTTCTGATCAATCCCTTAAAAAATATATTAGCCTTTGTTCTGTTTTTAATTTTAAGAGTTTCCTATATTTATACAATAAATACTGTTTCCTTTGACAAATATTCGTTCTTTCAAAGGCTTCTCGGAAGTAGGGCCTTAGGTGTTCAAGCGAACGGAGCATGACCAGAAGTGAGAACAGGGTAAGTTCATGAGGTGCAGAGCCAAGCAGACCTGGGTGTCAATGTTCCCTCTGGAACAGTTTGATCTTGTGGCCCAGGAATGGAAATCATGTCCTTTGAATCCTAAAACTATGTCCTTAATGATGTGTCATGTAGCCCCAGAAAAAATCTAAGATAAATAAGTAGGGGTTCAACATGAATTATGAAGGGGTACTATTCCTTCATAATTATAGAGGAAAAGTATTCCTTCATAATTCATATTTTTAATCCCCTAATACTATTTTTTTGTCCTTCTGTCACATTAACTTCTAATATTTGAATAGTAGACTAACATCTTAAGTATTTAGTGCTGGAAGATAGCTGAGATCAAGATAACAATACATATAATATCCATATAGAGGGTAAATAGTTAAAAATATATCCCTGAAATGTGACAGCCAGGGAGACCCTTTAACAGTGTGGTAGGGCATGCTGGCATTCATTACAAAAGATCAGGGGCCATGGTTCTGCCCCTGTTTTCAATTCAGACTCTTTCTCTTCTTGCCAGAGAGAACAGAATCTAATCTTTTTCGTTGCCCCAACTTTACAGAGAAAATGCAGAGCACAGTCAGAACTAGACAGGCTCCTGGCTGCGTGATCATGCCTCAGGAATACTCAACTTGCAATCAGGCATTTGATGAACATATTGGAGGAAAACAAAACCCTTTTAGAAATGCTGGTGGTGGAGAGTTGGCACTTAAAGTGACCCACAGGCAATTACAGACACAGAGACTAATCATTTTTATGCAAAGAATAGCAAGGGTCTTGAATGTGGGGAAGCAACAACCAGACAAAAATCATCAGGTCATAATGTGGCCCACCCAGATGAGAAACACCAGCCTTCAGACTGTACAAGACAAGAAATCTAACCTGGATTTGGCTCCACATGGTAAAGGTGAGATAGGAACTGAAGATTCCTATAGGAATCATCATTTGTCCCATATAATTTTCCTTCCTTTAAGTAGTAAAATAAATCGCTGTGCAGTTTATCAATTCACATTCAAGGATTTTATGATTTTTCTAAAGCCCTGAATTAAAAAGAGATTTTCTAGGTTTTGTAATGGATGCTGGGGATAAAATCTGACTACTGGAGACAAAAACTCTGGTACTGTAAGTAAACAGAACCAAGTACAAACCTTAGACGTAAAACTGTCCCATAGAGTTCAGTAGTTCACAGCCGTGTTTGGTTAAGGATATGCATTTGATTAACCCAAGAGTAATATCCAAGTAAATTAAGTCTTGTATTTATAGGTTTTGAACAACAGGCCCATAACAATGCATGCATCAGCTATAACACAATAATTGAATTCCAGAGAAAATTAATATTCTGTTAAATAGGCACCCTTGATAACAAGTTTATGAGATGATAGGGTTATCAGGAAACTGTTCAAAGCCTACGTTATTTTGTAAATGTACCACTAACTTCATCATCATCATTGTCATCATCTAACATTATTATTGATATTTATCATTATTAATTGGGGAAACAAGTTGGACCCTCTCACCCTACCCCCCTGAAAACACCAAAAGCACAGCTCAGTTTGGCCAGAAGCTACTACAATGTGGACAAGTGCACAAAACAATAGACAGAGATGTGCGTGGAGGGGTGGTGGGAGCTGAGCCAGCACTGAGGGAAGCAGAACACCTGGGGAAGAGCCTCCTGCCGCGAGCTGCCAGCTGAATGAAGCTCGGCAAGTGCATCTGCGGTGAGGGACGCAGGCACTAGTTTCATTTTCTTAAATAGAGTCACGATGGCTCCTGTTGGCAACATAGCCCCCAATCAATAGCTTTTTCCTTTCCTTTTCTTACTGCAAGTTATTATTCTATTTCTACTCTTCCAGTTCCCTATGCCTGGAAAGAAAATCTCATATGAACCAACATCCACTTTATATTCTTATTATCCCCTATTTACCAATCAAATTTGATTTAATTTTTGTTACAGGAACATGAGTTGTAGCAGAACAGACTGAGCATCTTAAAACTCCCTTTATTTTCTCCCCTTCAGTCCACTGCTCTGATGGGGGTGCTGTCCCCAGCCCACCACAACCACCTGTGAGAGACTCCTCCAGATCTAGCCCCACGGTACCTCTTTCCTTCCTACTCACCCACCCTTCCTAGGAACTGTCTAGCAAATCAGGAACTCCATGGTCACAGGACAGGGGAAGGTACTGATCCCTCCTCAGGATCAGGCTGTCTGGCTTTAGAAATATTTCATCACAATGTCTCTTATTAAACTTCAATTTCAACAGCTTGTTATGCATTAGAGGCAGGTTGGCGCAGGGAGAAAAGCAAAGACGCAGATTCAACCCTGACTACAGGGAATTTTGACTTTGTGACCAGGGGCAAATTGTCCTTGGTTTTACTGACACATTGGCTATTACCATAGGTCTCTAACAGGAGTGTTGCTGTGATGACATATGAAATGTCTAACACAAACGCTGGTACGTAATAGTTAATTAATGAATAGTAACTAATTACTTATTATGTCTTAAACCCTTACTCAAAAATCAATTTACTTTTAGACAAAATGCTAACAAGTTGGTTGACAAGAGATCAAAAGAAAAAAGAAAACAATAGAAAGAGGAAAAGGGTGCTGCTAGAAACAGATAATTTCCAATTTAAAAAAAGTCAGAGATGAATTCATAAAATAAAGGATAAGAAATATCTTTATAAATATAATGAAGATTTATAATAATAAATAAGAAGATTTAAAACTTCTCTAAGCCTTGCAACTCAGTATAACTGAGTATTGGCACATACAGGCCTACTTACCCAGCTCAAGATTGTGTAATGTAATAAGCCATTAGCATATTACATAATATTAAAATATTAATAATAATGTTAATAAGTGCCCTTAGTGATGGTTAAATTAGATAAAGTGCCCTTCACTTAAAAGTTGTAGATGAAAGACAAGAAATAAAAAAATTAATAGTGAGTATGTCCAAGGAGAGAAAAAAATAAATAGAATAGTAATATCATTCTTAACAAGGTAATTCTAAAATTTATATAAAATAGCAAAGCTCCAAGGAGAGTCATTAAAATTTTGAAGGAGATCAAAATGAGAACATGTACCTTACCACTCTTCAAGACTTATCTGTTAAGTTATGATAAAGAGACTATATTATTGTTCCATAAAACAAATAGGTAAGATAATAGACCAACAAAAATTAGGCCTGCATATACATGATAACTTTACACGTGTCAGTGCTAGCACCATAGATAGGTGGAGATCCTCAATAAATGGTGCTTAGATAACTTGTTCTCTATGTTAAACTATTAGATCCCTTGAAATTAGAACCCTGTGAAATTAAACTATACACACACACTCACAAAATCAACTCCAAGGAGATTAACAATCTATACACAAAGAGCAAACTTCAAAAGTTTTAGAAGAAAAAAAATATAAAAGAGTATTGTTCACATCCTCAGATTAGGAATACATCTGTTCCAAAAAGACCCAGAAAAATCACAAATCATAAAAGATTCATAAATATGACACAAGAATACAATTGTTATGCAGACACACTATTAAAAAAGAAAAAAAAAGAAAAAAAATTATGACACATTGGGAGAAAACATTGTGCATTTAATCAACCAATGATTAGTATTTAGAATATAATGACAATATTTACAAATCAGTTAGAAAACACAATACCCAATAATAAAGTAGGCAAAACATAAAAAGATGCATTCACTGAAAAGGAAACTCTGATGTCCAATCTAAGTATGAAATATGTTCAAGATTACTAATAATCAGAAAATAAATTAATCCACAATGAGACACAATTATAAATCTGGCAGATAGGTAAAAAATTGAGTATAATAATACCAAGTATTGGTAAGAATACTGAGTAATAAGAACTTTTACACATTGACAGCAAAAGTTTACATTTGTTACAAACACTAATGAAGGCTTAGATTTTCTGAAGAAAGTTCCATTCGAAGTGGCAAAACTTTGTATTTTCTAAGGCAACTAAATATTCTGGGTAAAATCCTAAATTGAATCTTGTCTAAGCTTACCTTTCTCTTTTCTTTTTTGCTTAATTTAAACTAAATATGTTCTTTTCAAGATTTTCTTATTGTAATTCTGTCAACAATGAGAAATTACTATGGCACCTGAAATAAAAGTTGATTCCCAAATTAAATAATGTAACATAAAAGGAAAGAGCTAATGTGCAGCCCATCATCTTGAGAATGCAGCACAGAATTAGTAAATGCATAGATTGCACCTAAAAGTACAATTTCTTTGCCAAAGATGATTACTACTTTAAGGAAAGCTTCAAGTTTGTTGATAGCCCTCAGGCAATTAAAGTATTGACTGATCTTTGTCTCTCGTGTCAAAAGCAAGAATTATTAAATTCAGGTACAGCCATGATAGGCAAACACATTTTAACTTAATAAAATAAAAACAAGTGGGACTACTATTTAAAATATCTGAATAAATATACCACTGGGGGCTTCCCTGGTGGCGCAGTGGTTGAGAGTCCGCCTGCCAATGCAGGGGATGCGGGTTCGTGCCCCGGTCCAGGAAGATCCCACATGCCGCAGAGCGGCTGGGCCCATGAGCCATGGCCGCTGAGCCTGCGCGTCCGGAGCCTGTGCTCCGCAACGGGAGAGGCCACAGCAGTGAGAGGTCCGCGTACCGCAAAAAAAAAAAAAAAAACAAAACAAAACAAAACAAAACAAAAAACCCACTGGCAGAAAGGGCAGAAGGTAGCAACATGCTGTGAAAGATTATTAATAGATCAAAGAAAATTTATAATTATTCTAAAGTGCCTTGATTTTCATGAATGTCTGAGATAAACACAATTTGAAAATAATGGCAAATAGTAAGAACCAACATAACACTAAATTCTGGAAATCCCACCTCTGTAATCTGTCAAGTGATAAGCTCCTCACCAGTTTTCAAAGATTCATGACTGCTAGGAAGTGTAACCAGAAAGGAATTTTGAGACCATCTAAAAGCTCTTAAAGTATAAAAATGTATTTTACTAGTAAAAAAGTATTTTCTCCATAGGTACACAGTTTGACCTTAATAACTACCCCATCTCAACTATATTTTGTAAATACAGTCTTCTGGTTCCTGAAATAAATATGTATGTATGTGTTTGTTTGCTTGTTAATATGTATGGAGAACTAATTACCTCCTCTGCCAGCCTTAATTTAGAAAATTTGACATTGAATATCAGGCTTCCCTGGACAGCTTTTAGCCATCTATTGTCCATTGTTAAACTGTCAGTTCATGGGGGCCAAGTTAGCTCTCGGAGGCTAGTATTCTCTCTTATATTCAAGTTCTTAGTGAGCTAACTCAAACATGATAATATATAATATACTCTTCAGGTTAGTATCAGTTGACTGTAATATAATTAATTACTTTAATCTACTGAATGAAAGATCCATTAGAAGGGATGTTATGTTATCTTTGGAGTCAGAGAAAACATGGAACACAGAGGTGAACATTGTCTGGCCCCACCTAAGCTCAGCTCTGGGGTGGGGTGTTCAGTCCCAGAGACTGGTAAGTTCTTATAATTAGGAATAGGGAGTCCTATTTTTCTTAGCAGCAGAATGTTTTCCTAGGAATTATTAGGTGACTACTTTGGAAAGTGATTTGGCGTGGAAGATGAACTCCCCAGGTGGCAAACTTAAACAGCAAAACTTTGAAAACAAAAGGAGGATTTAGCTAACTGCAGGCTTTGCTTTTCTGGGTGGGAATACAAAACTGGAGCCAGAGCTTAATTGCTTAGGACAATACAATATATTCCAGGGGCTGTGTGGATAGAGAATGGAAAAAAAAAAAAAGACATAAAAAAAAGAGATAATGTTACTGGCTGCTAATATTAGAGGGGAATATTAGGGAAAGAAAGATATTTAATAAGGATTTTTAAATGAAGTTTTATTGTGTGGTATTCATTAGGCTCTTCTCTCATACGCTGTAGCAGTCTGAAATACTCACGAATGCTTTACAGTGTAAGAAGTTAAATTTGCCTTTTTGGGGAATGCAGGGAAGTTTGGAAACAGTCATGTTGAGTTTGGGGCCAGATCCGAGGCTCTCTGTGGTGGTCTTGCCACATCTGGGTTCCACAGAGGCAGATCCATCCCATCATCTTAGCTTCATGCTATTAAACATTCAAACCATATAACTAAAAGGCATGGGTTTCAGTCAAAATTCTTCCATCATCCTTCTAATTATAATCCGGTTTCCCAGAAATTGCTGTTCAGAGGTCATGAGGGTACTGTTCCCTGGTGTAATACTTTATATTGGGATTATTTGTTTGACATTCTGGTTGAATCCATTTGTCTTTGTGGGCATTGCTGATGTGAATCTGCTAGGGTAATGCTACCCTGTGGGGATACCCTCAGACACTTGTAGTTGATAGTGCTACCATGGCAAACAATCTTTAATCAGTGTTTTCTAAAAACATTACCCCTGCAGAGTGACATAGTTGAAATATACCTGCTTCTAGTTAAATAAAATAGCATTCAAAATCAAAAGTTTAAAGTTTAAGTTTGGGATTATAATAGAGAGAATTCTTGATTTCAAAGAATTGGCCTATCACCCATAATGGGGACCAAATAATCAATGAGAGTTTGCCTTATAAATACACAGTTGGCTTTCAAGAGACGAGACCTAAACTGTGCTATAGAAAACACACACGTAACAGGGCTCCATTGCATATCATTGTACCGGAACATTCCTAAGTAGGATATTTTCATTTTAAGATTACATAGAGCTACATGTAGAGTAAATAATGCTGAAATCACAATGGGATGCTCTGGAATATTAGTGATCTTAGTGAATTTTGCTTATATTTTGCTGTTTATGACTGACATTCACAGAAGCTAGAGCCTAACACAGTCATTCCAGAAGAAAATTTCCCTGCAACGAACAAAGCCCTTTTGTGCTTCTGGTAAAACATGACTCCACTAAGGCAATTAGCTGTTTTAAAAATAAACTAATTCATTTTGGAGATCTGATGTATAATTATGCAGCTGCATGGACTGGGGAGGCATGGTGACTGGCTAGAGTGTTAGTAAGATTAGAAAAAAAATGCATCTCCATGCTGACAAGCTAAGGCATTGATTTAATGTCCATTTGCCACCTTTGCCTTGTGTGGAGCTACAAAATGAAGCTCTTTACAAAATAATCCAAACAAATTCTTATAATGATAGTAGGATACCTCCAGAGACAGAGGGGATGGTAATTAAAAATATTTATCCAGAGCCTTGCTTCTAAGAAGCATGGTACCTTCTGTAAAATTAATTCTTACATCTCCATTAAAAATATGACTCAGAGGGCTTCCCTGGTGGTGCAGTGGTTGAGAGTCTGCCTGCCGATGCAGGGGACACGGGTTCATGCCCCGGTCCGGGAAGATCCCACATGCCGCAGAGCAGCTGGGCCCATGAGCCATGGCCGCTGAGCCTGCGTGTCCGGAGCCTGTGCTCCACAACGAGAGAGGCCACAACAGTGAGAGGCCCGCGTACCGCAAAAAAAAAAAAAAAAATGACTCAGAGAATTTAACTCACTCATTCCAAATACAGAGCTGTTCCACACTAGTTTCAGAAGCAGAACATTTGGTGACATGACACTCTGTGTGGGTTCAAGGGTATTTCCAGAAGAGGAAAGGGATCTTGGTCCATTTTCAGAGATTTGTTACTAAGGCAGCAGCTTCCTTGGGCGGGAAGATGAAGGCCTGGCTATTAACCAAAGCAGGATCCTTCCAAGCTTGGTTAGGCAAAGGGCTCTAACTGATCCTGACACTGTCCCTGGCTTTGCTAGCAGCCTGAGCTTCCATAAACCTGCAGGGTAAATTCACGCCATATGATGAACATCATTTAAAAATTCTATTAATACTTATTTGATTGCCTTTCAATTACATTATATACTTCCTATTAAGTGAAGACAGCAATATTTTCACACTGTGTCTTACGGATTTCTCTTTCTTGTGATCATTTCTTCTTTCCTTCCTCTTTTTCCTCCTTCCCGCTCTCCTTGTTTCCGTCCTTCCTTGCTTCTCTCTCCCCACCTCCCCTCCTCTCTCCATCCCTCCTCTCTCCTTTCTCCCTCCCTCCTTTCCTCCAGTAGCAATTCTCATTCACTTTTCTTCCTTTCGGTATTCCAGATTCTTGTTATGCATCATTTCAAATCTCACTGTTTTTGTGTCTCTGACTTTCAGGTTTCTAGTGTTGCCTTTATTAAAAAGTAGTTCTCTAATAACCTGAAACTAGAAAATAGGAATTTCAGCTCAAAATAAACATATAAAATAATCATTACCTATTTCAAACTTGCTTTTAAATTATTTGAGAATGTAACCGCTTATTAAAATTTGGTAATAAATCTCCCTACCTCCCCCAAAAGAAAAAATTGTAGGTCAAAAATAATAAAATGTATACAAAGAGAGGAATATATTAAAATTCTACTGTTATAGAATTTTACTTCCTCTGCATCATTTTGATGCATTCTAAAAATTAGATAGAAATGTTTGTTTCTTTAAATTTCATTTCCATAGGTCTCTGATTTCATCAGCTTAGCAGAGCCTTCCCGAGAAATTATTGTGGCTGGGGATCTCCCAGGGAAAAACAGATGCTGCAGCGGCTGCTACAGGTGGATACCTGAGATGGGAAAGCTCAACCCCGACTGCCCTGAACATTCCCGACATTTTGTTTAACATCTTATCTAGATCATTTAAAACTTGTAGAAAAGGTACAAGAATAATACAAAGAACTTCATACTCATACGCAGATTCACCAATTTTTAACATTGTGCCTCATTTTATTGCTGTTTTTTCATTTAATTTAGCTTACTTAGAATATTTCCATACATGCATACACAAAAAAGTTGTGAGATATAGCCAAGCCTCATATCAGTATTGGGCAAAAAGACAGAAATAGTCTTCTCAGGACAAATAATTGGGATGCCATCAGAAGTTCTAAAATAACACAGGATAAGAAGCTGAGAAGCACTTGGGCCTGGCAAGTTAAGATCTAGTTGTTTATTTCTGCATTTTAAGTGATGTGTATGGAACACCACAAACTCATACACGAGCCTTATTTACTCTACATTATTTATTGTGCAGCTAATACAGCGTAAGGTCCCTCTTACACTCTTTCCAAACAGGCCAAAGAGTTTGATTTCTGAAGTATTTTAAACCCATTTAAAGCTATTTAAAATAATTTCACCAACAGGTTGATCCATCAGCATGAAGCTCTAAGGAAAACATTGTAACAAGGCTCTAGTCAGTGAGAAGTAACCGAATTATACATTGAGATAACTATGAATAATTAAATATGCTGCCCAAGAATAGCTATTGGGGGAGGAAAATCAAGGTTGCTAAAGAAAACTCAACATATCTTTTGTCCTTACCTTTAGCTCAAAATTTTCCAACATAATTCCCCCTTATAAGGTCAGAGGTCATTTTAGTGGCTTAAGCCACGGCTAGGCTTGTGCACCACTTTTCAAAGGTACAGTTGCTGGTCTGTGTGTGCACTCACACGTGCACCTGTACATGAGTGGAAAAAATATTGTCCCATAGAGACCTGTGAGGCTGCTGTGTAATAGGTACTGTCAACCGAGCAGAAAATAGAAATGTTTGGATCTTATGAAAGGATGCAACAAAAATAAGTGCTCTTAGTTAGTCAGAGCCTTGTGCTAAGTTTCCGTCACACCTACCACATTTTACTTCTTCCCAGCCTGATAAAATTCTCTGGTGAGCTCAGCAAACACAGAGCTGGCCCAAATGATGAGAAGGGTGACCCAAGAGCATAGGTATAAAAGTTGCTGCAAATGCCCAACATCTTTCTTTGAATGGATGTTTGTTTCTGGGACCAGAGATTCAGTCAGTCCAGTGATCTTAGCTCCCCACAATCTAAAAGGTGCTGGTTGCTTAACTTTGCTCTCCCTGGCTTTGATACATTCCATATGCACATGGACTGTTTTGCATCAAAGATGATTTGGAAATTGCAAATTGGCCTTAATTTGTTCTTTTGATCAATGAGCACTTACTATATACCAGGCACTGATGTAAATACCTGAGATAGACCAGAGACGAAATTCACGCTTTCAGGGGGCTTATATTCTATTGGGGGGAAGCAAACAATGAATATGTTCACAAAGAAGTGGGATTCCAGATAGTGATCACTGAAACATTGAAATAAAAGAGGGTAATGGGATATAGAGTGATGTAGGAGGCAGGGACCATTCAGAAGGGGTGGTGGAGAGGGCATCTCTCCCTAAAGTAGGTGATGAACTGAGATCGAAAAAATATTAAGGAGCCAGCCTTGTAAATATGTGGGAAAGGCACATTCCAGGCAGAGGGACTAGACCTCTGTGTGTCTGCAACAGAAAGCAGGCCAGTGGAACTACAGCACAGAAAGGAGTGGGGAGGGGTAAAGAAGATGCTTTTGGAGGGGAGAGCCATCAGAACCTGTCAATCCTTGCAGATTACAACAACAGAATAGAGAGAGGTTGAGAGGTTGGGTATGGGGCAGACAGGGCTATAAGTAGGAAAGAACTTTGTTCTAAGAGCCCTCATGCTGCAGAGCAGTCCAGTACCATGATGGGGCAGTGACTGTTTGGGTGGCCGCTAATCAGGGACAGAACCTGAAATGAATAGACTGGAGGGAGTGGTCTGAATATTATCTGTGCCATTTCTTACCAAGGAATTTGATTTGAGACCTGCCAGTAACAGTCTTTTCTTATAAGTAGGCAGGGATAGATACTATAACTAAATATAATCTAAAAGCAAAAACAGGACTGAAAATCAAATTTTCCAGCTAAAGGCAGCTAAAGTAGTGCTCCAAATTAAATCTTCAGGTCTAGAGGAAGTCCACAGCAATTACAGAAGAACACCGTCCACAGCAGAGCAGCAGAATAGAGAGAATATTGGCATGGACCTCTCACAGGTCTGCAGCCTGGTTTGTGTTAGTAGCAGAATTTAAGGCTTTAGAAAACCAGAGTCCAAATAGTCATTTACAGGTTTTTCTAAAAAGGCACCAGAATTAGCCTGTCTAAACTAGCTGAGTCTTCCTAGCAACTATCCCACTCCCACATCCTTTTGGTAATAGTCTTTGATTTTCTCTCCACAGAGGTGATTACTTAATGGTACCCCTGATCCAGTGGCTGAGTAATTAAACTAAATAACAGGCACCTGACCTTAGCTGGGTCAATCCCGATCTCTCTCCAGGAATTTAAAACTGGCTTAGAGCACAGCGTGTGCAAAGACCCAGAGGTGGGAAAAAGCTGGGAGCTGAATTATGTTGGGTGGCATTCTAGAGAGAAGGTCCACAGACCCCTGTTGCTGAGATCTTACTGAACTCATTTTGCTAATAGATACCTTTTCAGTTAAGTTGGCCATATTGATTTCTATTGATCACAGCCAAAAGATCTTTAATATAATTATCACTGCTTATAAATGTCATCCTGCTTTGGAATCATGAATGTTGGAAAAACACTATATTGGAGGGCAAGATTCATAAACCCCAGATTACTCAAAAGAGATGGAATATTGGATAAGAACTAGAACTATGGTGTAAAAAGAAGGAAAGGGGGCTTCCCTGGTGGCGCAGTGGTTGGGAGTCCGCCTGCCGATGCACCGGACTCGGGTTCGTGCCCCGGTCCGGGAAGATCCCACATGCAGCGGAGCGGCTGGGCCCGTGAGCCGTGGCCGCTGATCATCTGGAGTCTGTGCTCTGCAACGGGAGAGGCCACAACACTGAGAGGCCCGCGTACCGCAAAAAAAAAAAAAAAAAAAAAAGAAGAAGGAAAGGTATGGCTAGAACTCGACTGCCTGGATATCAAATACAGGGACAGTCAAATCACTTGGATGTAGGGCATCATTGTGTGCTGAGAGTGAAGCAATAGGAAAGTGCGTTCAGTTCAATCTGCAAATATATATTTACCAACACCCCCCTCACACACACCAGGCACCGACCCTACAGCAGGAAATGGGAGGAAAGATCTTTGTTCTCTTAGAGTTTCCATTTTTAGGCTTTAACTCAACAGACATTTTCCCTTCATATTTTCTCTGTCAATTATTTAAAATAGAGGTTCCACCTGATAAACATATGCTCCACAAACTTCAAAGTAGTTAAACTAAATGGAAGTCCCTCAGGGATACTGCAGAGATACATTGCTGTCTCAGGTATCCCAGGAAGTAAAGGAGATGAAAGTTCTCAAACTTAAGTGTAAATAGTAAACAATAATAATATTGGCAACTGGGTAAACGTGCAGGTTCCAAGGGCTTATCTCTCTGGAATCTGATTCAGGGAGGTATGAGAACTAGGTCTTTGCATTTTTGACAAATGCCATTAAGTCAGGGGATTGGCAAACTGTAGCACATCTACACCTCTGCCAGTTTTTCTAAGTAAAGTAGTATTGAAACACAGCTACACTCATTCATTTACATATTGTCTATGGTTGTTTTCCTGCTAAAAGCAGAGCTGAATAGTTGTGACAGAAACTGTACAGATCACAAAGCCTGAAATATGCGCTATCTGGCCCTTTATAGATAAAGTTTGTCAACCCCTGTCTTTCCTTTTTTTAAAAGATTTATTTATTTATTATCTATTTATTTATTTATTTAACTTATTTTTGGCTGCATCGGGTCTTCTTTGCGGCACACAGGTTTCTCTCTAGTTGTGGCATGAGGGTTTTCTCTTCTCTAGTGGAGGCGCGCGGGCTCAGTACTTGTGGTGTGTGGGCTTAGGTGCCCTGCGGCATGTGGGATCTTAGCTCCCTGACCAGGGATTGAACCCACATCCCCTGCATTGTAAGGCGGATTCTTTACCACTGGACCACCAGGGAAGTCCCCTGTCAACCTCTGTCTTAAGAGACTCTCATGCAGGCTATGTAATGTCTGTTGTGAAAGTTTCTTCTACCTCTGCATTTTAATGATTTTTCCAAAAAAAAAAAAATCAATTTAAATGTAATACTAAGAAACAGAAAATCCATAATTGGCTAATAAGCACAGTGAAAGTAAATTCAAGGAAACATAAAGATATCCTTGCAAATTTTAGAAACTTAAGTGACTTTTTGTTTTGTTTTTTTATTTCTCAAATTAAAATAAATATATACTTGTTTTAGAAATCATAGAACACATAAAATCACTACTAATTAGCAAGATAGGAGATCAGCTCTATTAAGTTTCTGACATATCTCCTTGCAGTCCTCTTTGTAAGTGGTTTATTAAATACAAGAAGACACATTATCTAGGTGACATGACTTCATTCTCAAAGTTAATCTTACCTACAGCTCATTAGTTTTAAAATAAACAATATGAGTGATACACCTATAAGAGCTGAGTTCTCCCCATTAAACTCAGCCACACACAGGAAGGAATTGTACCATACTTTCATTTTCACAGCAAACAGGATCCTACCTGGTACGTAGTAGGGACTTGTACAGTGTTGGTAGAATGAATGATAAAGAAAGCTCCTAGACACTTATGTCCTTGCACTAGGTCCTATTTGTGGGAACTTTGTGAATTGCTCTCATTCATGAAATACAATGTGATACCACTAGGTTGTTACTATTGAACACCTACACACTTTCTCTTGCTCTTTTAAGCCCACTGTTAGATGTGTCACTGTTTAAAATGTGCTTTTTTCCTTGTTAATGTGAGTTTTACAAGGTCAACCCACAGTTTCCCAAAATAACACTGTATCTGGTGTTTCCCAGAAATAGCATATACAAATATGACATTTAAAACTGCTCTTTGATTTATGAGATCTGTACTTGATGGTGAATAATAGAAGTTCCCAAATTTGAACATGAAAATGTACTGCTCTTCCCTGAAGGGGACGTGGCAGAACATTGTAAATAAGCTAAGACTATTCCTCTGTCAACACGTAGCCAACTATGGATATATATATTGCTCCACAAAGAAATATCTTCTCAGCTTCTTCTCAAAGTCACCAACCAATGAAGTGACCAATTTTGTCACACCGGCCAATTAAGTAAAACCAAACCATCTACAGAAGAACACTGAGGCTACCACAATTATACTTGGGTGTGAATCAATATAGAGTAGGTGACTATAAAACTTGAAGGAATGGCAGGATGACTAAGAAGTACAAATAAAAATCTGAAATGAGACATACCCGAGAAAACAATGATCTTATCCTTCTAAACGTGTAGAGTCTGACAATACAGAGATTTACTTGTTTTTTAAATTTTTGTATCATCTGACTTTCCCCTATACAGTAGCCTGGAAGCTCAGAGGAATTGAAAAATAACCGAGCACTTAGAAAATGAAGATAACTCAGGAATCATTGAAGACTAGATAAGTTTAATGGTTTTTTTTTTTCATTTTTATGAGTTCCATTCATTCATCAGTCATGAACTGATTTTGTGAGAAATAAATACTGATTTCTACTAGGTGCCAGGCTCTTTGCTAACCTTTTCGGATAAAGTGGACATCATACCTATCCTCACAGAGTTTATATTCTAACCAGGAAAAGAGGTATTTAAAAATTTTCACCTCCCAATGACTTAACAATTTGAGCAAGAAAATAAGTAAGGTAGTATTGGATTGTAACACAAAGAATAAAGTAGGAATAAAAAAGAAGATAGCTAAATATTCAAACATACTGCAAAAGGATTTCTGGTAAAAAGAAAAAAATGGAAAATTTAAATTAAATGGGCAAATCACTAGAAAAGCAAAACATAGAATACTGACACATGAATAACTAAGAAAATCTGAATAGTCATATAACTACTAAAAAAATTGAACCCACAATTTAAAATCTTCCCACAGAGAAAATTCCAGGCTTCACCAATTAACTGTACCAAAGTATTAAGGAAGAAATAACACTAAACTCTTCTAGAAATAGAAAATCCTGAAAACTTATTATGCAGATATATCCTGACACTAAATCTAACAAGAGGATTTCAAGACAGGAAATTATAAACTAGCCTCATTCATGAACATAATAGCAAAAATCCTATAAAAATATATGAAGTGAAATCCAGACATAAATAAAGAGACTTGAGCATCAGATTTTGGTATCTGATGGGGGTCCTGGAACCAACTCCATGGATTCTGAGGGACAACTGTATGTTTTTTCCTATACTAGTGGGAGGGTGGGGAATACAGGCAGGGCGTATATGCCAGACAAAGGGATGATTTATCTCCTGAGTGGGACAGATGGGATCGGGGAGGGATTTCATCATGCTACTCAGAAGGGTTTGCAATTTAAGACTTATAAATTGTTTATTTCTGTAATTTTCCATTTAATATTTTTGGACTGGGGTTGACTACAGGTAACTGAAACTGTGGAAAGCAAAACGGTAGATAAGGAGAGACCACTGCATCAGGGTAATATCATGCAGTTACATAAAGAATGGATAAGAACAGGAAGTCTAGACACAAGAAAGATGATATCAGAGATTAAATACTGGGGGGGGGGGATGATTGTGTAAATGGAATTTCTATAACATTACTTCAAAGGTTAAGATAGATTTCTATATGACAGATTTATAATTTCCAGCCCATTCTTCTTTAGATGTTAAGAATAGAAGTCTCAAACTCTGAGGCTTCTGATTCAATACCAGGAGAGAGACAGTATTAAATGATAATAAGAGGTACTTAGTAAAGCATGACCACTTGCTAATACAGTGACCATGAGCACATTACTCAATTTCTCCAGGCCTCAGTTTTCTCACTCCAATATAATAACACTTGGGAGGAATAAATGAGATAATCTATGTAAGATGTTTAGCACAATGTCTGGCACATAATAAGCATGCCTATTGTGAGCCATTATCATCATCATCATATAAAACTGACTAAAGTCATATTAGTTTAAACATATAGTATCATAAATAATATTTTTTAATCAAATAACTCAATGTATTCAAAATTTATTACTTTGTTTGTTATACAAAACAAAAAAAGTCCCATGCATCCTAACCATAGTTGAATAAACCCTTTACCCAGCCATATGCACTTTATAAACAATAACTGGGTAAGGAGAGACAGTTATTCCCCCTAAAAGACTGCTCTTGCTAAAATTGCTTAAACTCCACTTAATCCTACGGTTAGACAGTACTGATAAGCTCCCCAAATAAAGCAAAACAAATCACAGAAGTTTTGAGTTTGGCGTGATTGAAGAACAAAAATCAAACAAGGAAATATATTTCTTCCAAAAGTTTATGAAAAAAATCTTTTAACAGTAATGCAGTAAAAGTGATCTTAAAACAGTTGGGAGAGCTCTTCAGATGCTGCCCTGGAGATACAAGTAGGCAATGTAACTGTTAACAAAGTGACAATTTCATTACAAATTTGCCAATAAAAATAAGATGATAGAAAAAGCAGTTGCTTTGCCTAGTACCAATTTAAGTGTTATTTTTATATAATAAAGAATAGGAATCCTATTATCAGATAGCAGATAGCATAGTACTGCTGCTAACAAAACCATGTGCAAATTTTATATCACTAGGTTACAATTTTGTAAACATGTTAGGAAATATCAAATTTAAAGCTTTGTGAGTTCTTTTGTCTTTCTAAAAAATTATAAGCAAAATATTTTTAATTCCTTCAATTTTAGAAGAAACAACTTTCATTCAAAGTCCTCCTTTTATCACTTAAACTTATCTAAACTTACCAATATCCACTTCAGCACTGACTGCATAACAAATTTTTATTTTTTAATTGCTTGAATTTTATAACTTCATAATAGGATCAATCTGTGTCCAAAAAAATGTTAATTTACATTCTATAAATCAATTTGGTATTAGTTTCCAGCATTTAACCAAATACTTAGGACTCCAAATTTATTCTGACTGCAAAATCCATGTAAGTCTGAGAGAAGTATGTGTATGTATGTACGTAGACACACACACACACACACACACACACACACACACGTGAGACTTTTTGCTAGACTTGTCTGACTTTTGTTATTCTTTTCCACAGTTAATAGGGTTCCCCACAGATAGAGTGCCACTAATTAGATTTTCTCTTTTTGGCTTTTTCACTCTTCTTTAGAAACCACTGTTTATTTTCCAGAGTCTATTAAACATTTTGAGTTGCAAATGTTAGTTGCAGTAGAGCATTAGGTTGTTTTTATAATTTTTCTTCTGAATCTTCCATACAGGAAAAGATAGTAGTCTTTCTCTCTAAATATTTGCTATTAGGATTCAGGAAAATCCACTCTTGGTACCATAGAATAAAGTTGAAAACCATAAAATATAGAAACCTATGAATTTTGCCCTCCAAATGTGGTTGTTATATACCATAATTCCACAAAATTTTACGTAATTCAACAAATAATTGTTTATTTTGCCCTGAAACCAAGCCTAGACACTGTCCAAACCTTTGTTTCCTTTTTATCGATCCTTAAAAGTTAAACTACAAGCACAAGTGCAAGTAATACTCTGAAGTATCATCTGTATAGTGATGGACTAGATTTATACATTGTACCCATGAACAACTGAGATTATCAGAAGCAAACATACTGTTGACCTTCTCAATCATTTTAAGTTAACTTCATCCATAAGCACTGTGCAAACTGAAGGTCTGAAATATTTTGATACAGGAATATCTATGAGGTTTGAAGATTCTAGGGGTTAGATGGATGCCTTTCTCAAATATGAGGACTTGATATGCTATAAGAAAACTAAAAGGCAATTTCCTTTCACTTTAATAAGGAAGTTATATGATGTGGCCCAAGGGGGCACACCATCCTCAGAGAACTTTATTAGGCTTCAGCCCAATCCCCCAAATCTACACTTGCAAATGTTAATTTGTAATTTGAACACCATGAAAATTAAATCATCACCCTAGGCAGACTGATTCACTGGCAAGGGAGCAAAAATTGGAGGCCAAGGGCCATTTTCTATGGTTACCATTAGTCAATTATAGTCACTAAAGAAGCTTATATTACCTGTTTAAAAAATTGCCTCTCCAGAAGACAGCCCCCGCAAAAAGCAGGGAAAATATTTGAGCTCAAACATTTGAGCATGTATATTGCCAAAAAGCAATTTTATTTGTTTGTTCATCTTTTCCTTAGAAATTTATTTTATCTCACTCTTACTATTTTACTATAACTTTTTGCTTTCCTACCCAATTCCTACCCCTCTACAGTATCTTTTTAAAATCATCTTAGCAGTTTTACCTCTGTCTGACTTATCTGTTTAAATTTAGTAGGAAGTAACAGATTTCAAGCACTTGGGACTAAGGGGAAGAAGGAATCTAAGGGCCTGATGTAAGAGGTAAATAAAGAAAGAAAAAGAGTAAAGAGAGGTGAAAAGACCCTAAAATACACCTAACCAACCTGAGAGTTTTGCCCAGCTCGTAACCCTGCTTCTCAGATTCATGCCAGCTTCCAACAGCAACCCCTTGGCAGAACTGGGTCAGGCATGTCTTGGCCAAAGTTGGTACTGACCACAGCTTTGACCAATAGCCTGGGAAAGAAAATCACCCATTCATGCTCAGTTCAACCTCCCAACCAACCAATGAAACAGGGTGAGGTCTGCATCTACCAGGGAAGAAATTACAACAGAGAGAAGAGAACCCATAGGAGGTGTTTTTTAAAAATATGTTAAATTTACATAGAACACCAGTTTAATGATTGATCAGAAGTGCTGTCAAACTGATTCACTATGTTTGAAATCCCAGATTTTCAGGTGATAGAACTTCTAAGTTGATTTTTCTTGCCACTGAACAGGTCTTACTCTGACAGGTAGGAGCTAGATCCTGGAATAATATGTTATTTCTTACTTAAATTTATGGAACAGGTTACTGGTGAAGCCTGGAATTTTCTTTGTGGGAAGATTTTAAATTATGGGGTAGGACAGTCAGGTTTAATAAGGAAACACCCTCCATGGGAGTGGCAGCCCAGAGCCAATATCCTTAGTTCTTTGTTACTGCTTCAGGTAGAGGTCAAGATCTTAACATGTATTAATTCGAAGTCTTGGCCAACTAAACAACAAACACTTATTTTTATGTCAAGATATTCTTTTGCTACCTTTAGAAGACTGCAATAGGACACCAAAATTCAGTCAATAGCATTGGTTATGAACTTTGAGTTAAATCCAGTCTTTTCAAATTGCTATCTAATCCTTAAAAGGACAGTAAATCTCACTTGCTGCAGAAACAAACCTCAAGAGTATTAAGAATATTAGCAGGTTACTTAGTACTGCTTTTAGAACAAAGTGATCTGAATTCTCTATTTATTGGTATAGCCTGGAGATAACATAATTAGGGGTCTTTTCATAGTTTCCTAGTAACCATTTTCTTTTAGAAACATTAGCCATATATTTCACATATGCTCATCTAAGTTACCAAGCCTAAAAGAGCTTCCCTCTTATTCATTAGAGATGACTCTGCTTAGTTAAGGTTTTCACTTCAGTGTATTCTTTTGATCATTTTCTCCTGAAAATCATGGTCAAATGTCCACATTTTAATTGCCAGCACACTGGCACTGCTTCTTTTGATAATGTAACACTTCCCTGGGGCAAAATGCCAAGGAGTTGTCAGTGCAACTGCACCTACTCTTTGAAGGTGAGGCAGCAAATGTCACAGCAAAACAAATGTGATTCATCCCTAACATTTTTATAAAACCCAACCCCATTTGAGGCATACGTGCCCATACCCAACCTCAAAGTGAGAGAAAGAACACATGCACTTATTCCTCAGTGTCAGTATTTGCATTTGCATTTGTGTATACACGTGTCCTGTTCAGCTAGACATGTAGGATCTCTTCCAATATCAGATGTAGGATCTCTAGACATGTAGGATCTCTTCCAATATCAGATCTAACTCCTATGTGGCAGAATAAGACCCATCCAGGGGCAAAGAAAAAACAATTAAAAAATTCTCATCACCTGAAAATTTGTGAGTTCAAACACTGTGAAGCCAGTTTAGTAATACGCTTGACCAATCAACAAAATGGTGCTCTTTGTAAACTTAATAATTTTTAGAATTCACTAATGTCTTAACCAAGATGTCAAATTCAGTTGGTATAAGAGAAAGTTAATTAGAGCAGATTTTTATCTCATATAGTTATGAGACTATTAAGGTCCATATGCAAAAGTCAACCAACTGGTAAATATGATGGGTCACCTACCCAGAGGCAGGCAGTAACTATTCAGAAAGAAAACAAAAGCCAAAGAAAAGTGAGATTATTCTTTTTAAAACCATACATCACAATTAATTTGAAAAGTTAAGTTAAAAATTCAAAAGCGGGCTTCCCTGGTGGCGCAGTGGTTGAGAGTCCGCTTGCCAATGCAGGGGACACGGGTTCGTGCCCTGGTCCGGGAAGATCCCACGTGCCGTGGAGCGGCTGGGCCCGTGAGCCATGGCCGCTGAGCCTGCGCGTCCGGAGCCTGTGCTCCGCAACGGGAGAGGCCACAACAGTGAGAGGCCCGCGTACTGAAAAAAAAAAATCAAAAGGAAAGCCCTTCCTACTGTCTCATAAATTTTATTTCTTAACTCATACATTCTCTGAGAAGCCTTTTCCCTTTCATTTAATGACAGTTCTTTCTATTTTACCCTAAATTAAAAGAGTAAGGTGGTAGAAATTGATGGGATGAACATTCAATAGTTCACTCAAAACACTGTAGAAAAAATGAAAGCAGAACTGCATACACATTTTCCAAAATATGAAAAAACTATTTTTTTCTTGCTCATTAGAAAAGGGTTGAGGAATGGACATGTGAGTTAAGCAGAACCTCTGAGACTCAGGAGCATCTGCAAGGAATCCTGGGAAAGGGATTCTTATTTTTCCTACTAGTTTAGGATCTCAGAAAGTGTAGGCACTTGACTTGTACTGCATCCTTACTATAACATAAAACTTGAGTGTGAAGCGAACACCACAGGTAGCAAAACTGAGCATGGAAACAACCATTTTGTGACTCCTGAATACAGCTATATGTGAAGCAGTTTCCACGTCCAGGGCTTTTGGTCATGTGAGCCAATAAATACCCTTTTAACTTTAGCCAGTTTGAGTTGGACACTTTTTGTTTGTTCGTTTTTTCTTTTTTTTTAAATTGAACTATAATTGACTTACAATATTATATTAGTTTCAGGTATACAGCATAGTACTCGGTATTTTACATATTACAAAATGATCACCATGGTAAGTCTAGTTATCATCTGTCACCATACAAAGTTATTACAGTATTATTGACTATATTCCATATGCTGTACATTACATCCTTGCGACTTATTTTATAGCTGGAAGTTTGTACTTCAGTCTCCCCTACCTATTTCACTCATCCCCCCTTCTCCCTCCCCTCAGGCAACCACCAGTTTGTTTTCTGTATCTCTGAGTCTGTTTTTGTTTGTTTTCTAGATTCCACATACAAATGAAATCATGTGGTATTTGTCCTTCTCCTTCTGACTTATTTCACTTAGTATAATACCCTTTAGGTCCATCCATGCTGTCACAAATGGCAAGATTTCATTTTTTTTATGGCTGAATAAGATTCCATTATATATTAAATATATGTATATATATATATATGTGTGTGTGTGTGTGTGTGTGTATGTGTACACACACACATACATACCACATCTTCTTTACCCATTCATTTATAGATAGACACTTAGGTTGCTTCCAGGTCTTGGCTATTGTAAATAATGCTGCAATGAACATAGGAGTGCAAATATGTTCTCAATTATCTTTTTTTGTTTTCTTCCGAAACAGAAAGAAGTAGAATTGCTGGATTGTATGGTAGTTCTATTTTTAAATTTTTAAAGTATCTCCACACTGTTTTCCATAATGGCTGCAGCAATTTACATTCCTACCAACAGTGCACGAGGGTTCCCTCTTCTCCACACCCTCACCAACACTTCTTATTTGTGGTCTTTTTGATGACAGCCATTCTGACAAGTGTGAGATGATGTCTCATTGTGGCTTTGATTTGCATTTCCCTGATGATGAATGACGTTTTCATAAGTCTGTTGGCCATCTATATGTATTTTCTGGAAAAATGCCTATTCAGGTCCTCTGCCCATTTTTAAATTGGGTTGTTTTGTTGTAGTTGTTGAGTTGTATGAGTTGTATATTTTGGATATTAGCCCTTATCAGATATAACATTTGCAAATATGTTCTCCAATTTAGTAGGCTGCCTTTTCATTTTCTTGATAGTTTCCTCTGCTGTGTAAAAGCTTCTTAGTCTGTAGTCCCACTTGTTTATTTTTGCTTTTGTTTCCCTTGCCTGAGGAGACAGATCCAAAAAAATATTACTAAGACTGATGTCAAAGAGCATACTGCTTATGTTTTCTTCTAGAAGTTTTATGGATGGTTTCAGGTCTTACATTTAAGTCTTTAATCAATTTTGAATTTATTTTTCCATATGGTATGAGAAAGTAGTCCAGTTTGATTCTTTTGCAAGTAGCTGTCTTATTTTCCCGACACCATTTATTGAAGAAACTGTCTTTTCCCCATTGCATATTCTTGCCTCCTTTATCATAGATTGACTGTACAAGCATAGCTTTATTTCTGTTCCATTGATCTATGTGTCTGTATTTGTGCCAGCACTACAGTGTTTTGATGACTTAGCTTTCTAGCATAATTTGAAATCAGGGGTCTTAAAACCTCCAGCTTGTTCTTCTTTCTCAAGATTGTTTTGGCTACTCAGGGTCTTTTGTGTTTCCATACAAATTTTAGAATTATTCGTTCTAGTCCTGTAAAAAATGCCGTTGGTATTTTGATAGGGATTGCACTGAATCTGTAGATTGCCTTGGGTTGTATGGTCATTTTAACAATATTAATTCTAATCCATGAACACAGTATGTCATTGGACATTTTTAAACTTGCAATCAAAGAGACCTTAAATGGCACATTGCTCTATATTCAATTTAGAATCTGAAAAACAATTTTGACTGATCTCGCAGCTTACTGATCATCTCATTTAAAGTAAGCAGAGAAAAGTAGTTGTTATTCCCATTTTTATAGACACAGAAAAAGAGAGGGCATGAAGAAAATCATAAGCTAAGCAGAGTGGCCAAACCTTAAATTTAGTGTAGTGTCATTCATAATCTTATTTTCTAATATCTTCTACCAACTCCATTTCAGATTCATGAATCTTATTAATGAAAGTGGTGAATATATATAGCTCAAAAGCTAAATGTGGAGTGATAATGCAAGTTGGTTAATTTATGTTATAGAATGAATTGTCTTCACAAAATTTATTCTAGTTTAACTATGCTTATTTCACAACAGATGTCAACATGGAGATGAAATCTGGGGACTATATTTATGTAATATGTTATTACATTTCTATCCTAAGGAAGTTTGGGATATAGAAACACACAAATATTTCATTAGTAAGTTAACTCTCCCTAGCAGGTTAAACAATATGCTTCTGCTTCTTTTAGGAATAATTTCCTTGCTTCTTTATTTTATCTTTTGATTTCATGTTTTCTGGTTATAGCCGATGTTTTCAAAGTTGACACTAATTGATGATGAAAGAAAATTTTAAAACAGAAAGGAAAATACTTTCTAAAGATGCTTTATAGCTCTCAGTAATCTAATTTGTGGGAAATGGAGAGTGGAGCACCACAGAGTGCTTTTCAATAATTTATGGTGGAGATTCATCTCCTAAGTTTAGAAACACAATTTGTGACCCAACTGTGCTGTGAACCTATTAGTGTAATTAGGCGGCTGGCTACATCCCCAACCTGGCCCTTTCTTCTCGCACTCTCTTCTGGGTCTACATAGATTCTGTGCTCAGATCCATCCCTTGGAAAATAAGTACATGAAAACATTTATTTATAATATTTTTTATTCTGATTATTGCCAAAGCACAGAGCTGGCTGGCAGATCCTCATTGTCAGAATTTTTTCTTCTGAGTTTAGAGAAAAACACCAATCCAAAATTCTTTGGTTTGTTTTCATTTTGTTTACATGCTTTAATAGACCAGGAATTTTTGACTGTGCAATGAAATCAATGACCTGGCTAAAATTTCATATTTAATGGGAAAAAGGACTCAGGATATCACAGTCATAAGTATTTCTAGTTCAAGTTTTACAGGAGTCATTCAGTTAGACTTAATATTTTAAAAAGTATTTTAAGTATCAACTTGAACTTGAAAAAGCAGGAGTTATTTTGTTTTTATTTTCTTTACATGACTATACTTGAGTTACAGAATATTAAGTTTCTTACAATAGAGTTCTCATCTTTTTCCTATACTCACTTCCATATCCCTGACTCCATTTTATTATCCTAGTATTGGGCTTTGAATGAAGCAAATAGACACTCAGATTTAGAAGAAGAAAAAGAAAGAGAAAACTTCAGACAAGAGAAGGCAGTGAATTATGTATAACCTGTGTGCTCAGGGACAACTAATTAACAATCAGTTAAGAAGAAAGTAAATTCTGATGCCATCCTCCTCCATTTTTAGGTTAAAGAAACCTTTTATTTTGACTATTTGTTGTCAGCAAGAACCAAGATCTACAATGAAAATTAATTTGTACTGTTCTACCTCATACAGTTAAAGAAAAATGATTATATTTAACCCAGTAATGAGATCAACAGAGTTGTTAAATAAAACTTGTATAATTAGTTAATTATCAAATGGCACCTTTTTAGGATAAATGCTGAAAATAACATCTGCATAATAAGGTGGAAGACAATTTTGTTTAATTAGGAAATTAAGCAAGTTTCCTGTTATCCACAGGTTCTCAATCGAGTAATTAGTAAAGTGTGTATTTTTAACTGTTTTCAAGAATGTATTATGTTGGACTTAATGTAACATAAAGAAAGAATTTTAAAGTAAAAGTCCAAATACTTGGGTCTGACTTCCAACTCTACTGGCTTTGTGAACTTGATAACTAATTTAAACTTTCTAAGGCACAGTTACCTAAAATGGAAAGTGGAGGCAATACTCGACCTATTTATATTACCAAGTATCTGAAAACAGAACACTTTGCAAATTGTAAAGCATTACTCAAACATAAAATACTGCTATTATAAAAGCTTCCAAAGCTTTAATCTAAAAATTATAGTGACCCACCGAAATTAGGAGGTTAATTACATTGCCCAAGAAGAACTGCAATTCATCAAATTATTAATTCAAAGGCTTTTTTTTAGCTCAAAAAATTTTAAAAACCTCTGATTTTGTAAATATCTGGTATTTTCATATCTGGTATATTCATAAGTATTAATACGCATAATACTTTTTTTTGTACACTTTATTTTTTTTAACATCTTTATTGGAGTATAATTGCTTTACAATGTTGTGTTAGTTTCTGCTGTATAACAAAGTGAATCAGCTATACGTATACATATATCCCCAGATCTCCTCCCTCTTGCCTCTCCCTCCCATCCTCCCTATCCCACCCCTCTAGGTGGTCACAAAGCACCAAGCTGATCTCCCTGTGCTATGCGGCTGTTTCCCACTAGCTATCTATTTGACATGTGGTAGTGTATATATGTCCATGCCACTCTAACTTCGTCCCAGCTTACCCTTCCCCCTCCCTGTGTCCTCAAGTCCATTCTCTACGTCTGCATCTTTATTTCTGTCCTGCCTCTAGGTTCTTCACAACCATTTTTTTTTCAAGATTCCATATAGAAACACATAATACTTTTGTGCAACATCTCTTTCAGTTCCACACAGACTTTAACATCTAGGGATATGCAACTACCATAAGGACTGCTGGACTGGGGCAGATTCAGTGAAACCACCATGCTGATTCCAAGTTCAAAATTCCCTCCAGTGGCCCAGCTCCCCTCCCTGAACCCAGGTTTCTGATCCAGACTTCTTCCTTTGGATGAATTCTTTCCTGGGGCCACAAAGTCCTTCCTAAAATTTGCCTTATGTTCTCTAAGCCACCCCATATCACACAGTTGACCAAATACACCAACAGGGCTGAATGGCAGACATTTTTTCCCAAGAAGTATAGCTATATCCAGATAAATCAGTGGTTACAAATAATGTGAAAATGTGTAATGTGTTCTGTCTGGGAACTCCACATGTGGATGTGTACACTCTTTACTCTGGTCAGCTGGGATTCCCCATTATTTATGCATGTCTACCTACCTATCTATATGTGTATACACTCAAGCATACACATATACATATACAAATATGCATAGCTCACATGTTAACATGTATGCACAGGGAAACACATATTTAACCTCTACTGCTTTCTTTCTCCTTCTTGATACCTTCCCCTTCATTGTGTATGTCTCATTGCACTGCACTCAAAGGGATATGTAATCAAAACCTCCTTTTCTTCTGATTGGACTATAATCTCTGGAGCTTTACTTCTTCTCAAAAATATAAAGAAAAGAAGTATAGAATAAAAAGTTATTTAATAAATAATAGTATTAGTTGTGTTGTATATATGAAGAAACAATGAAAGTACAGTTCAGTGTTGGACCTCCATGTTCAGTAAAACAGAAAAAAAGAACACTTTTGAAATAAGAAAGCACTTACTTCTTAAAGTCTTAAGTTCATTCACACATGGCTAAGTGAAGAATGACAATAATGATGGAACCATAGCTTACTCTAACAAAATACTTGGGTCATACAAGGAAGGTTACTAAAAGTATCTACATTGTAACTAGTACTATGCAAGGGTGATGGAGAATAAAAATAAAGTGTACAAGCTCTGTTAAACATTCTTCTGCCACTGAGATAAAGCTATTTTTGAGACAACTTATCTACCATTTGCCAAAAGCAAAGGCTCCCAGCAATATTAACGGTGCTGATCTTCTATCTCTAAAACAAAGGCAAAGTTGAAGAATAAATATCAAAGCACTGGAGTTGAATCAGGAATCATAGATGTGGATGTCATAACTACAATCAGGCACCGTCATACTCCGATTAGCCTCAGTTAGTGAATATTTCACAATATTTTTGTTGATTTTGCTTGCTCACATATCCTAGGCGATCAGAGTTGGAAGGACTTCCAAAAACATTAATTCATTCCACAGACATTTTTGAAAAGCTTAACATTTGTTAGGCACTGGAGTGTCAGTCTGATTCCCCGTACTCTTCCAATAAGTAGCCACTAGTCTCAGCTTGAACGTCTCCAATAAAGGGACCACACTCTTCCGAGATACCTGTTTCATTTGTTAACATCTTTGTTAAAAAGTATTTCTTCAACTGGAAATAATTTGTTTCCCAAAATAAGGAAATGGTAAATACATTTTGGTACTTTCAGTCAATGAAATATTTAATATCATGGAAAATGGCAACAGCAGAATGATAGGTGAAACTTATATATAAAAAGTATGATATTTGATATATTGGCAGAATAAATTGGAGATTTTAATTATCTGAGATACCAGAGGTGATTAGTGAACACAAATTTCACTATAAGATGGGGAGGAGGAAGGGGGAAGGACCTTCTCTCAAAAGTAAACAAATACACAAATAAGTTGATTTTAATATATGGTCATTAAAATTTAGTTAGAACTCTGAGCACCTTTTTTTTTTAACATCTTTATTGGAGTACAATTGCTTTACAATGTTGTGTTAGTTTCTGCTTTATAACAAAGTGAATGAGCTATACATATACATATATCCCCATATCCCTTCCCTCTTGCATCTCCCTCCCACCCTCCCTATCCCACCCCTGTAGGTGGTCACAAAGCACTGAGCTGGGTCATATGGTAGTTCTATTAGTAGCTTTTTAAGGAACCTCCATACTGTTCTCCATAGTGGCTGTACCAATTCACATTCCCACCAGCAGTGCAAGAGTGTTCCCTTTTCTCCACACCCTCTCCAGCATTTATTGTTTCTAGATTTTTTGATGACGGCCACTCTGACAGGGAGATCAGCTCGGTCCTTTGTGACCGCCAGGAGGGGTGGGAACATATGTATGTGTATAGCTGATTCACTTTGTTATGGAGCAGAAGCTGGCACACCATTGTAAAGCAATTATACCCCAATAAAGATGTTAAAAAAAAAAAAAAAGCACTGAGCTGATCTGCCTGTGCTATGCAGCTGCTTCCCACTAGCTATCTATTTGACATTTGGTAGTGTATATAAGTCCATGCCACTCTCTCACTTCATCCCAGCTTACCCTTCCCCCTCCCCATGTCCTCAAGTCCATTCTCTACGTCTGCATCTTTATTCCTGTCCTGCCCCTAGGTTCTTCAGAAGCTTTTTTTTTTTTTTTTAGATTCCATATATATATGTTAGCATATGGTATTTGTTTTTCTCTTTCTGACTTACTTCACTCTGTATGACAGACTCTAGGTCCATCCACCTCACTGCAAATAGTTCAATTTCGTTTCTTTTTATGGCTGAGTAATATTCCATTGTATATATGTGAGCACCTTCTTATAACAAACAAAAAGTGACTAAATGTTGTGATTTTTCTGGAGGGGATGTGATGAAGCTTTTTAAATATAAACTCTCTTATTCTAATGCTACATACGTACAGAAAAGTGAATAAACGATACCTGTAGATCTCAGTGAATTAACACAAAGCAAACACACTCAAGAAACCAGCCAGATCAAGAAATAAAACAGTTTGAAAACCACAGTAGCCCTCCTCATGGCCCTCTCTGTTGCTAACCCTCTCTAAGTAACTACTAGCTGGACTTTTAACACCGTAGATCAGGTTTGCCTGTTTCTTAACACTGTAAAACTTAAATCATATATTAGGCAGTTTTGTTTCTTTCTTCAACATTATATTTTAAGGTTCATCAAATATTATTGTATGTGATAATAGCTCATTCATTTTCATTGCTGCATGATGTTTCACTACATGAATATATCACAATTTATCCGTTCTAATTTTGAGGAGCATTGGTTTGTTTCTGCTTGTTTGCTATTAGTAATATAATGTGTATAAATATACTTTACACATATTTTTCGTAAACACATCTTGGTGTACACAATTCTACTGGGTATGTAGCTAAAGGTGTAATGCTAGGTCATAAGGTATGCATATGTTCAGATTTAGTATAAACTGTTTCGAACTCAACTGTATCAGAAAAAATGGTGAGTTCCATAACAAAGTTTTCAGTTTTGCCAAAATACTCTAGGGCTCTATCAACTTCCCCTAGAGTTTTCTTACTCCTCTTACAAGCAAATTATTCTCCCTGCCCCTCACTTTTCTTTTTAAGCATCTACCATGCCACAAATATTGCAGGTGTTCTCTTATTGGACTATCAACAGGTTAAGTTCAACCAGAATTTCAGAAGCTTTGCTGTTCAAACTGTTTTCCAACATCATTCTCAGCGAGTTAATAAAATCCTTAATCTTTTCCAAAAACCATAATTTGACTTTGCACCTATTTGCATTATATTTTTGAAAACAGTCCTTTCTAACTTGTATACAAAAATCAGCAGAACACTGACTAAGAAGGAAACTGACTGAATGGGTGAGTTTAAAAAAATGTGATGCTAAGTAGGAATTTTTGAGTGGAAATAAACGTTACAAATGTTCAATTTGCTGAGAAATAATATCTTCCTTTTCTTCCCTATGCAACTAATAACTGTTAGAAGTCTAATAATGACCACTTAATTTGAATATTGTACACAAATAAAATCTTGAAAGAAAATATACCAAACTATTTCTTGGTGGTGGGATCAAAAGTAATACTGTTTTATTTTAGTACTTTCTTCCATTTTGTACAATAAATACATATTATTTGTATAAGCAGAAAATATCCATAAGCATTAGACTAAAAGTGAAATTTGCTCCTCTTTCAACATCTACTCATTGGTCTTTTTTTCTGCTTTATGCAACTACACAGAATAAATTTAGCTTATTTTCCACATGAGAGCTCTTGAAATAGTTTATAACAGTTATGGTTGTTTCTTCTTCATAGGATAAATACCTCCAGATCATTCTACAGTTCTTTCTATGACATAGTTTCAGGACCCTCTGTAATGTAACTGCTCTCCTTTGGACATACTCTAGTTGTGTTTTTCCAGTTATATATTGTAATAGAAATATGTACATAATAGAAGCCAATGGAGACTTTTAAACAACCAAACTTACGGATTTCCTAAAATGTGTGGTAGTTTTTTTAGTTGTATATGGTTATTAACAATAAAATTCCTGCTACAATATTCAGTCTGGATAATAAAATACAGTTTATAAGCACTGAAAATATAAACATTTCTCCTATTTATGAAAATAATTTGAACTTCCTAATTTAAATTTGCAAGACTAATAAACTCATTACTTTGATGTTTGCTTTAATGTATTTCAAATTCTATGCTACACATGAATAAAAGGAGTGGTGGGCATAGCTGCATTTGTTTTTCTCCCAAATGGACTAATAACACAAACGGTTCTACAATGATTAAATTCAATACATCGTATTCTCTTCTGTTTATAAACAGCATAAGCTTATCAGTATTATTTTTACCTCCCAAACCAAAAATCTAGTTAAGAAAATAGGGTAATATTATAGACCATGATTTTGGCAAGGGATAGAAATGTTTCTGTGAAATATAAGAATAATATTAAAATAAACAGCACGATGAAGTATTTCTTCACATAAGGTTATTTCAGGTGTCAATATATTTTATCACAAATCATTTTAAACTCTCTCCTATTTTTATTTTCATACCACTGACTCATATCTAGATTTGGATTTTCAAAAGGTCAACAATGCCATAGATACACTAAGGTCAATAAACATTTTCATTATTTTAAATACATCAATAATCCCATACTATTTTTAGGGTTGCAAGAAAGAATCTATCAACATGGGAACTCAACATTTATCCAAACATCTGGGAATTTTTTTTTAATGTAAAGCTCACGTGCTCATAAGCATTCACTGATTAATATTCACTGGGGCAATTTTTTGTGTGTAATAGAGAAACACTGGAGACAGACTAAAACCCAACATTAGGAAAAAATTTAATCACATAGATAACATGCAACTGTTAAAAACTGAGAGTATTTACAGCTTTCAACATATAAGGTTGCCCTTGATATTTTACTGTGTTAAAAAAAAAAAAAGCATCTTGCAGGAAAATATACATATCACAAACACATACAAACACACACAAGCACAATTGTATATTTGTAAATGAATAGCAGAAAATTTGAAAGAACCATATTATTAACAGTGCTTTCCTCAAGGAAGTAGAAGTACAGACAGAAAGAGAGCTTTAGTTTAGTTTTGTTTTTACTCATAACATGATTTTTTGTAATACACATCTATTATTTTTGTAATTTAAATAATTTTAAATTACAAAATTTAATAATTTAATTTAAATACCCCAAAATATAGTTTACATGAAGAGCAGGTTTAGAGTAAAGGAGAAGATTTGACTCCAAAATGTATCCCTAACCTTTTTCTTTTTTCGAGTCTTGTCAAATTTGTGCTAAACACATTCTTTTTTAATCTCTTTATTATACCCACCCCCAACCTTGGCATGTGAAGGAATAGTGACCAATGCTGATGAATGGCTGGCTTTAGAGAAGTGATGTTATACACACCAACCTAGAAAGCCATGAATAAAATCTGAATATGACAATAAACTATTTTTGGCCATCTTCTGAATTCCAAATTAGATACAGTGCTCTAACTTTAGTGGAAGCTCTGTGTATGTGTCTGAGTGTGGGAGCCAACAAAGGGTAGTGTTTGTCCCACTGAATTTAAATGTCTCTGCATATTATCCTCTTGGCTGGCCCAATGACAGACCCTTGCCAGGCCTACTCTCTTTAAGTAGAGAGCTACACTTTTTAAATAGAGCTTACTTGTAACAGGGAATGGTTCTCTTTCCTTGTGCTCAAATTTTGTTCTTTAAGGAGCAAATGAGCCTTTATGCCATCAGTAGCTCATGCACAAACCCAAGATGTGTCTGACTTGTAAGCAGGTTTTTGTTCAAAAGGTTAAATAATAGTCTTCTTTTTATTCTCTCTTTTTATTTCCAGCACCTAATGAAAAGGTCAAATCACTTTGTCAGGATATTTCCATATACTTCTGTCAACTATCTTTTTTACCCATTTAACTATCCATGCATAAAAGGAGTATTTGATTCAGGCAGGCTGAAGTTTCAAAACAATGCCTTCATTTCTAACTCTCTGTAAACAGCTCTGCCTCTAGGCATTTGGGAAGAGATAGGCCTGGTTATAACACACACAAAAACAACTGCTGGCACTGATGAACAGTATTGAGTTTAAATTTTCGTTAGAAAAAGGCTCAGAAAGCTCTGTGAACATCAACTCATATTATCACAGGTACTTCTTTTTTTAATAATGTTAATATGCAATGTCAACACAATTATAGGGGTCACCCAGCATTATATATTTTAGCATTAATTATACCCATAACAACATAGGGAACTCATTTAGTGAGCAGAAAATGTCAAATATGTAAAGTCGATTAACACCACCATATAGAACATAATGTAAATATATAAACAAATTACACAACTCATTCAAAATAGCTTGCAGTGAAAACAATGGAGTAATCACTAAAAAAAGTTAAAGTAACTCAATATAATTGGATTTATATTACTACTTAAAGAAAGTTGTGACTTGAACTAATAGAGCTAATTTTACCTTCCATGATTAGTGAAAGCTGATTATAGTTAAGTATGTAATCCGTTGCCATGATATGATTATTGTCTTAAGAAAATGCATAATTCATTTTTCTGCAGCTGTGAATTCTTATACAGTTGATATGGCGAATGCAACCGCCTGCTTTTCTGTAATACAAATACAGCTTTTCCCAGCTGTCTGAAAGTGGAGAGTTCCTATGAAACCTTTAGTGAGCTGTAATAGCGTAAAGCAAAAAAACAATCACCTTAGAACACATCTTGCTAACTGACGCACAAATTAAGTGGAGATCAAGCACAGACACTCACAGACACAGTTCAAAGCGATAACTGATTGAGGCTGAGACACTGAGTGTAGTTCCCTGGGAAGGAGCTTGGTGGCGCCACTCTCACTGCTCCTGCACTACTGAGACTCACTGCAAAACAAATGCTGAACGCTGTTTGGTTTTAGCTTTTCGCCTTTTTTCACAAAAGTGAAAATCCTCTTCAAATTTCTTTTGGTTAGTGAAAACAGGTATGTAAGTTTTTTGTAATAACGAAGTGGAATAAAGCGAACTTTGGAAAAACAGTGGTGTATTGTATTGGTAATGGGGGGAGCATAACCTTCTCAGGTCAGAGAATGATTAAGCTCTTGCACAATTTGAGAAACTCACATTTAACTAACATTTTCAGTCCTGAATCTTACATTGGTTGTATATTCTAGGGAAATTTAATCATTAAATGAAGGAGATGATAAAGATAATATGTTCTATTCTCAGTACCTACAAATTAAATGGATGAAAGTCTTATTATGACAAAAATGATAAACAGTACTTGATTCTAATGAAGAACAGGAGGGGTTAAAAAAACGCCACTTTCTGAACAATGACAACAGAATTGTGGTATCATTCACAGCTTATATTTTGGTACCAAACATTTATCTTAAAATCACAGTTGGCACTATTTTATTTATTCACTAGTGCTTCCTCTGGGCATGGCATAGAGTGAAGAACCATTAACATGCAAGGAAAAAAAGAAGTTCCGACAAAGTCAAATAACCAGACTCTACTGTATCTAGGAAACCATCATCTCATCCCATGTGCTTAATAATAATAAATATATTTGGAAATAGCAATTTAAATACTAAAGTAAGTATGGGATATACAGTGCTTGGAGGATAAAAATATAGTGATCTAGTTTCCCTTTTATTTACAAGATATGCCACTTAGTATGTAGAAAATATATGCTGAGATGTCTATTCAGAGACTTATTTCTTTATTGATGTTGATAGTAAATCACTATCTTCATTAGTAACTGCCATAGCCAGAATGAAGCTTTTCTCCTCCTGTTAGATAGATAGATACATACATACATACAAACATACATACATACATTTGCATATATATGTGTGTGTGGGTATATACATGTGTGCATAAATATGTATATATATATGGATTGTAACATCTGCGTGTGTGTGTGTACAAATTCACACTGGATTCTATTGTCATACAAAGCATTTTTAAGTTCCTACATTCTATTTTATAAATGAAGGGTGGTGTTCTGCTAGTTGACTCAAGAGTTAAACATTTGGTCTTAATATATCTATCTATATCTATCTATCTACACATATATCTTGAGAGCTTCGCTAATATTTACTTCCAGGGCTAATATTATTATTATTAAAGCATAACATGTTTTTTTTTTAGAATGGACCATAACTAACACCTGAAAAGCCAAAACTTAAAAAAAAAAGCATCCTCAACGTATCACTAGTGCTTACTTCCTGTTTATTTAACTCTATTTCCTTCTGTGAGGTATATGTGTGTGCTCCCTGTAATATAACCGTTTCCAACCTGGTTTTATGAGAGAAATGAGACTATTTACCCATTGGTCTTCTTCAGTTAAATTTTCTGTTAGAGAAAATACAGTTACATTAAATTACTGAATAATTTTCCCTGATGTCATAGTACACAAAATTAATGCTAAAATATAACATCTGATCCCTGTGGAAATTATAATCAAAAGCAATGAGAGGAGTTTCCTTCAGAAAAATGTCAAGTCAATAAACCACTTTAAGTGAAGTTGGGCTTTATCATCCCTGGCTAGTCAGTGATTACTGAGATTCTACCTCAATTCTATGGATGTGCGTTTGTATCAGGGCAGGAACTATTGTGAATTCTTTATCTGTGGTACCCTGGCAAATCAGGGTTCCCGTTGAGTTGTACTGGTTCAGGAGAATAATTCAGATATTAGGAGTCAATCAGCCATCAGCCTGGGTGCCTGGGGCATACACTGTAGCTGAATCCTCAAATATGCCCCCTTGAGAATCATATCAGCCCCATATCAAAGTCACCTTCCCTGGTTTGAAGCTGTACATTTGTGTCTGGGCTGGGATTGAATGAGCCTCTGGGGATATGGGCAAACCAGCTGCTAATTAACCAGGCACTGTCTTGACTACCCAACCATTGAAAAGCCTAGAGAGAAGGAAAAAATATAGATTTCCCATGGTGCTACAGCGTAAAAAAATTATAAATAGATATTTCAAAGTAGTAGTATGGTGTAAACTTCCACTCAAAAGGATAAAACGTATTATCGACAGTTTAGTTTTATTACTCTGAGAATTGCAGTATTTCAGGTAATGCAGGCTTTTACAAACCCATTGAAAATCCAAGGTATTTAACTGACTGTGGACACCCGCTAATGAAGATAAAGATGAATACAGGAATATATTAGGGGAAGTAGGGGTGGGAGGGCAGAGAGGAGGATGTACCACGATCACTTGTGTGTAAGTCTCAGCTTTGCAGGAAAGTGAGTCTAGCAATTGGGGAGGGGTGTGTGTGTGTTTGGGGGTGTATTTGGCCTTTTCTATTGTTTCATATTTCTTATTTCCAAGCATCAATGTGAATCTTAGTCTGCTTGAAGTAATGTATCTTGTAAGAGAAATGAGTGTGACAAAGTGAAAAAAAATAGTTCTTCCCATCCAATCACGACAACTAATACAGGGGTGGAAAATTCTAAATGTTGATAGGAAAGAAATCCTGTGTATAATATCAGTGTACATAAGGATAGTCATTGGTCATCTATTACCTTTAATTTGCTCTCACTTTGAAGAGTCCCTGCATTGGGAAATGAAAATTTGTGTGAAAATTAACTTCCCCTGGGTAACTCTGCTGCCCTTTCAAACTTACAAATGCCTCTCTGGATAGAAGATGGATAAAAGAGGAGGGCTCTTATATAGTTTGTTTTGTTTTAGATTTCTAAAATGTAAGTTTCCTAAGAGGCTCACCTCAAAACAGGTGAATATTGAAAAATGTCTTTGGAATGTAAGATAATTTGCAACCTATATTATGCATGTGTGAAAGTAAAAGCTGAAATAAATCACAACGCATTATTTCCAAGGAAGTGTCATACTACTACGTTAAAAAATAGATTTTATATGTGCATATACGTGTGCATTTGTGTACTTTTAAATCCTTCTAAATATATTTATTTAAGAATTTAACATTTTGCACACAAGTGCTAAATTATATTTTTAAAAAACTCACAAAAGATAAGAGTAAATCCAAAATGGAGAGAAAGAAAAATGACAAATGTCCAAGTAAAATACAGTAAGAGCTGACAGATGATATGGGTGAAGTGATCTAACAGTTTAAAAAGAAAACTGGCCAAATGTCTACATAGCACTGGATATGAAAGAGCTTATGATATTTTCATGTGCAATAGAATGACATGGTCTTAGACATACAAACGTTAGACCTAGAAGGGACTTTGATTCATTATCTGGGTTACTCCTTCAGTTTTTACTCTGATTCATTATCTGGGTTTCTCCTTCGGTTTTTATTAACATTTGATATTACTCTATCCATTCTATATATGAAGGACAAGGTCCAGAGAAGTTCATCATGTTGCCAAAGTCTCCAAGAGCGAAGAGAGGTTAAGTTGGAACTAGAAGCCAGATCTTTCTCCTAAGGCACTGCCTATATCATTAACTCTTATTATGGAATTGGCTTCCAAAACATTAATAAGGAAGCCCAAAGGTCAAGCAGCTTTCATAAAAGATGGTACTTACATATAAGAGTATCAGGACTCATAAAAGATACATATAAGGCTGTAGTAAGAAAAAGGATCAAGTAGATCCTAGCTTTACATATTTTGTGTCTGTTTATTATGGCAAATGTAGTTGTTATGGCTTTTGAGAATCACCAGCATCAGAGAGAAAAGGTGTGAGAGAGAGAAAATAAAGTTTTATAAATAATACTTCCAACACGTTTTGTGCACTCTGTTACTTTCGATCCTGTGTTTAAAAATGGTCTCAACCCACTAAATTGATTTCTCAAACTATAATACTAATAGGTCTCCTCATCAGTGAGAAGACAATAGTAATGAAGGCCAGGACCTCTCAGGTTGTTGGACCAAGAAATGCCCAGGGTTTCTTAGAGGACTGAAGAGGAAACAGTGGCAGTGGGCATATTAGCATCTTCACTGCAGAGGCTCTTAGGAACCTGATGGAGTAGAAATGAACTGGGCAAAAGATCTCGAGTCTTTTGATTGTCAGTCAGTCAGGGTTTAATTTGTTGCCTTGACTTAACCAATTTTAAACATTTCAAAGTTTAACATTACTGTTAGAAAGTCAAATTACAATTTTCTTCCAGTATTTATATATGACTATCAATATTTTTAGAATTTAAGAGAATGAGAGAAGAGATGAAGAAAGAGGCAGAATGGAGGAAACAGTGCACAGAGTTACAGAGAGAGAATCAAAAAGACAGAGAGAGATTGACTGAAAACTCCTATATGTGGCAACTTTCCCATTTTAATTCTCTGGGATTACCAGAAGAGAAATTTTAGCATGATTCAAAACCAACAGATCCAATTAGTAGTGAACTATGCAGTATAAATTAAGTGCTTGTCAAGTGGGGGCTAATCAGATTCATCCAAAATTACATGATGCACATTCTACATAAGTCCAGATAGTAAAGATGAAGTCATACCATGACGTGCATACACTTTATATCTACTATTTGGTAACTGCAGTGTTCAAAAATAAACTTACATTCAGTAATCCCCTTTGACCTTAATAGCATATAGGCAGGGATAATATAGAACTTCTGTTGGTTTCTAAAATATTATTAAAAGTTTAGCCCTGTAAAGTTAAAGCAATTTAGAAGTTTAGGGAATAAAAAGAGAAATTACCCCCCTCCCAAAGTTAACAACTGTTAAGTTTGCTGTATATGCTTCCAGATGCCCCTTTCAACTATGCATTTATGTGCATACACACACACTAGATAGACAGAAAGATTGATAGATAGATAGACAGACAGGTAATAGACGTAGCATATAGTTTCTGTTCACTTCTGCAATGTCTTGGACCTTTCCATGTCTAGATACACATCTCTATCACATCCTAATTTACAGATATGTCATAATTTAACACTTCTCCAATCACCTTGTGATTGTAAACAAAAAGCCTATGTGCATGAGTTTGCACAAATGTATAAATATGTAGATGTATAAGTAGAGTCTAAAAAGTCCAATTGCTTGCAAAGTATTATATTTAAATTTTTAAATGACAAATTGACCTGCAAAATGTTTCCAATAATATATCAGAGTGCCCAGTTCCCCATACCATTACCAACACTGCGTAATACCAATCTTTTAAAAAGTTTTACCAATGCTCAGGGTGAAGAAAGGTATCTCATAGTAATGTTTTCTTCTTAAGTGTATGTCATATGGCCATTTGCATATCTCCTTCTATGAATTTTGTTTGCATAACCATTGTCCATGTTTGCATTGAGTTTGTCTAGTGATCTGTAGGAACAATTTATGTTATTTATAGATTTATGGTATATATTTACCCAGCATCTAACATATATGTTACATATATTCTCTGTCAGTCTACAACATGTCAAATTTGTAATCTTTTTCTATATGGCTTTTGAAGTATATATTTTGATGGTAGGAATTAAAAAGAAAAATTACAGATGAGCACAGAGGAACTCAAGGGTTTAAGTGATTTGTCCATGGTCACATGGGTATACACTGGTGACTCAGAGGGTCGGACTTCAGTTGGCTGGAGTGCCTTTGGTTGGAGCTCAAACGAACTACAGTAACAAAAAAGCTGTATGATATTTCTGGCTGGCTTTATCTTAGTGTTCTCGAATATATTATACATATATAAACATGCACACATACCACACACACACATACCCGTATAACTCTTTTAAAATTCTTCTTTTACCCTCATACATAAAAGACTACTTTCCACAGACCATTTTAGCTTCACATGAAGTGACATTGAGCCTAAAATCAACTTTAATTAAAATCAGCTCAAAAAATCTGATACTGAATTGCCAGGGCTAGGAAGAGATTTACAGAGTTTTAACGAGTAAATAAAGCCTCCAGCCCCATTGGAAGAGAGCCTTAGAAATCCCTCTTGCTCACATTAGCCTCATGCTATAGAGAATCATCAGTTAATAATATGTATGTAAGTGGTATCAGTATAGTTAGATTTATTCATCAGTAAATGATATGTACCAGAGTTTGGATTTCAGGACCATCAATCCTATTATTTGCATCATATCAAATTTATTCCTTATCCATCTACTTCTTGCCTCAATAAATAAACAATGCTAAACCACCATCTACATTTCATTATCTGGTTACTGCTAACACATGGATGATTTGGAACTATAAATTGTATATACAAATAAAGCCTCATTTAGCAATGCAAATTTTTATGAAAACATAATATATTGAACTTACAATTTACAAGGTACAACCATTTGTAGCAGATGTTAAATGTTTTATACCCCTTTGCTTGCAAAGAAGTTAAATGAAATATTTATTGTATATGTGAAACATCGAACAGTCCCTCATGATAGTTCCACAACTTAAAATTAAGACAGATGGATTTCTAAAGATCAGTCTGTCTTGAAATCAGTATGAAAACGAAACAACTACATATGAATTTTTTAAAGAAAAATGAATGGAATTGAGGAATCTTTTCCTATTTACTGTACCATCATTTCACAAGAGTTTCTGATAGATTTACACCAACTTCCAACAACTACAGACTTTTTCCATTAAGATCACTACCTAAACATTTGAGATAGGAGACCAAAAAATAATCTTTGCACAATTTTATTCGGAGTAGAAATCTCCTAAAAAATATCATTTCAATCAAATTGTGACTGAACAATAATAACGGACTTCAGCAGTAACAGATTTTTAAAAATTTACTTTTTCTCATATATCACTTCAATATCTTCAAAGAAAATATGTAATAGCCATCAAAATAAGTATTGTATATTTATTATTAGTAGTACTTCTAGTATAGCACAAATATTATTTATTTAAATCTTGTTGACATAATCCATATAACCACAGACTTTGATCCTCTTGTGCAGAACCCTTCCTTCTAGATGTTTCAAGCACAAAAAACGAACATTCACATTTCCAACATAATCCTCAGTGTTCACTATGTGGAAAGTAGCATTATTCCCAATTCTAGGTGAAGATGCAAACAGTAGTAAATCAGAAAGCCCCCAATGTGAGAGGCTGGGGATAGCTTGCATCACCAGGCTTGTGATGAGCAATCTACGCCAATTTTCACAAAAGTTTTTCCATTCATTAATTTAGGATTTACTGGTTGTCTACCACGTGCAAGACCCCTTACTAGGAACTGGAAATTCCACCCCCTCCCAGATAAGTTAAAGTATATGCCCTCATGGGAGTTCATAATCTATCAGAAGAAACAGATAAGTATAATGGTTACAAAACAACATGCTCAACAGAGGAATGGAAGAGGGAGCTGGCAGTGGGAGCAGAGAGCAAGAAGGTGCTTCCCAAGAGCAGAGACTCTGTCACGATGGCCGCTGTAATACCAGTACCCAGCTCAGAGGTGGAGTCTAGTGGGTGATCAATAAGCATTTGTTAAGCGGCTAGATGGATAGATGAATGGAAGCTTGACACTCTCTTGGAGAAAGAAAGCAACAATTGATAGATATGGATTTTGAAAGACATAATTAGATTTGTCAGACAAATAGGGCTAAATAAACAGTTGGGCTTAGGCACAAAGGCCTGGATGCATGTTTTATTCAGAACCCTTCAAATAGCACTTGTTCAGCGAGAATGTGAGCAGAAATGCACAGGACGTAAGACTGAAGAGGTAAAAAGGACACACTAAGGAATTCTGATTTTATGACGAAGGCAGTGGAGATGGAATTCAGCACAGTGTTCTTTCTATACCTACCAAACTCTCAATAAATCTTTGTTGAATAAACTGAATAAATGGTTTTCTCACAATACATAAAGAAATTAATGCTGAAATATGGAGAAATTGATATGTAATTCACAGTCACTCAAATGTATCACAGTCACTCAAATGTATCATACAGTATTGAAACCAGTATATAATTCCTTCATTCATCAATACAGCAGGCAGTGATTTAACATTTATTTTTTAAGACATCATAGGGGTAGAAGAGAATAATAATAATGCTACCAGAAATGATTATACATCAGCAAAGATTCATTACATGTATTTAGCTTTCTGTTTTCAAAACCCATTCACAGTATCTCATTTGGTCGTTCCTTGATTTGGAGTTCACAGTGTTACTGGGGATATAATGCATAGGTATTAAAAATACCCACAAAATTAAAGCATAACAGCTTTTGATTAGTATCAAAATGAGTGTCACGGACTTGGAAGAAAAAAATGGCAAAGTTGCATAGCCATGGTATGCCCATATTATGGGAGTCATTTTCCCAATTCTCCTGGCTTTATCAGGCTGGGACCCTTAAAAATATGAGAGGAGGGCTTCCCTGGTGGCACAGTGGTTGAGAGTCCACCTGCCAGTGCAGGGGACGCGGGTTCGTGCCTCGGTCCGGGAAGATCCCACATGCCGCGGAGCGGCTGGGCCCGTGAGCCATGGCCGCTGAGCCTGCGCGTCCGGAGCCTGTGCTCCGCAACGGGAGAGGCCACAGCAGTGAGAGGCCCGCGTACCACAAAAAAATCAAAAAACAAACAAACAAACAAACAAATATATATATATATATATATATATATGTGAGGAGACAGGACTTCCCTGGTGGCACAGTGGTTAAGACTCTGCGATCCCAATGCAGGGGGCCCGGGTTGGATCCCTGGTCCAGGAACTAGATCCCACATGCATGCCACAACTAAGAGTTCACATGCCACAAGTAAGGAGACAGTGAGCCACAACTAAGGAGCCCCCCTGCTGCAACTAAGACCCAACGCAACCAAATAATTATTTTTTTAAAAATATGAGAGGAGAAATCCAAGGAATCTCTCCTACTTTTTTAACCTCAGAGAAGTAAAAAAGTCAAAAGCCTTTGAAATTTAATATATCATTTTACATGATTACTGTATCTAACCATTAATTTCTTTCCATCCTCTTACAGGTTCCTTAAGGTTTCATTTTGTTGAGTTTTGTATCCACAGTGCTTCATCAATATAGAAGCAGTTTCTAGAACAGTGTGTGCATCATAACACTGATACAGTGGGTTGTGGGACAGGATGAAATGAGGTGGGATGTGATAAGAAGGGATGGAAGGGAAGGAAGGGAAGGAAGCAGAAGGAGATGGGAGGGACAGAAGAAGACAGGAGAGAAAAGGAGAGGCAAGGCATGGCATGACTTGGGGAGGCTAGGCTAGGCTAGAACAGAATAGAAAATATCAGAGTCCATTACATATGGTGAGGGTATTATATTAATGAAACTTATGCTGCAATTATATGTATGTGTGCAAATAAACAGAATTTAAAATTAGTTTATTATTGTATGTTGTGGTCACAACTTTGAGAAACACTAGTTTAGGAGAAGAAGCTTTAAATTCAGACTCAGACAACTTCCAGCTTTTGCATTCCTGGCTCTTGGCCTTTGACAAACTAACTGCTCAGAAGCCTCAGTTTCCTAATGTGAAATAAGGATGATATTCTTTACATTTTAGAACTGATATAACTTTTAAAATTTAAATGAACTAATGTGTGAAATGCCTATAAGAGTTCCTAACACCCCAGAAGCAGTCATAAATTATCGGCATTATTTTACATAGTAATCTCTTGGGAAATTTTACTTGAATGCAACTGAAATGAGTTCTTCATATATTTTAATTAACTACTGAAAATATAATTTAAAGAAGAATCTAGTGTATTTAGAAGAGTCTATATTTGATGTCAGCTCTCAGACTCAATGGGAAATGCATCTATCAACAAATAGCATAGGAATTCCATGATTTGGTTCAAAGAAATTTTGAATTTTTGCCTCTCCAAGTTTAAACTACATGCCTTGCATTCATTCTTGAATTTCTTGCAACAATATGGGGAAATTATATCAAAGACATGTAATCTATATTCCTCTTTGTTTTTATTACAAACATTACAGTGTAAAGAAAGTTTAAAACACACACAAACTCAAACTTCCACTGGCCATCTGTAATTGAGAACATGAAAAGAAGTACCAACATCCAATGAAAAGTAACTTTTCGGGACTTCCCTGGTGGTGCAGCGGTTAAGAATCCGCCTGCCAATGCAGGGGACGCAGGTTCGAGCCCTGGTCCAGGAAGACCCCACATGACGTGGAGCAACTAAGCCCGTGCACCACAACTACTGAGCCTGTGCTCTAGAGCCCACAAGCCCCAACTATTGGGCCTGTATGCCACAACTACTGAAGCCCGGGCGCCTAGAGCCTGTGCTCCGCAACAAGAGAAGCCACCGCAATGAGAAGCCCGCGCACCGCAACGAAGAGTAGCTTCCGCTCGCCGCAACTAGAGAACGCCCATGCGCAGCAACGAAGACCCAACGCAGCCAAAAATAAATAAATAAATTTAATTTTAAAAAGAAACATCAAAAAAAAGAAAAGTAACTTTTCTACAGGCGTGGAAGGATGGGTAATGCATTTGTAAATAAAGAGAAACAAAATACCATGAGCACCGGCTAAATTAAAGAAGGTGGTGGTGGAAGGCATAAGACGAAGGAAAGAAAATGAGGAGAAAGTAGACTAATTCTTAGCAATTATTCATGTTTTCATGGCAGATATTTTTCTAGGCATAGGGGATACAGCAGTTCCAAAACAAAGTCTCTGCCTCTGTGAAGTTTATGTTCTACTCAGGGGTGACAGACTATAAACAACCAAATAAATACATACCCTGCTGGCTGGTGAAGAGCACAAGCACCGTGGAGAAACCAGAGTATGGCGAAAAGGAGTCTGGGGCGGGGTAGGGTGTGGTAGGGGTAGCATTGCTATTTTACACAGGGCAGTCAGCAAAAGTCTCTCTAAGAAGGTGACAATTGAGCACAGCTCTGAAGATGTATGCAGAGAGCCACACAGATATCTGGGATATAAGGTCTATCTATCTGACCAGCAGGAGTAGCACGTACAAAGGCACCAAAGTGGGTTGTGCTTGGCGTGTTGGCAGTATGGCAAGGAAGCCCGTGTGGTAGGAAACAGTGACAAGAGATGAATTAGAAGGAGGGGAGCCACAGATTCTTACAGGCTCTGGGATACATGTTTGTTTTTTACTCTGAGAAAGATGAGAAGCTACTAGAGAGTTCTGAGCAGAGGACAGACATGGTATGACTTCTGAAAGCGCACTTGGGCTGCCAGATTTAGAATAAACCAGGGCAAGGTGGGAGGCCACGGAATTTAGAATAGAAGCAAAGAGATCAATTAGAGTATTGCAGTAGCAGCTAATAGGATTCAATGACAGATTGGGTGTGGAATGGGAAAACTGTCCCAGTTAAGGTAGATATAGGAAAGTGAAATTCTAAAATGAATAAAAGAGTGAATGAGTAAATTATTAAGTAGAGAAGGGAGGCAGGAAGACAGGAAGAAGGAAGAATTTTGCATGCAAATATTTACATTGAGAGAACTCAGAATAAATCCTATCCCTGATAATGACTAAGTATTCACCGGCAGCTGTGGCTGGGTGGCTAGGCAAGGTACTGCCTTGGAAAAGATGAGACTCTAGGCATGAACGAGCACCTATGTTTCTTTAAGGGCTTGACTTAACTACAACAGGAATTTACGAATAGAACAGAGCCTTCAATTTGAAATAATCAGTCAGTTACTAGAGGGAAAGCATATTAGTTGTAGTGCCTGCAACAATTGGTTGTTACTCTCCAGCCGGCTAATACCAGCCAGGTAATGAAGGTAATTGTACTAAGGATCAGAGTTGAACTCCTACAGAGAAGCAAATGCATTCATTGCCAATATTTCATCATTCAGAGCTACTTTTCTTCTTTTCCTAATATGAAAGCTATGAAAGGAAAAAAAAAAAGGCCCCTGAAAGTGCTATTATTAAGACCAAAAACTAATTAGTCATCGCTTCCCAAAGTGTTATGTGAAATGTCTCCAGAAATAATGGTCTGCTTTCTCAGATTTTATAGGTTTGCTGAGTCTAGCGTTCTCTGGAATTTCCTGTTTCCTTTGCTAGGGAGGATTGAGTAAACTTTACAAGTCATCTTGAATAACACAAGCCCTTCAATAAAGGCAATCATTTGTGGATTCATAAAGTATACAACTAGACTTGAAATAAGGATGAGAGTGGTAAATAAAAGTAATTCCAAGATTGTGTATATGAGTGTGAATAAACTGTATGGTTATTATAGGCCTGTGGTAGTCATTTTATACTCTTTGAAGATACTGGATGAAAAATTCACATTTCCTTTCAGGGTGTTCAAATGTCAAATAAATTATGGTCTGAATATGGTAACCCAATGCCCCAGTGCTTGTAAATAATTTGGGCCAATTCAATTTTAAATTCTATAGATATCCCTGGATAAAAGCTGCTGCTTGATATTAAGTACCATTGTCACTGAACTTTAGTAAAATGTTCAGATTCTATGCTTCTCACTAAGATTAAAAAAATTGTACTAGAATTTGTGTAAATGCTGCCACTGATGTGGAAACTCACTTGGCAAACTAAAACTTAGAGAGAAAGAATGACAAATGACTTTGGCACAGCAGCTGTCTTCAGAGGGTCCCATGAACAAAAGATAATAAATATAAACCACTGACAGTTCTTTTCTAAAACTCTCGATGTATGCCAATCAATTCCATGAAATCACCCTTCCTGATTTAGTCACATGTGGCTCTTAATTATGCCTGACTTATTCAGAAGAAATATTATATACGTTTTAATACCTAAAATGCAAAAAATGAATCTGCATGTCGGCAATTGTGTATCCACATATCACCATGCTAATTATATGGGGTCTATTCCCCACTGAGAGCCAGCAACTATTCAGTCATGTCCAAAGTGCAAAAGTATTTCTCTTTTGTTGTCTCTTCCCAAAGTTGAAAAATATATGCTGGCCTGGTAGAAGGCAAGTTGACATGAATTCATTACGAGGGGATATCATTATTAATGTACAAAAAGGACGCATTATAAGACATATGATAATTCAACCTATATGCACAGATCACAAGGACAGTGTTAAAGAGGCTTGCAGTTGATTCTAGAAAGATAACCTTGGATGGAGCTTGCCAGGGAGAAACTTCCTCTTAATATTTTCTATAAATTTAATGTATAATGAGTATTTAAATGTTAACTCTCCAGAATCATAACCCACATAGCACTTTATTCTTCCTGCCAAAGCACTGATAATTTAGTATTAACTGGAAAAGGGAGAGCCTCCTCTGGAGCCATGTGTAAGACTTAGTTAAATGTTAAAATTTGCCAAAGAGGTCATACACTTCGATATTTTCAAAATCTAAAATTCAATTTAGTTGACAAGCTTTATCAGGAAAATCAGAAAGCAGCTCTCTCTCTAACATGTGTCACCTGCCCACTCAGCTGTGAATGGAGAAATGTGTCACGCCACCTTCAACTCAGCATTTTTCTTTCATGATGAGATGAGAACTTGCTGGATAATCTTAGCTCCTATCCAATTTCAAAATAGAGTGCTTGTGGTACATCTCGGATGTAAACTGTCATTTTACAACTATTTCTATATTTGCTTGAACAAAATTTTCTGCAAAACTAATTTTGTCGATAATAATTTTGTCTATTTCTGAAATTTTTTAATCTACCTGGACACAATCCTGCAAGCTGTCTACAAATTCCTGTCCAATTAATTTTACTAAAAGCAAAAAGGTTCAACTTCCTGAAGGCTGTCTTTTCTCACAAGAAATGAGAGGGTTTACTATCCCTAGAGACTAAAATTCATAATGATATTTTCATTGTCTTTCTTAAGTAAACCACAGATAACTTTGTCACATAACATATGAGTAATCTGAATACAGAATAAAACATTCTTAATTGGAAAATCACAAAATATTTTACTATCATTGCTATCATTTCATTTAACTATTAAAGCCTAATGGGGGGGAATGTAACATTAGATTTTTTGATGATCTTTTTGTAAAACTCATATAATCATACAACATCTGTAAAGGCAAAATAGAAATAATGCTAAATGTTTTCCTCTTCTGAGGAATGTTGTCATTACAAAAGAAAAAGAACTCTGAAAAATGAAACCTCCATATAAGCACTCTATATCAGTAAGCATAAAAAACTAAAACCTCTAGAATTTATATCAAATTTTACATTTTTCCTATTCATTTTGTCCTCCAAATATTCAAAGCAAAACATAAACAGACTCACAGATATAGAAAACAAACTAATTACCAGTGGGGAGAGGGTAGGGAGGGTGACAGGATAGGAGTATGGGATTAAGAGATATAAACTATTATATATAAAGTAGCTAAACAACAGGATATATTGTACAGCACAGGAAATTATAGCCATTATTTTGTAATAACTTTTAATGGAGTATAATCTATAAAAATACTGAATCACTATGTTGTACACCTGAAACTAATAATGTAAATCAACTATACTTCAATAAAAAATAAATTTATAAATGAGACAAAAGAAAAAAATATTTAAAGAAAAACTATTATTACTTGTGCCTTGTAAAATGAAACTAGAAAAACCAAATCCAAAATGGAGGAAAGCTCTATTTCTCCAAAATCATCAAAAAAATTTTTTACATAGGATATTTAATTACTACATTGAAGGAAAGTAGGGAAAGGGAAAGTCTACTATACCCCAGCACAGTGTCCCAGTAACTGTAATATATGAAAATAGTCGTTAATTAAGTCTGTTCTTTAAAGCAACTGCTTTAAGCATCTTATACTATTTCATGAATAAAGCCTTCTCCTAATGGGACATCTAGTACCTAGAAAGTAAACTCTCTCAATACTGTCAGAGAAGAAATAAATTCATATTACTGATTTTCTAAAATTCTTTATATAGATAGATAAATATAAATACATAGGTAGAATATATAAATATATATGATAGAGTATATATAAATATATAGTGTGTATATATATATAGTGTGTGTATATATATATATATATATATGTAGAGAGAGAGAGAGAGAGAGAGAGAGAGAATATATAGAATAGAAAATTTCTATGGTACAAATGAAGCACAGCAACTTACCCAAAAAAGAAAAAAAAAATCAAGACTACTTGTTGAAATTTTCACTCGGCAAAACCATACAAAGCTGTTAAAAGTTTTAAACATTCATAAAAATGATCAATGTCTTTTTTGAAATAAAAAGATACCAGTTTGGAATAAACTGTAGTGTTCCGGGTAATTGGATCGTAAAAAACAAAAACAAGTATTAATAAAAACCACTAGTTTAAACCTGTTATAATTTTAGTAAAGTGTATCTCAGTTACCCAATAGCAGTCCGCTATAAAGTAACTTTTGATAGAAAACTGATGTATTCGTAGCTATTAGCTCAGTAGAAATCTTTCCACATTACACTTTGGGGTCATATACAGTACTATTAGATTGAAAGTTTTAAGACCTAGCCCCTCCTTCCTCAAACTCAGGACTGTAGAGAAGTAGTGAAATTATTAACATAAACTCCAGATAGGAAATGAGTCTAGAGAGGGGAAAAAATAACCTTCAACTTAATCCATTCTGAGGTTAGTGGCAGTTTTTTGTTTTTGTTTTTGTTTTTTTAGCTAATGACAGGTTGGGCTGTGGACTGCTGCTACTTCTTTCTCCAAGTCCAAACCCCATGGTGATTCCTTCCTTTCCCATGACCTCTTGCCAGACTTTTGCTGTCCTTCCCCACAGGCTTGGTTTCCCCCTCCTTTGAAGATTCTGTTTTATAAAATCAATGCCTCATTCTTGCCTATTAGAATGCTCTTTGGAGACCACCACTAGAAGTCAATTGACGGAAACTGGGTAAAGTGGAGTTGATTCAGATTTTCCTCATGTGTATAATAAGTATTTGTTTATAATCTATTCACAATTTGCATATGCATTCTCCAACCAGGCTATCTTACCTGCCAATATTAAATCTCTTTTTGTGATTACTTGGCTGACTATTAGTTGTCAATGGCTTCTCCTTAATATCCTTTCTTCCCAACAATCACTCTTCATATTTCCTTTACTAAAATGGCATAGGATTGAAAAAAGCGGCAAAATAGGGAAAAACTGAGGAGAATGGGAAGAGTTTTCAGATTCTTTTCTCACCATTTTATTGTCCATTAGAAGACTGACACTAGGGAAGAAAATGTCTTTAGTGTACTTGGAGGGAGAATATACCAGAACTAAAGCATGCACTTCCAAATGTGAGAATGTGTCCTCTTTCTATCATCTGGGAAAATAAGTGGACTAAAAGTAGATTGATAAGATCTACATTTAGATACACTGAGAAAATGCAAGAATATGTTGTGACTCCTAAAAATAGATTACAAAGAAGAATGGCATTATGCCAGTCACAGAAAAACAGGGTCAAGGCATTAAAGATAATACCCAAACCAGGACCCACCACCACCATGATCCCTTCTGGGGTTGGTCCAGGATTCAGCCTCCACAAACAATAACAACCAGACTTTCAAGATTTAGTGCCGTCCTTACAAGCGACTGTTTTCACTCAGGGCCCTCATTAATCTTTTGCACTCACTCTGAGTTTAATCACGTGGCAAGCTAAGGTTAAGAGTCTGTTCTTGGGGAGCTAACTGCTTACTTGTGAGGTAAACTCACTCATCCGTGACACTGAGCTACCAAGAGGGCAGTGAAAGAAATAATTTAGGAAATTATGCCCTGGGAGTTTCATGTTATGAATGTGTGAATCTGTCTCCCAGCTTCCAAGTTACTTCATTGGGGAAAAAGTTCCCTTTATCTTTCCAGATAGAAAAAGCACTGCATTTTTTTCTTTGTTTCTGTTTTTAAGAGACATTACATTTGCCAGTTTTAATGAAAGTTTGGAGATCAAAGATTTGGGGGGAATTGTTTTGAAATCTACCTGTTTCTCATGTAGCTACTTTTAAATTAAATCATTTTGTAAAATTATTCTAAATGTGGAATAATTTCCTGAAAACACTACAGAATCAGTTAGCTAAAGCAGTATTTTTCCAGTCCCCTAATAATATAGTTTTTATTAAGAATACACAAATTTGAAGGGGGAGAGGGAAGGGACAGAGTGCAGAAGGAACATCTGAACAGTAAAAGTGAAAGCAAATCAGAGTAAGAAGTCAAGGTAGCCACTAGCCACATGTGGCTACTGATCAAATTGAGAAGTGCTGTAAGTGTAAAACACACACCAGAGTTTGAAAAGTTAGTATGAAAAATGATGTAAAAATCTCATTAATAATTTTATATTGATTAACCACTTAATATTTTGGATATTATCACAATAGTTTCTACATTGACTATATGTTGAAATAATATTTTAAACAGTAGCTTAAATAAAATATATTACAAATTAAAAACAAAAAAAAGAAGTCAAGGTGACATGATGTGTGTCTCACCATGTCCACAGTATAGCTACATCCTTATACTGTTACATCTGGCTGGGATGCTCCTCCATCAAATCTTTGCACAGCAGTCTGTTTCTCATTCAGGCATTACCTTAAATGCCACCTCCTTGGAGGGGCCATCCTTGATTGCCTGATTGAAAGCAGGCTTCCGGGCACACTTGACTTCTTCACTTTGTTGTAATTTCTCCTGAGCAACATTCCTACCTGATATTTTCTTGTTCATTTTATTCCCCTCCACTCTACCCCTCAATTAAAACATGAGCTCTACAAGAGCAGGACTCATCTTTCTTTTTCACCACTGAGTCCCCATGATCCACAAAAATGTCTGGCAGAGATTAGACATATTATAAAAATTTGAGAAGTCAAAGAATAAACAAATAAATGAATGAGCACTCCAAAGAGTTTACTTATCCTGCAGCATAAATTTTACAAGTTATCATGAAACTATATGAAAAATCTATATCAAGAAGAAACGGAAGTATCACTGATACAAGGTTGTAGATGAAACCATAAATAAAGCAGGAACCCTGTTAATTGTGAATTACTATGCCATGACCTAAACTTCAAATCCAGAGTGATTTACTATGATTTTACTACTACAGATGATATAGCACAGTATAAACGTCAATACTGTTAGCTCCAGCAATCACAGAAAGTAACACGAGAAAAGTCAGTGATTTCTGCAAACAAAATAACAACAGGAAGTACACCTATTCCTGGGCCTGAATTCAGACTTCATGTCAACAGCCTAGAAAGATAAATAAATCATCCTGGGTAATCAGATAGTATGCTTGTCCCAAGTGCAGGGAAACTACATTTAGGAAGAGAATGTTTGTTCCTGCCTGGCCTTCTAAACAACTCCAGCAATTTATCTAATCTCAGTGGTTTATGGGTTTTGTGTATCTCACTGAGGTTCGCTTCTCTGTCCTAAACATTTCTGTAGAACAGCAGACCTTTTCGTTTTTACAGAACGGGGGCTGTTCTCACAGTGCCTGTTTGTGCCTATGGCTGGAATCTGCAGGTGCAGGTCTCCAAGATTCATGGGCAGCCATCACTGGAAAGCTGCACCCTTCCCCAAGTGCAGGAAACAGGCTGCAGGAACTTTTCACAGTAATGGTGAACACTTGTAATTTTTAATGAAACTACCCAGTGACATATACTTGCAGCTATTTTCACAAAGAAACCAGAATGCGTTTATAAAAATGGAAATATTTTTAGGAGATCTTAGTGAAAGAAAAGATTTATTAAAAAACAAAACAAAACAAAACAGGGCTTCCCTGGTGGCGCAGTGGTTGAGAATCTGCCTGCTAATGCAGGGGACACGGGGTCGAGCCCTGGTCTGGGAGGATCCCACATGCCGCGGAGCAACTAGGCCCGTGAGCCACAACTACTGAGCCTACGCGTCTGGAGCCTGTGCTCCGCAACAAGAAAGGCCGCGATAGTGAGAGGCCCGCGCACCACGATGAAGAGTGGCCCCGCTTGCCACAACTAGAGAAAGCCCTCGCACAGAAATGAAGACCCAACACAGCAAAAATAAATAAATTAATTAATAAACTCCTACCCCCAACATCCTCTTTAAAAAAAAAAAAAAACAGGTCGTGGTCATGCTTCTTTTGGAACGTCTGTTTTCTTTGCTTTTCAAGCCTTTTCAGGATATATGTATACGTATGGCTGAGTCGTTTTGCTGTGTACCTGAAACTATCACAACATTGTTAATCGGCTATACTCCAATATAAAATAAAAAGTTTTAAAAAATTAAAAAGTAAATAAAAGGTTTATTTCAACAACAGAGTATAATTTATCATTAGCAATATTCTCCTCTTTAAATAAAAAGCTCTGTATAATAACAGAAGCAATAAATAGTTCATAGAATAGAGTCATTTGCTCCTCTTTGGAGATTCTGAATAGTGTCTGGAGAGGAACATATTGCCACAATTTGGAAAACACTGAAACTCATCTCCTCACTTGAAGGCAGTGGGGCACTGCCTTTTCCCAACACAGAGCTGGAGTCTTGTCTAGAGCTTTACCTTAGCTGTGACATCTTGAGCAGTTACTTACCTTCCTTAAGACTTAATTTCTTTATTTGTAAAATAAGAATAATGATGGTCACCTCACAAAGTTGTTTTATTATTATTATCATCATTGAAATAGTATTATCATTACTGTTATCATTGAAAAGATATTTTTCTCACTGGCTGTGATGATTAATTTTATGTGTTAACTTGACGGGGCTAAGGGTTGCTCAGATAACTGGTAAAGTATTATTTCTGGGTGTGCCTATGAGGATGCTTCTGGAAGAAAGTAGCATTTGAATCAGTATACTGAATAAATAAATACTAGTGGGCATTATCCAATCTGTTGAGAGCCCAAGTACAGCAAAAAGGCAGAGAACAGGTGAATTTGTCCTTTTTAGCTTCAGCTAGGGCATCCATTTTCTGCCTTCAGACATCCTGGTTCTCAGACCTTTAGACCCAGGCTCATCCTACAAAATAGGATATATATAGGATATATATGGATATAGATATATGGATATATCTCTCTATATATATTTGTATGTATCCTATTTGTTCTCTTTTTCCAGAGAATTCTAATATACTGGCCAAATGTTGATGTCAGAGAGGGAAGAAACCAAGTCAATTCCTGGTTTCTTGTCATATAATAAAGAGAAACAATACTGGGAAACAATGAAAATCAATCATCAGTCTCTAAATACTGCTTATAAGTACTGAGGAAAGAATTGAGTTGCATAGCCATTACGAAGTAAAGAAAAACAAGGAAACATAAAGATGACCCAGGTTGGCCATTCAAATATGTCCCCTTGTCCACAAAGATTCTGTGAGCTGTACATAGCAAAACATACTATCCTCAAGTAAAAAGACACTCAAAAAGAGAAACTTTACCAGCTTTCCTGAATAAAGTTTTATGGTAATCACTATTTGTATAAAAATGAGTAGAGCTAAAGTATTTGCACATAGCCAAACAGGTATTTCCAGACTACTGGAGTACCCAGAGCAGTAAAATGAAAATTTTATGGGGAGTGAACACAGGATGGCCCACTCGTACTTTTGCCAAGTAATTACTTTAAAAACAAAACAAAATACCTTACCATCCATCTGCTATCATAATAAATTCAATAAAGCATGGAACTTTATCAAAAAAAAGGTAGGAAGGACATAGTCAAAAATAGTCTTTGAAATGGAATAAATTTAGTTTTATGAAAAACTATATTTTTCTTATTCTTCTATGGTCTGGTGAAAACATCCTTAAAGATAAGTACTCACCCATGAATATGACTTTGGGAACCACCTACATCATTTTTTAGATTGCCCACAATCACTTTATTTCATTAATTCATTGAAGAAAACTTTAGATGTTCATGTGGCTGTAGTTTTTTGGTTTGTATGTTTCTATAATTTTTTAATGAACTTTTTATTTTATGAAAAAAAATTAATATAAATACTTATCCAACAGCCAAAATACTAGGATTTATTCTCCCTAGTTTTACTTTCTGAGGCTGAAACTTTGGTATCCAGTCCCAAAGTTTTCCTACTTCAGCTCTGCACCAAGTGTCAAAGAACTTCAACTTAGATGAATTAACAGGAACTGAATTTATCCTTTTGCCTGGAACAACTAAAACCCTGAAACAAACAAAATCAAAAACTGAAACAATGGTTTTCAAGATCCTGAGCTCAAGGCAACAAAGGATAGTAATCCTAAGAGATGGAAAACAAGTGAGGCGAGACCTATAACTGTCCAAGTTTGTTGCCATGAGAGAGCTTCTAGGCAACAGCACAGAGAGGGAAAGCCCAGGAGGAGCCTGATGGACTACCAGACTTGAGAAGACAGATCTGAGATTCCATGGAGAATAAAGCAGCTAGACTTTTCAGGACAGAGTACTAGAGGGAGGAGGGCTGCACAGAGATGGAACTCTGAAAATCAACAAAGGGTTTCCATTAAGTATTCAACAGAGTTCCAATCACTACACATATGTGAAGAAACTGCTTGAGTCAAGGAAAGAACACTTGAAAACCTAGAGGTAACAGTGACTGGCACACACAGGCTAGGAATAGTGCCTGATCCCATCATCCAGGCCAAAAAACCTCATAATATAAAGAGCATTGGGAGGAGTACCCAAAATGATGTTGTGTCAGTATTGTGAAATAATTAGTCCAAAACTAAACACTGATCCACCTCTACCAAAAAAACCTTAAAAGTAATACTTGAAAGGATAAAACTGTTTACATGTAACAGTTTATTGTATCCCAGAACAAAGCAAGATTTATAGGAATACAAAAATATTCAGCATCCAACAAGTTAAAATTCACAATGACTGGCTTCCAATAAAAAAGTTATAAGCAATCAAAAAAGCAGAGAAGTATGACCTATAGTGAGAAGAAAACCCAATCAATTGGAACTGACCCAAGCACTGAAACAGATGTTAAAATTGGCAGACAAGTGATTAAGACAGTCACTAAAACTGTAATCTACATGTTAAAAAAATTAAGTGAAAATATGGAAGATATAATAAAGACAAAAATTGAACATCTAGAGGTGAAAATTACAGAGTGTGAGATGAAAAATACACTGGATGGAATAAATGACAGAGTAGACAGTGGAGAAGAAAAGATTAATAAACTTGAAGGCACAGCAATTGAAATTATCCAAAAGGAAACACAGAGAGAAAAGAAATAAAATAATAATAATAATAAAGCATCAATTAGCTATGGGGCAACTTTAAGCAGTCTAATACAATATGTGTAATTGGAATCCCCAAAGGAAATGGGAAGGGGACAGAAAAATATGTGAAGGAAATTATCCAAATCTGATGAAATCTGTAAGCCCGTAGATCCAAGAAGCTCACTGAACTCCAAGTATAAGAAACATGAAGAAAACTACACCTAAATACATCATAATCAAATTACTCAAAATCAATTATAAAGAGAAAATATTTTATAAGTCCAGAAGAAAAGACACACAACATACAGAGTAACTAAGATAAGAATGAAAGCAGACAGCTCACTGGAAACAATATGAACAAGAAGACAGTGGAACAACTTGTTTAAATTTGGAGAAAGAAGATACAAAGGTGACATCACTATAGATTCTATAACTATTACAAAGACAATAAGGCAATATTTTGAACAACCTTTTTCAAATAAATTGGACACCTTAAAGGAAATTCACTGAAACACTAACAAAATTCACTCAAAAAGAAATGAGTAACCTATGTCTATTACAGAAATTGAATATTTAGTTTAAAACATTCCCACAAAGGAAACTCCAGGCCTAAAGAGCTTCACTTGTGAATGCTATCAAACATTTAAAGGAAATATAATATCAATTCTACATAACTCCTTCATAAAATTAAAGAGGAGGTAATACTTTCCAACTCCTTCTATGAGGCCAGCATTACTTTGATACTAAAACTTAACAAGCACGTTACAAGAAAAGTATAGATTAATATCCCTTATTAATTTAATGGTAAACATTCTAAATAAAATTTTAGCAAATTGAATTAGAGAATATATAAAATGAATAATATATCATGATCAAGTAGGGTTTATACTAAAAATACAAGGATGGTTTAATATTTGAAAATCAATCAATATAATTCCCCTATTGACAAACTAAATAAAAACAAAGCAAAAAAAAAAAACCCCACCAATAACACATTAAAGAGACAAAAATATTTTGGTACTGAGAATCATATATATATACACACTTTGAGTTACTTCAGAATCAAAACATTTAAATGATCTTTGAAGGAAACACATTTGCAAAACTTTAAGTAGATATAGCTGCTAAAATGATCTGGCACGATAAGTCTCTGGACACTGCTTTCACATCTCTCATTGCAAAAAAAGGAAAGAAAAGAAGGAGGAGGAGGAGGAATCAAAACAAGCAAAACCTGGAATCAGCATTCTTTTAGCAGATTAAATTTTCCCTCTCATCATTATAAGAATGAAACAAACCTAAAAGACAAATATGTTAGCGAGTGTAGCTCTGTACACCTGAAGTGCCTCACTAGTCCTTTTATCTAACTGTCAGCAGCTAAATGCCTCACTTTGATTGCTATTGAGCCAAAGTATGAGGGTCTTGCAGATTGGGGAGTGGTCCCTAAAGGATATTCAGGGGCTGCTGAAGCAAAATGAGGTACAATTGAGAGGCTCCTTGCAGCAGCTTCTTTACTTATTAGCCAGTGTGAAAATATTTCAATATTTTAACAACTGGTACAATTGTGCCTGTGTGAACTGGCTGAAATTAGCTCTATGGAATTCTAGTTTAGACAGGAAAACTCATACACAGTAAGCAATTGGGAAAACACCACAATCTATCAGCATCATCTTCTGATCTAAGCAATAACTCCATTAGAAAGTCAAGAAAAGCAGTACCAGGAGACAGGAGATCAGAGTTCTTGCCCTAGCTTGGACCAATTAACAGCTGTGTAAACTCTGTCAAGCTACTTAATGCCTCTAAGCATCAGTTTTCTCATCTGTAAAATTAGAGGAAAGAGATGGGAAAACAAAGAGAAGGATGGGAAACTACAAAGCAAGGAGAAAAGAAAGGCACACAGGTCATAGGATGAAGAGGCAAGGTAGAAAGGCATGAAAAACATAGAATTGGGATCAAATATAAAGGATTCAAATAAGATTATTCTCTAAAATGATGATGGAGCAAGCAAGAAGTTTAGATAAAAGCATTAATATCAACTATCCTCTATATCTCCATTAAATATAAATTCAACCAGGATGGTCTCCAGAAATAACAAATAGTCTTTCTTCTTTATTTGTTATATTTTTTTCTTGATTTCTTCTAAGAAATGTTTGTATCCACTGTACTAATGTTTTTCAGTATATAAAAGTAAATGTTGATATGGTTAATATACTGCCCAAATAACTTGTTTACTCATTACAGACTATTTAACTAAGAAAAAAACATGCAAAAATCTGTGATACCTCAGAGATCATTTCTTTACTTACAATTCATTCCTTACACAGATATAAAAGATATTTTAGGTAGCTTATACAATCAATTCTAGGTAGTTTATACAAACCATTTTTGGCCAAGACAAAAAAATGGAGAGTAAGGATGGAGAAGACATATCTCCCACTATTTGACAAGAAAAAACTACAAAAGTTACTTCTTTCTTTCCTTTTTTTTGTTTTAGTTCCTTTAATAGAACAAATCCCCCCATCCTGAATTTAAGAATTTATCCTGCGAATATTACAAAAGGGACACCATGTAATGTAACGGTCAATATCCTTGCTACATCTTTACGAAAGTACAATGAAATTAACTTTCTTTCTTTAACAAATTAAGGAAATATGAAAGTTCTGCTTAACTTACATATTTTTCAAGTTTTCATTTCAATACATTTAAAAAATAAAAGCAAATAACCATGCTTCTAAAATGCCTAAGTATTTTAATATCTTAGCAGCATTCTAGTTATGATAACTCAGTTTTAAAACATCATTAATTTACTCCTAATTTCTTCCCTCTGGCCTTCTAATTTCCTTTGAGCTGAAATTTCGCATGTGTGATCTTAGTCTGAAGTGAGTTTATTAGCACTGTCACTTAAATCTCATCGCAAGTGGCTTATACAATATTGAAGAAAAAGTGCAGAACATTAAAGTATGCTTAGCTTAATAGTAAGACACAGCATCTACTATAGAGTTAATGATTATTAACCAATAACCCAAATGCTAAATATCTGGAGTTTTATGCAGCATAAACACCAGCCTCGGTTCTACAGAGATATGTTATTTTACTCATTTAAAGTCTAAGCGTCCAGAAGAGTGATTCCCCAGCCTTTTCATTATACCCTTTATTATTATCTACCCCTCTATGTATACATTTATTTTGAAGATTTTGCCTAGCAAGCAAATTTTGTAGAGTAAGAATTAATACAGTTTTATGTGTTTTATAAATACAGACACATGTAACAGCCTATCAGAGCTTCTACCATACATGAGAGAGGTTATCATACTTTGTTAATGTAACAATAAAGAGTAAAAAAGCTCAACTGGTTAAGTCCTGTGTAGCCCTAACTGGAGTAAAATAATTAATGTTAGGAATTTTAAACATTAATAAGCACACCAAAAATCTTAAGTTGGTGGACTCTTAGGGGTCCAGAGATGAACTCCAGGTGGCAATCATTAGTTCCAGGAATTCTGCTCTTTTTTCCTATAGTTTTTTAATTAAACCTAGAGAACTAGTAGTATATTGTACTTATCATATACTTTTTCCTCAAGTTAGTTTGATATGCTTATACTTCCTCCTGCTCTACTTTCCTTTTGTGATATCATTGCATGAAATATCAAGTCATAGTGGAAACTGGGTATTATTATTTTGCACGTCCTTCAAATAATGGTGATAATTAATAGTTAAGTTGATAGTTAAGCCTAATAAATGCTTTCAGATAGATACAGTAGCAGATATATATTACTGATTCATAAGTTTTACAATTTGCTTCTTAAGCTAAATCATATTTGTCATTAGTTAATCTGACAATGGCCATATTTTAAAACCTTGAAGTGACATTTGTTATTGACATAGTTTAAATTGTTTCATATTATGCTAGTTTCTAAAGGTTTTCAAATCAATACTTTTTTAGGGACTTCCCTGGTGGTCCAGGGGCTAAGGCTCCGTGCTCCCAATGCAGGGGGGCCCAGGTTTGATCTCTGGTCAGAGAACTAGATCCCACACTCCACAACTAAGAGTTCACATGCCCCAACTAAAAAGGTCCCGCGTGCCGCAACTGAGACCCGGCACAGCCAAATAAATAAATAAATATTTTTAAAAATCAATAGTCTTTTAAATACAGATAAAAAGTTATCCATATCATTCTACTGTTTTAACTTTTTTTCAAGTTTTCACTAGATGAAGAGTCTTCATTTGTCAGACTGCCATTTCTTCTAATTTGTATATAATTTTAAATCTCACAGTTGAACAATGAAAACACAGGATATGTGTCCCTATCACATGTGGCATATATTTTTTATTTTGCATAACATTAGCTTTGTTTTCTGCCACATAGTAAAGAGCTCAGGCTTTGAAGCAAGTCAGCCATGAGAATGAGTCTCTTCGGGATGCAATGACGAGCAGGCTACCTCACTCAACTGAACTTCGGGGTCCTCATCCAACAGGACAAGCATTTCTCCATCATAGGTTTCCTATAAGACTAAGTGGTGAAAATAAGCCATTATAAGGCACACAGCACAAAGCCTGCCAAAAAAGCTGCAAGCAATCTCCACCACTATCCTTTAGAGCCCCGGGGAAGCCATCTTTCAGTGAAACCCTTGCCTCAGCCTCCTCCTCTGACTGGTATACTCCATCTGTATTTCTTTTATATTTATTACAGTTTTCTCATTGAGTTATTTTTTTGTTTTTTAGTTTTCCTGGCTAGGAAGTAAAGAATATATAATGTAAGATGAGACATATCCCTATCAGCTATTTTTAAATAAATTTTTCTCCCAGACAGGCACCCAGTGAAAAACATACATACATATATTGAAAGTAGGTCCCCAGTAACTTCTGTGGACTGACTCGGATCTTTGCCAAAGGTGAGGTATCCACCACCATCCTGTGGATACACCAAATACCCTGAGCTGGAACTCTTGGCTTATTAGCTTATTAGCACTTCCCAAACGTTGACAGACAAGCCTCTGCTGCAAACTGCTTCTGGCGGAGCAGCTTAGCACCTTTTCTCTTGGCAAGAGATGGATTTCCAAAACTAGGATTTGATTCGCAAATACTTCCTTGACTAAATTCTAATTCTCCGAAGCCGACTGTTTTTTACATCTTTCCCACAAAAGGGAGTTTGCTTCCCGTACCTCTCACCAAAAAGAGGGCACTTTTTGTAAAGCTTATATTTACCATTGTTCTAAGACTATCAACTTGATAAGAATACCATTTGGAGTACTTTTTCATTTAAAAAATTTTTAGATAGAAGTCTTGAAATGCAACCCTGTTCTCATCCTCTTGCATTTCATCAGGTCGAAAGAACCTGTAATTCTTCCTTCCTGAAGCGAAATATCCTTAAACAAAAAATAAAAGTAAAAGTGAAGGGAACAAGTATTTAAGAGAGTTATATTCCTTTCAATTTTAGTGTATACTCTATTGTCACACATTTGAAAATAAGGTTTTAAAAACTAATTTAAAGAAAGCCATAAAGTTGATGCTCAAGTCCTTATAAAAATATATTATCTTAACAGTGTTATGTGTGTGTATGTGTGTATATGTGTGTGCGTGTGTGTATGTTTAACTGCCATGCTCAGAAAGCATTCTTTGTCAAAACAAACTACAAAGCTTTGGCACACAGAGTTTTGGAAACAGGGTTCTTATGACTGATATCAGAACTAAAAGCCCCAATAGGAGTGTCCCTCCAGCACAAGTTTCTTTCTTCTTTAACACTTCCCAATGCCCTATTGCCATGCTGGTCCTCAGTGTCTCCACAGCGTGCCGCCCTGTCTTACATCTCCATCCCCTGCCCCTGCCCAATCCTACCATCCTTGCCTGTTTTTCTTTCTCAGCAACACATACAAATGGATGCAGCATGTTCAAACTAAAACATTATATTGATATATTCACAACAGAATGAAAAAACTCAATCATAATCTAATGTTCCAAAAGAGTTATTTTTAGATGATGATTTAACCCTAGAGAAACAAACAGAATCCACCCTTGGCCACACTGGGTAAAGAGAAACGTGGAATTAAAAATGAAAAATAAAACAAATATCTTCTATTGTTCATTTTTCTACCCTTTTCTTAACTAAACTTAATTCATTTCACTATTTCCCCATGCTAAAACAAGCTATAACCTTAATTACAAAGAGCTACTTCTAAGTTTGGGGGGGGATGCTTAATTTAGCAAATATTTGAGGGCTTTTCCCCTAAAACCACATGTAAAACATAAGACAGTATAGCTTTCAGAAAACTACAATCACATTACTTTTTCCAAAATTTAGTTTATTGTGTGGAATCATGTCGCTCACCACAGTTCCTGATGAAAAGGTGGAGTCAAAAAAGGAAGTATGCTAACATTTAAATATAACACAAGTGTAATCAAGCAAACACTGTCTTCTGAGGAGAAAAATCAAAGCATGAGATTTACAGCACTTCATGTAGTAGAATCAGCTTCAGAAACAAGTGCAGTTTCCAAGGGTTGAGGGGTGAATGCAGAGGGTGTCACTAAGCTTTTAGTTAGTCTCAAAGAGGTACCATTGTGGCTAATTATTTTCTTCTATGTTTCTGTCTATAAGCATTACACTTTTCACTTTTCTATGAAAAAAGACCCATAGAGTTAATGAGAACCATAAAGATTCCTTAACCAGCTTATATTGTGAAAGAGTATTAAAGTCTCCACTTTCACAACAGGCACATGAAATACACACTTTTATGATATATTACTAGCACAGGAACTTACATCTGTCTCCTCTTGAACCACCTGCAAATCTTAATAGTCATGTATTGCCAGGGTACCAGAAACTCATAAAAGTTTAACCTGCTAATTAACAAGGAGGTAAAGTTCCAGCCCTGTACCATAATTCGTTTGCTTCCAAGGCTTAGTCAGCAAAACCTAGAAAATATTCCCTTGGATTTTTTTTCCAAGGCAACTATATTCCAAGCCCGAATCCTTACCCCGTTCATCAAGAAGTAAAAGCACACAGATATATATCAAAAATCATGTCCTTACGGAGGGCAAAAAGTTAGTGAAAATGTGCAGGTCTAAAAACAGATCTGATTATCTCCAAAAAGCTGCTACCGGAAGGATTGTACTTGGATTAGGTCACTCTTGTTTCAAACTCAATCTGTACCCTTCCTAGTGTTACTGCACTACAGGTCTGTGCCTTGTTTCATTCTCTTTACCTAGGGGCTGCATTAGAAATTGTTATATATGTGTTAGGACTGTTTGTTCTTACATAAGTATCCAAACCATGGTCTCAAATGTGGGGCCCACAAAACACAGAAATCTAAAGAAAGCACTGCAAGAAAGAAATAGCCTCCCAATTTTTGCCGGTAACAATGGGGATGGCTACTAAGGACATTCCAATAAGATGACTTCAGGCTATGTAAGTTTCGTAAAAGGCCCATTAGTGTCAGGGCCCTTGGTTTCAGTCCCAGCCCAGCCAGTCATACTAGGAATTACTACCGTATTAAGAAATTGGTTATTTTTCTGAACTTACAATACCAGGCAGAGCCATTTTCTTTTTCTGGTGTTTTATTTATGTGAACTAGCCTCATAAGAGGGTAATTAAAAGATTTACGCCAGAAAGCTAGTAGAGGTATTATATGATATCTGATTTTTCTATGGCTGAGAGAATATCTGCTTATGTGAAAGCCAACAGACAGACACAAGTTAAGAAGTAGTCCTTTCATTTACTCTTATTTTATTGAGTGCCTTCTGTAACTCAAGAACTAGGTACTGTAGGTTCAGTGATAAAAGAGACAACACAACCTGGCTCTCAGGTATCTGATAATCTAGTGAGGACAAACCATTAGGCTAGTTTTCAAATTTGCTGATTTTAAGAGAATTCACTTCTTTCTAGCATTAAATTCACAAACACACCACACACACACACACACACAAATAATAATAACTCATTATATATAAAATGAGATTTTATATATATAATACATTATACATATATATAATCTCATTTAATCCTCCCAATAATTTCATGCAAATACTAGGTAAGTATGAAGTTAAGTAACTTGACCTTCGATACATAATTGAATAAGGTAGAATTCAAACCCACTTCTGTTAAACTGCAAAGCATTTGTTCTTGTGACTTCACTATCTCTGTCTGAAAAATAATTTAGGATCTAATCTTAAAGGATCTCAATCTACCCAAATAAAGAAATTTTCTGCAGAAATTATTTATCTAGACAAAAGGAAACACAATCAGATTTCCTTTAACAACTGAGGATAGCATTATCCTTTTCCTTAACCATCTCTAGAGCACCATCCCAGGTGAAATCTGAAAAGTATTTTTGCCAGCTTTACTATTGTTCTGTGGAATTGATGCATCCCTGATATTCTTACATTTAACTCATGAATGCTTCATAGAGTTTCAAGAATTTGAACCCCATGTAATTTACTAAATGCCTAGACACATTGTGCTAGGACTGTGTGAGCGATGGGTCTTTTTTTAATTTTGGGGGGGGGTCAGAGTATTACTCCCTGAACTGACGAATCACAGAAGGCTGGGCACTGCCTTTGAATCTCCTGTTCCTGTTTGTTAGTCACATATTTTGGGGTTCTTTTTAGCCTAGATATATGTCACCCTTTTAGATTTGTTACAGTAGCTTAAGACCTCAGAATGGAATCAATAGAAAAGCAAAAATTTAACATACAATGTTATTTGTCCCTAGTAAACAAAGGATACCTACTGCAGGGGATATTCAAAGTATACTTTCCTTCTGCAGAGAAGAAATGATTCTTGGGTCACAAAAAGAGATGATCAAGTAAAACCCAGAGGTTATTCTAGAAATAGAGCAAAGAACCCAATATATAAGTCAATAAAATCTGAAAATTAGGAAAGCTGGGTCTTCTCCAACAGATTTAGATGGAAGTGAGATCTAAAATAAAAGAAACAAGAATCAGATCTTGGACTTTGGGAGATTTAGACAGAAATATGGGGTTGGCCAAAAAGTTCATTTGGGTTTTTTGGTAAGATGTTATGGACAAACCCAAATGAACCTTTCGGCAAACCCAGTACATACAGTGATCAGAGATTTCAATAAGAGACTATCTAAGCTGTGTCCTACATTTATTGATGTATCTTTAATTGTTTACAGACATATAGTTTATATAGTTGCATGACTATTTTTAAGGCATGTAACCAAGCTGTTTCTTTTGATTCATCTAAGATTTATGTAGTATTCCTGGGAGCCTATTCTGGTGAATAATTTGAAACCATTAATATTTATGTATTTGCAGATAGTCATCTTGATGTATTATTTCTAGCAGCCAAAGAAAGAGATTGAGATAGAATGAGGGAGAGAAAATCGTATCCACATACAGTGCCTCGCCCTTATTATTTTCTGATCAAGCTCCATTCCCTTTGTTTTCCATATCAGCCTTTCCATTTCCCTAACATGCCACATTTCTACAGTCCTCAACCTTCAAAAAATTTTTCCTCTGCCTGAAAGTTCTCTCTGTTCTTCATTTAACCAACGCTTACTCATTCTTCAGGTTTCAGCTCAAACGCTACTTCTTCAAAAAAGCTTACCTGACCTCCTTAGGGTGGGTCAAGTCTCTGTTAAGTACCCTCATAGCAAGCTCTTCTTTTCCTTCACAACATTTATGGGATGTCTTAATTACATAGTTTCTTCTATAATTATTTGATGTGTTGCTCTTGAAAGCAAGAACTCTAAAGGTAAGAACCATTGGTGCATCAGCTCAGAGCCTGGGACATAGTAGGTACTCAATAAATGTTTATGAGTGAAGCCAATTCATATACAGTTCATTTACTTATTCACTTATTCATTTATTTATATGTATTTACTCAATTCATTTTGCCATTTGCTTTTAACAACTATATAGAGAGCAATTACTTGATGAGACACTGTGCTAAACTCTGGGGTTAAAAGCAAATATATAGCAGACCCTGCCTTCACAGTACTCACAATCTAGATGAAAGATACAGGAAAATAATGAGTGTAATAAGGTGCTTAAGCTTTATGACAGAAACATGGGAACACGTGGAAAGAAATACTTAAAAAATAGTTGTCTGTTCTTCTTCCCACAAATAAATTATTACTGATCAAATCATAAGACCTAACATGCCATTCTACAGTAATGACGATTTAACTAACCATAAGAGTAACTGAATTTCGTTATTGTATCTTGCATATGTTTCTATTTGAAATTAAATGGCAAATTAGCAATATCTTACCATGCAAGGATATACCTCACTGGATTAACATACCTAACTGGGAAGCTTAAGTCTGTATGCACACACAGTCAATATAATTCCCTACTCCAAATCTGTAAATAAAGAAATTTTGTATCCAAATCTCAAAACATGCAATCAGATGTACAATAAGAAATGAAATGTAAATATATTTCCCTAAGCCACTAATTTGCTATCAAGCAAGGACTCTAAGGACCAAGCCGACTCTGACTCATAGCTGTGCAATTCTATGATTGCGTTTGCTTAAGCCACAAGCCAGCATTTTATATAATCACTGTGTTTAGAACATCAGATTTCCCGTGGATTTTATTTTAGACTAGCTATGCCACCCCAAATTTTCTCTCTGAAGGTTAACATAATCTATATGGTGCTTTATTGAGTTTGTTCTTGAAAGAGATGCCTAACCAATGAAGAAGGGCAGAAAAACAACTTTCCATTCAGCTTTTTTAGGTGCTGTTATACCTACAAATTCATTCCAACCATCAGCAGTCACAAATATGAACCAGTCCCCCCATCTCCAGATCCATTATCCACCTTGCTGCAAGAGGGAGTTCTCTAAACCAACAGTCTTATCATGCCTCTCACATGTCTGAAACCTTCTGATGGTTCTCCAGCACATTCAGAATAAAATTCAAGTTCCTTGGCTAGGCAAACAAAAGTCTGCATAGGCTCACCCACTACCTCACCCAATCTTGCATTTTATACTCTGCTGATTCTGAAAAGTTCATGGCTGCCTTTACACACTATAATGTCTCATGCCTTTGTGCCTTTGCGCGTGCTCTTTCCTCAGCCCAGAACTTGCTCCTGTCCTGACTGGTTTTCCTATTTAACCTTTAAGATTTACTTCAAGAGTTCTTTCCTGTAGGAGGCCTTTTCTGAGCTTACCACCCAGGTTAGGTGACTTAGTTTCTTAGAACAATTTGAGATGCCTATCTTGTTATACTTATTATAATACATTATATTGATATGATCTGCTTACCTGTCATACTTCTGGCTAGACTACAAGATCCTTGAGAACCGAAGAACAGGAAAGCATGCCATTTTTTTGTATCTTCCAACCCACATCAGCCATGGTGTTTCATACAAGATTGGCGTTTAATAAATAGTAGTCATTTCCTTTCTTAAAAAGATACTTAAGGAATTTACAAAAGAGATTGGCAGGTGAGGAATTAGACAGCTGTATAGTCATAAATTGGGAAATAAATATGAGAAATGCCACAAAGGAGTGTATGGATAAAGGCTGATAGGAGTTGAAAGAAGAAACTGATTGAGAAAATCAAGGAAGTCTTCCTACACAAAAGTTCTCTTGAATTGGGTCTCTCAGAACGGGTAAAATCTTGATAGGATGCAAAATGGAAAGAGGATCAGAGGAAACACCTGTATAAATAAATCCCAGAAGCAGGTAATGACAGACTGTGAACTATGAGCAGTAACTCTGGCCAAGAGAATTACAGGGAGCTGGATGGCGTGGAACAAAAATGAAGAGGAGGATAGGATAGGGTTAGAGCAATGGGGTTCTTTGAAGGCTCATGCATTTTATGAGTTTAGTTTCTAAGATGCAAGTAAGGCAAAACCACTGCAGGTTGTTGAGCATGGTTTTGACAAGAGGACAGAGCATTGTTCATTGCCTTTGTAATACTTGCTGAGGCATTAGAGCTATTTCCTGTCACCATCACGACCACGCCAGCTCTATCACATTAAATATGCCTAAACAAGAGACACTAAGTATTATTATGCAAAGCACAAAGATCCCAGGTTAGAGAAGGTCCAGAAGAGCTGGGTCTTTTACAGAACAAGGCCATCCAAACCCCCAGCAATTTGCTCCCACCTCTTCTCCCCAACTACATCTCCAATTGAGGTAAACAGCTGTAGAATCCTTCAAAGCGACTATGCAAAGGTGAAAAGGCAGGCCCAGTAGATGCATAAAGATTAGGGAGGAGCTGTCCTTTCTTTGAGTACAAATCCCTTTCAGGGATTCATCCCTGGAAGAGACCATCAGGTCATTTTGTTTTAGCCTGTAAAATCATAACTGTGTCATACTTTAAATAAATGCACAATAGTTCATAAAAATTCTAATCCCAAGTAGTTTTCAAAGAGCAAATATTTGACATACCACAACCAAAAGGCCTAAAAGTAAGTAAAGCTGGGCAAAATATAGGAAGACTTATTTCCCCCCAGAACAGCCACAAACAGCCTAAAAATGATTAAGTTTAGATTTAAGCATTTCCCATCATTTTCATACCACAACTAAGGTTTCTCAGCCTAGCTTACGCAAATTGGACTGCTGTGTTTATTTAACATCTGATCGTTTAAACTAAACACTCATGCCCCACTCCATTAGGGAAAGAAAACCTAAGGGCAAAGTTATTTTTGCAAAATGCAGACTTGATTTACACGACACAATCTCCAGTTCTTGAAGGAGCTGATCAATGAAGGCTACTCTTCCTTTTTCAGGCCTAATTCTTTCCATCACATTTCTAAGTTCTCCTTCCTCTGCCTCACCTATCCAGCAGAGCCCTAATTCATCTCCATCCTGCTCTACTTGACTCACATTATTCCATGTATAAATTGATTCAGGGTTCTTGATTTTTCTACATCTCACTGTCAGCATCCTCCCTCATTGCAGAAACTGTCCACTAAACTCATCCACTAACTTTCAAGTTCCCATTCACACCTCTTGGACAACCTCTCAGTGAATGTCCACATGTCTATTTCACAGAGAAACTAAGAGGTCATCTGATGGGAGGGAACACTGCCAACCTTGGGCTCCCACAACAATACACTTGTCTGACTCCACACCCATCCTTACCACTTGTCTCCCATATCAGTAGAAGGATGTGTCCTTCACCCTGCCGATCACTATCCCAATCAATTCTATAGCTACTAGACAGCAGTGTTTCAGAAATTTATGTTTCTAACATGATGATCAAAAGTCCTTCTCAGGCTTCCCTGGCGGTGCAGTGGTTGAGAGTCCTCCTGCCAATGCAGGGGACATGGGTTCGTGTCCCAGTGCGGGAAGATCCCACATGCCGCGGAGTAGCTGGGCCCATGAGCCATGGCCGCTGAGCCTGGGCATCCGGAGCCTGTGCTCCACAACAGCGAGAGGCCCGCGTACCGCAAAAAAAAAAAAAAAAAAAAGTCCTTCTCACAATTGCACACCACATGCCTTTACTTTTTTATTGTAAAATTGAATTTTAAAATGGGAAATAAGTTCTTCAGTTACATTCCGCCAAAGACCTTATAATTGTTTTTGTTTTTTCACCTTCATCCAAGACATGGTTCCACAGTAGCATGTTACTTCTATCGAATACTGTCATTTCCCAATATCCACAGTAGCCACTGAAATAAAAATAATCCAAGAAAGACTCACCTACAACCTCTCCAAATCCCTGCAGTTTCTAATTCTTCCTTTGGGCTCTGAGGGGAATAAGCCAGTATAAGGCTGCCCTGGGTGCTTTTACACAAGGATGGTAAAAAAGGGGATCCATTACCCGCTAAGCAACATTGCTGCTGCTCATTCTTAAGATTCCCCAGCCTGAAGAAGTAGAGAAAGAAATGTGACTTCAAACTTACTGGGATCAGAGCTGCCTGCTATACAGGTGCCTGGGTGTGTTACGCAGCCCTGCTCCCAGCTTCTTTCCTGGAAAGTGGCCTGTGAATATCCTGGAGAGACAGAGGGGTATGAAGTATCTTGCTGTCATACTTTGCAAGACACACAGCAAACACTCTGCTGAACCTAAAGGGAAGAAGCCCGATTTTTGTTGATTAGAATGTTCTCATGATGCTCCTCTGAGAAAATGTGATGCTTGGGGAGAAGGGGCCTTGTGGAGGAGAGAGCTGAATGACAACCACTTTCTGGGTTGCTATGATATGCGTTGCCTCATTCACGTTTACTACTATGAAGTTCCCTTGTCAACAAACAAGTGAAAGCTGAGTTTTATTGTGTCTCAAACAATGAGTGCCATTTGTGTCAGATTTTAAAATCTATATTTATCTGAAATTTTCCATACACTTTAGTTTTTTCTTCTGTACTCTTTATATCTCGGAATTTTTTGTGGTTGTAGTAGAAATCTGGAAGAGAAAAGTGTCATTCTCCCCCCTTTCTGTGACACTGGGAATAACTCTCACCCTTGTAAATTTAGTACAGAAGGGTGGGTTTTTTGGTTTCCCCATATTGTTTTACTCAGTACCACCTGATAAAAAGCTGATAGAAATTAGCTTTGCCACACACCACTGACCTGGGGAGTTATTTTTCAGCTTCATGAACAAGTCCAAAGGAGAGGAAATTATTTTTTATTAACCAGGTACTAAAAACTGAAGCCTTTCATAAGGGTTGCTTGCTTCTTTCCACTGAGACCAGTAGGCAAAGGAAAAGAAATCCAACTGCAATAACTTTGCCCATAGGCAGCTTTATCAAAATCTATAAGGTGAAATTTTTTAATAGAATCAAATAATCATAAAATATGTTAGGTATTTATGGTAAATACAACCATTATTATACACCTTCCTCCTGTGACACCACCCTTGGGAGAAAAGGGTTTTGTGTGTTTCAAAAAGTGTGCTATTGTAAGTCGCATTTGGGCTCCTGTATTTAAGGTCAAGTTGCATTTTCCATTATAAACCCATTTCCAGGGGTTCATTACTTTGTCATAAAAATCTGCTTGAGGCTGAAATATGGCATATAGAGTCTTAGCTCAGCAGCACATTCTTCTTAAAAATGTATCAGAATTGGCTAAACTCAGTGCAGTCACACTTAAATGATAAAATTATGGCTGAAATATATCCTAAAGAATCCAGTGGGCTAAAGAGCTCAACCATTGAGTTGAGCAAAGAATCACACCCTCAATCTTATATCTTTCCACTTGTCAAATCTAAGGATCTATAAAGTCCACCACAGTGCTTCTAAGCAAGGAAGCTGGCAAATATTTTAAGCTGTTAAAAGACAAAAGAAAAAAAGCAAGAAAAATAAACTCAACTCTAAGGCAGTGTTTTACTTTCTGAGGTTTAAAGTAGGAGTTTTCCAAGAACAAAATCTTCTTTTGTTTCATCAAAGTTCACATTGAAAATACTTTCTTCTCTACAGGGAAAATTAGAAGACAATTGAAAATGTGAAAAATACTGAATCAATAAAAAACCTGAAGAGTTCCTTATTAAATAATGCTCATCTGTGATATGCCTTTTTTTAATAGTGTTCTGAATAGTTTTTGCTTTAAAATACTGTTAGTTGAAGGGCGCGGTTCTTTGAATCAGTTGTGGAAAATAGTCATAAATTGAAGCCACAAGGGATATCTTCTAGGATTACGGTTCAGAAATACAAATTTACTTTGGAGTAAACTTGGAATTTAAGATTTTGTATTGTAACCTTAGATAATCACTTAATCTCAGTAGGCTTCAGATTCCTTACCTGTAAGATGATGGAGTTGGATTCATTATTATCGAAATCCCTTCCAGTTTCCTCATCCTAGGATGAAATATTTTACACTCTACCTGGTTTGGAGGCTTGCTATTTTGTGACTTTGTGAAAATTACAACTCAGGAAGTGCCCTCTCTGGCCCTCCTGATTGATTTAGTACTACATATGGAGTCAATAATAATTGGGCACATGGAATTTTTTGTCATTTCTTTCTGATGTAAACCTCATGACAACTAACTTTTGTTATCAAGTAATAAAGGGGGAAATGTCAGAGAGAATGTATATTCATAAAGCAGAATGTTTAAAATCACTTATATTTTAATTTTTCCATATATTTCATGAATTTTTAAAAGGATATTGCATTTCTCAATGATGTCTGGCTTAGGTTAACATTAAAAGAATCTCGCATTCTCAAAGACATTGATTAACATAGAGAGGAGGGGAACCTGGATGTATTCTCAGGAGGTGATGGTATTTAAATTTTCCTAAAACACTAAATAAAATGAATGATCCTCCTGCCCAAAATCCACCTAGGGAATCATCTCTATGGTGATCATACTTAGCGAGAAGCTTTGTTGATTTCAGACTGCCACTTCCAGATTCTGTGACATGTTTTCCTTTCTGTAATAAACAAGTATTTGCTTGCCTCTCAGTGCACTCTGAGTTGAAAATACACTGGTGTTTTCACCAACAATTTCTTAATCAGCTTAGTGCTAATCTTTCAATTTCATTTTTCCTTTCTTGAGAAATGAAAACTATATGAACAATAACATACAATGACTACCCCTTCTGCCCTTATTCTCTTTCACACACCTTCAACCATTTATATCTGAATGCTTCTATCTCCATTCATATCTATTATCTCCCTTAATTACCTACTTTCCCACATCCCAAGTTTATTCCCTCTGTTCTCTTTTTGTTTCTGCCCAAAGATAGGAAACAAAAATGATTTTTTTCCCAACATACATTGACTTCTCTCTTTAGAAAAGGGAGGGGGGAGTCAATGAGGGAGGGCGGGCATTACATCATAAGATTAAGAAAAAAGAAACCAAAGGAATTTGTTTTAGGACAAGATGACAACCATCAGCCCAAGTTAATTCTACCATCAAAGTAAAGCAGAAATGAATCAGGAGAGCTTGTATGTCCAAGGAGAACATGGTAACTGAAGTACTTTTCCCAGGTAAAATTCCAGTATTTAGCTGTCTTTACTGTATTGGCTGAGCACAATTACCACCATTAATCAGAAACCTGGAACTTTTAAGCCTGGTCTCCATAAAGGAGTGTGAGAGTTAAGGGCATCATCTCTGAATAGTGGCAGTCAGGGGTAAAAATTAACACCTTGACCTCCATCCTTTAAAACAACTTACAGGGATAGAATCAAGTTCAAATAAAAAGGCAACGGAAGTTTCAAAGGATAAATAAAGTTACAGAGGAGAATGTATGGGGAGGGTATGAGAGAGGGAATTATAAAATCCTCTTTGATTCTAAGCTGTTGGGGATACTGATAACCTATGTGCACATCCCGTGTCTCATGCAGTGGCATGAGCTCCTCTATACTATTCCTGTTCCCTCTATAACAGCACCCTGCTAGTACGTGCCTAGTCCTTACCATTTCTGCAATCATCTTATACATAATTTTAACCTATTTATTGTTTGTCTCCCTCGTGAGAATGTAAGTTCTATATGAGCAGGAACTTTGTGGTTTCATTTGTATGTACCCCCAGTGCACGGTATAGTGCCTGGCACACAGTGTCCCTCAAGAAACATCTGTGGAAGGAAGGGAGGGTGGGGAAGGAGAGGGAGATTTGGGGAAATGACAATTTGACAGTCATTGTCAGGAAAATCTACTTAGGTAGTAATAGTACCAAAAGATTGCATTTTCCCTACATCCTTCCTAACAGAATATAAAGTATAATTAAAAACATTGTAATTCATCATGTGAGAAAACATAATCTAAGGTAGAATCAACTACTAGGCCAAAATATAAATTTTCAAAAGATGGTCTCTCCCAAGGTTTTCTCACTAAAAAATTTTTTATTAAATATTACAGTGTCAACACAAAATTCTATAATTCTAGAATTGTGAAGCAAAATTAGAAGCTTCAGTCTTCTCTGAAATATTATAATGGCCTTGGGGAAGCAGTGGTTGGAAGATTCATGTTAAAAATGTCTGATATGTGGGGCTTCCCTGGTGGCGCAGTGGTTGAGAGTCCGCCTGCCGATGCAGGGGACACGGGTTCGTGCCCCGGTCCGGGAAGATCCCACATGCCGTGGAGCGGCTAGGCCCGTGAGCCATGACCGCTGAGCCTGAGCGTCCGGAGCCTGTGCTCCACAACGGGAGAGGCCACAACAGTGAGAGGCCCGCGTACCACAAGAAAAAAAGAAAAAGAAAAAAAAAAAAAAAAGTCTGATATGTGTTGGCAATGTCAAGTTTCCAACACATAGAATACATCTCTTATGTAATCATAAGTAATACTGAAGAAATCCAGTCTCAGAGAACCACACCTGAGAATGTTCTAACAAAGAATGCTCTCCTTCCCAAAAGAGTGCAGAGATATTTACAACAATTCCCTTTTGGAAGGCTTAGGTTGCTAAAAATGTAAATGTGAAAATGTCTGGTATAATTAATTTCTTCTGCAATTCCACAACCTACATACACATGATACACCCAATACATATGCACATCATCTTCCAATATGGAAAATGTACAAAATGAGTCTCAGTCCAAATAATTAATGATACTGCTTTATACTTATGTAGCATTTCATACATTATCTCATTTAATCATTAAAATAACTTTGTAAGGTTGATAAAATTAGCCCTATTTTAAGGTTAAATTACTTGCCCGGTCACACAGCTAGTGGTAGGACCTTGATTCAAAGCCTGAACTTACTTCAACTATCACATTTGTCCAGTTTATTGTAACTGCCTCTATACCCTACAGTATTTTAACTAAAATAATCCTCTCTTGATAGGATGGCAAACATAGTGCAATTATCCATTTAAATCTACATTGTAAAATTACTATCATTTTTACAGAAATTTTTCTTGTAAATCATGTCAACTATCACATTAATCATAATATTACTAAATTTCCCAATATTTGTATATTTAACTCAGGGATGGTTTTTTTATTTTGTTAAATTATGGTAAATAAAATTTTAAAAACTAAAATACATAACTATTTAAAAATACATAACTATGTTATTGATGGATTTGTAAAGTGTCCTTTGATGTAAGAAGCAACACACTCATACATTTAACAGTTCTGCTAAACCTTTACTTTGCAGTCTCATAAGTAGTAGTCCTATTACAAGTTGGCATACATGAAATCTGCAGAGTGTAGCTCTGAAACAATGAATTTCCGCAGAGAAGGAATTTAGTATATTGGTAAACTTTGATCCTTGGATCTGCTTCAGAATAAGCTGTGGAATTTTCCACACATAGATACAGACAGATACACACACATATACACGTGCACACACACCCGGGCCCCATCCCCTTGAACCACTAAACTGGAATTTCCAAAACCCAGCCCCAATATACATATTTTTAAGAACTTCACAGGGGATTCTGATTAAGAATCAAGATTGAGAACCAGTGCTATAAAGTATAACATTAATTTCCTCTGACAATTTTTGGAAATAATATTTTATGGCATTACAGAAAAATGATGCTGAGCAGTATCTTTAAGGATTTCAGCCTTTGCTGCCTCTCAGCATTTCACAATCACACCACTCCCAATATGCACAACTTTCCCAGCCTCCATTTTAACTTGTTAAAATCAACAAGACACCTACAGAATTTTAGTAATAAAATTAAGACATCCCCCACCTCTCAGCGTCCCCTTCACAAACAAGGTATGATTGGAAAGGATAGCCTCTTCCTAAATATCTAAGGCCCCTTGTAGAAAAGCTAAGTGGAGATTATTTAAAGCCTTAAGTACACAGAAACCTGACACACTCATTTTTAATGGGGAGGTAGACTGTTGTTTATTTAGCTTTTGAAATCTATCCTAAATTTGGCTTTATGGAACCAAAAAAGTCTAGCTGTAAATTAACAGACTGCCTTCTACTGTCCAAGGGATAATTTGAACTTCACTGAGACATGTCTATGAATGGAAGTAAAAATAACTCACATTAAGTGCTAAGCACTTCCCCACATGCATTTCACTTCCCACAAGGCCCATTGTTCCACACATTGCTTTTAAGCAGCCTGTAGGAAATTTTCACTGAAACAATTTCCCATAACCGAGGAAAGCAAGGCCAAAATGATTTCACTTTAAAAAAAAAAAAACAGGAAAAACCTTTGCAAGCTTTCAGCATCTAGGGTATTAAGAGCAACTCTGTCAGAGTAGCAGGAATGGGAAATGGAAGGCTCACACAATACTCAAAGATTCGGCCGCTTTAATTTTAGCTTACTCTCCTCCTGCCCTTCTAAACAAAAATCTACCCCAGATGAAGTGTTCTGCTTCCCATTCCCACCTCACTTCATCCGTTCTTTTAAAAGCTTAGTTTTAAACTTAGAAATATTTCAAATATCCAGAAAGGTAGCAAAAATAATATAAGAAGCATTCCTGATTTAAAAGAGGTTAGTATCTTTGCCTATCTTCTTCAAATCTCTGTTATCCACCCTTCTCCTTTACTATCCAGGTCGAATCTATCTTATGGAAACGTCCCTAATCCTTTCACGCCAAAATGATCTCTTCTCCAAAACTCTTTTTTCTCCTAATTCTAATTTTCACCAATTCTACATTTTATCTTTCATCCAGGATAGGTCTTATGAACTTTACTAGTTTAATTCACTCTCTACCTTGGCCTGAATTAATTTCTTTACTGCTTGCTGATTCACAGGCTTTCTCTTTCATCTTGAATCAATATATGTTTTTCCTTTTAAAATATCAATTTTATCTGTTCTTACAATTATTGACACATAGCTTTTCTTCTGTCCCTATGATTTTAATATCCTTACCAAAGTATGATTATGCCCATCCCCTTTCCTAATGCTATTTACATGTATCTCCACACATTTTAAAAAATAAATCTTGGCAGAATTTTGTCTATTTTATTACTCTTTTCAATTATTTTTTGTCAGTCATGTCTAAACCTACATTCAGCACTTACCGTCTTTCATGCCTTTTGAGCCTTCTACTGGACCGTTTACCCTGAATGTCACAGTCCAGCAAACAAAGAGGGTCAGCAGGAAAGTATATTCAACTGTTTCCCTTGGCCCTCCTCTGGCTCTTTTTGAGGTTAAACTACATGCAGTTGAGCCCTCCTATGTGAAAAGTGAAATGCCATGTCCTCTAACAAAATAAAAAGCATGAAATGTAGGTCCCTAACTTCAAAGCCTTTGCTGATAATAGGGCAGAATATTAAAAATGCCAATAATAAAATGATGCAGATGTGTGACACACAGAAGTTAAGCTCTTATAGTTTTGAGAAAAATCACATTACTTGGACAACAGTGGTCAGGAAAAGTGACAACATGAGACTAGGATTTAAATTAATAATATAAAAATTACAATAATAGCCACAGTCTTCATTTACCAAACACCTATATGTGCCAGTCACTGAGATTAGTGCTACCTACACAGAACACATATTCTGTGTGTGTGTAAGTGTGTGTATATATAACAGAGGATTCACAGCAAACTTGTAGGTCATGATAATAATCCCAGTTTGCAGGGAATCTACAGCCAAGGTAGACTGAGAAACGCGCTCAGGAGACACTACTTGTAAATTGTGGTGCTGGGATGAGAACATACATCTGACAACCGCTCTCTTTTCACTCTATCTTGCTTATCTCATTCAAGAAGGTGTCAGCTAAATTATGAGGATGAGAAAGTCATTTACTGTAAGGGAAAATACATTAAGTGAAGGTAAAAGTATGGGAAAGGAAAAGTTACATGGAAGAAATAGTGACTAATAATAAATAACAGGCAACATTTACGAACGGCTTACTTCATGCTGGGCTTCATGCTTGGCTCTGAGCATTAACTTGGATAAATTCACGTAATCCAGAAAACAACCTGATGAGGTACTATCCCCCTCATTTTACAAAGTGGAGACATTTTTGGAAGGTTCTTAATGCCGTCAAATGTAGTTCACTAGTGTGTCTTCTGGGGATGCTAATTTGCTTGTAGTATCAATAGTGATGTGTGAATAAAAGGATTTGATGCTCAATCAGTGAGGAGGATGCAGGGTTAAATCCAGGTAAACAGGTCGTTTTGTGTCAGGGCTTTTCAGAACCTTTAAAATATACTATCATGCAATCTTATATTACTAAGAAAAAGATACAGTGCACAATGTTTTCTAACTTCTTTGACCAATAAATAGTTATTTTTTACAGAGTGGCTGGTGACACTTAGAGTCTCCTAAGTGACTTCTCCATGGTCATGCAGCTGATTGCCATGAACTTGAAGCCACAATTGAAGATCTCTGGATGCTAGGCGATACCTTGCCTAGGCACAGATAGTGAAAAATCTTGTAAGGTATCCTATGGAAAATATACAGTAATTTCAGCTTTAATGAGCAGGAAAAAGCAGGGTGTAGAATATACTGAAGTGGAGACACATTAACCGCCATTACAAAACTACTGCTGGAATTCAGAGATGACATGCCAAGTCGCCTAGACTAGGAGGTGGCAGAAAGAAAAAGCAAGAAGCAAGAATAAAGTCAAACATTCAAGAACAGAAGTAAGTAAACCTTCAGAGTTGCTATGAACTGGTGGTTCCGTGAGAGACAGACCCTGCTGACCTACTAGGATCATAGACAAAATTCTGCAGAAACCTAAGACCTCCTCTCCAGTTCTATCAGCTTATTCCAGGTAGTAGTCAGCTGCCGAGAGCCACACAAACATCATCTCATCATGATTTAAGAATTACTTTAAAATATAGCTATATTCTTTCCCCACAAAAGCCAGGAAAGTCATGGTCAAACCTTTGAACAAATTTTTCATTCTCATGCTTGCCTCATGCCCCACTGCCTCCCTCCTCAATCATTCGTGTGTGTGGTGTGTGTGTGTGTGTGTGTGTGTGTTGTCTTTCTTTCTCCAGGGGCAAGAGCAATTGAGACCTAAAAATACCTTATTTTTTCAAAACAACTACACTAATTGATGTGTGTAGAGAACATGTTAGTCATATTCACAAAATGCCAAAATAAATAAAACATTATATCCTCGGGAAGTCACACACTCTTTAAAGCATATAAACATAGAGACTAACTTTTATTAACCACCCTTTCCTTTGCTAGATTAAAAAAATCAGAATAGTTATATCTTCCAGAATATCACATGATAGTAATCATTACTTCAGTTTCTTTTTTGCCTTTTGGTCCTTTATCATCTAGTCACTAAGTCCAACTACCATTCCAGTAGTCGTATTCTTTTTTCTTATGCATATCCTTGACACACTTAAATTCTTTCCCAGCATCTTGTGGCAGAGACTACCAGCTAATTACTAAAAGCTTCTCTCCTCCTACTATACGCATCCCAGCCTCCCTTGCAGTTACACGAAACAACAATATTTTCTCCTATGGAATGTGAGCAGAAGTGACCTGTGCTACTCCAAATCTAGCCTCTACAGAATGACCATGAGTGATCCTCCATATGCTGTCTCTCTCCCAGTACTTGGGTAACACTGGAAGTATGTGTGAAAGATTTCAAAACTACCATCACTATGGGTCTATAGGAGAGGAAAGATGTTGTACTGATTTAATCTCCTATAACCCAAAGATTCTGATGTCAATGAGAAATAAAATCTTATTGAAATAATCCACTGACATTTTGGGGTCTCTCTGTTATCACACCCAGCCTAGCTTCACGAAGAAATTAATTGACCACTGGAAATGGAATGGGGTCATAACAAAGGCCCAAAACTTTAATACTGGCTTAGTGGTCAGAATCAAGTAGCCAGAAAACAGATATAACAACTGGAAAGCTGGTGGTTCATGCTACCAAAAAAACATTTAGTAAAACTGAAGCCCACAGTTTCTCAAAAGGCAATGCAACTGCCTAGTGAACTTGAAGCTCTAGAGGAAGAAGCTGCAAAATGCCATGACATCGGCGTCTATTATTTGTTCCTTGACGCTTAGTGCAAGGTATGACAAGGAAGAGATGAGCTCAGACAACACTTAACTACTTTGAAGACAGAAATGAAAGGGAGTAGAGAGTTCAGAAATTTAGGACTACACAGGATTGAAAAATAAGACTGCTTCTGATCCCCAAATACCCAAAATGAATATAACTGTACAAGGCTTTAAACAAAAAAATCAATTAAAAGTTCCCAATTAAACAAAAATACTTAACCCTGTGACGAAAATAAGACTGTAGCTAGTGCCACCCCTGCCACTTTCCCCAGCCTTTGTTTCCGGTGGATTCATGATGGCCACCACTGAATTAAGTAAAAAGATGCATAGAGGACCTTCAGGATGGTGGAGGAGTAAGACCTGGAGATCACCTTCCTCCCCATAAATACATCAGAAATACATCTACATGTGGAACAACTCCTAGAGAACACCTCCTGAACACTGACAGAAGACCTCAGACTTCCCAAAGGCAAAAAACTCCCCATGTACCTGGGTAGGGCAAAAGAAAAAAGAAAAAACACAGACAAAAGAATAGGGATGGGACCTGCACCTCTGGGAGGGAGCTTTGAAGGAGGAAAAGTTTCCACACACTAGGAAGCCCCTTCACTGGTGGAAATGGGAGGTGTGGGGGGGAGGGACTTCGGAGCCACGGAGGAGAGCGCAGCAACAGGGGTGCAGAGGGCAAAGCGGAGAGATTCCCGCACAGAGGATCGGTGTCAACCAGCACTCACCAGCCTGAGAGGCTTGTCTGCTCACATGCTGGGGCGGGTGGGGGCAGAAACCTGAGGCTCAGGCTTCGGAGGTCAGATCCCAGGGAGAGGACTGGGGTTGGCTGTGTGAACACAGCCTGAAGGGGGCTAGTGCGCCACAGCTAGCCGGGAGGGAGTCCGGGAAAAAGTCTGGAACTGCCTAAAAGCCAAGAGACCATTGTTTCGGGATGTGTGAGGAGAAGAGATTCAGAAGACTGCCTAAACGAGCTTCAGAGACGGGTGCAAGCTGAGGCTAACAGCGTGGACACCAGAGACGGGCACGAAATGGTAAGGCTGCTGCTGCAGCCACCAGGAATCCTGTGTGCATCCCATAATGGAAGCGGTGGACTTTGGGAGCAACTGTAGACTTGGAGTTTGCTGTATGTGACTGACTAGTTTCTGATTTTTATGTTTATCTTAGCATAATTTATAGCTCTTGTTATCATTGGGGAATTTGTTTATTGCTTTGGTTGCTCTCTTTTTTGTTGTTACTTTAAAATTTTTTTTATTTTAATAATTTTATTTTAATAACTTTATTTTTTTTACTTCCATCCTCCTCCCTCCCTCCCCCCTCCTTTCCTTCCTTCTTTCTCTCTTTCTTTCTTTTTTCTTTCTTTCTTTCTTTCCTCCCTGCCTTCCTTCCTTCCTTTGATACTTCCTTCCTTCCTTCCTTTGATACTTCCTTCCTTCTTTCTTTCTCCCTTTCCTTCTGAGCCATGTGGCTGACAGGGTCTTGGTGCTCTGGCTGGCTGTCAGGTCTGTGCATCTGAGCGGGGAGAGCCAAGTTCAGGACATTGGACCACCAGAGACCTACCGGCCCCACGTAATATCAATCTGCGAGAGCTCTCCCAGAGACCTCTGTCTCAACCAGAAGACTCAGCTCCACCCAATGGCCAGCAAGCTCCAGTGCTGGACACCCTATACCAAACAACTAGCAAGACAGGAAGACAACCCCACGCATTAGCAGAGAGGCTGCCTAAAATCATAATAAGTTCACAGACACCCCAGAACACACCACTGGACTTGATCCTGCCCACCAGAAAGACAAGATCCAGCCTCATCCACCAGAATACAGGTACCAGTCCCCTCCACCAGGAAGCCTACACAACCCACTGAACCAACCTTAACCACTGAGGACAGACACCAAAAAACAACGGGAACTACGAACCTGCAGCCTGCGAAAACGAGACCCCAAACACAGTAAGTTAAGCAAAATGAGAAGACAGAGAAACATGCAGCACATGAAGGAGCAAGGTAAAAACCCCCCAGACCAAACAAATGAAGAGGAAATAGGCAATCTACTTGGAAAAGAATTCAGAATAATGATAGTAAAGATGATCCAAAATCTTGGAAAAAGAATGGAGAAAATACAAGAAACTTTAAGAAGGACCTAGAAGAACTAAAGAGCAAACAAACAATGATGAACCACACAATAAATGAAATTAAAAATTCTCTAGAAGGAATCAATAGCAGAATAACTCAGGCAGAAGAATGGTAAGTGACCTGGAAGATAAAATAGTGGAAATAACTACTGCAGAGCAGAGTAAAGAAAAAAGAATGAAAAGAATCAAGGATACTCTCAGAGACCTCTGGGACATTAGTTCACCAACGTTCGAACTATAGGGCTCCCAGAAGAAGAAGAGAAAAAGAAAGGGACTGAGAAAATATTTGAAGAGATTATAGTTGAAAACTTCCCTAATATGGGAAAGGAAATAGTCAATCAAATCCAGGAAGCGCAGAGAGTCCCATACAGGATAAATACAATGAGAAACATGCCAAAACACATATTAATCAAACTATCAAAAATTAAATACAAAGACAAAATATTAAAAGCAGCAAGGGAAGAGCAACAAATAACATACAAGGGAATACCCTAAGGTTAACAGCTGATCTTTCTGCAGAAACTCTGCAAGACAGAAGGGAATGGCAAGACATATTTAAAGTGATGGAAGGGAAAATCCTACAACCAAGATGATGCTACCCAGCAAGGATCTCATTCAGATTTGATGGAGAAATTAAAACCTTACAGACAAGCAAAAGCTAAGAGAATTCAGCACCACCAAAGCATCTTTACAACAAATGCTAAAGGAACTTCTCTAGGCACGAAACACAAGAGAAGGAAAAGACTGACAATAACAAACCAAAAACAATTAAGAAAATGGTAAAAGGAAAACACATTATCAATAACTACCTTAAATATAAATGGATTAAATGCTCCAACCAAAAGACATAGACTGGCTGAATGGATACAAAAGCAAGACCCATATATATTCTGTCTACAAGAAACCCACTTCAGACCTAGGGACACATCCAGACTGAAAGTGATGGGATGGAAAAAGGTATTCCATGTAAATGGAAATCAAAAGAAAGCTGGAGTAGCAATTCTCATATCAGACAAAATAGACTTTAAAATAAAGACTACTACAAGAGACAAAGAAGGACACTACATAATGATCAAGGGATCAATCCAAGAAGAAGATATAACAATTATAAATATTTATGCACCCAACATAGGAGCACCTCAACACATACGTCAAATGCTAGCAGCCATAAAATGGGAAATCGACAGTAACACTATCATAGTAGGGGACTTTAACACCCCACTTTCACCAATGGACAGATCATCCAAAACGAAAATAAATAAGGAGTCACAAGCTTTAAATGACACATTAAACAAGATGGACTTAATTGATATTTATAGGACATTCCATCCAAAAATGGCAGATTATAGTTTCTTCTCAAGTGCGCAAGGAACATTCTCCAGGATAGATTATATCTTGGCTCACAAATCAAGCCCTGGTAAATTTAAGAAAACTGAAATCATATCAAGTATCTTTTCTGACCACAATGCTACGAAATTAGATATCACTTACAGGAAAAAAACTGTAAAAAATACAAACACATGGAGGCTAAACAATACATTCCTAAATAACCAAGAGATCACTGAAGAAATCAAAGAGGAAATCAAAAAATACCTAGAAACAAATGATAATGAAAACACGAAGACCCAAAACCTAAAAAGCAAAAGCAGTTCTAAGAAGGTTTATAGGAATACAATCCTACCTCAAGAAACAAGAAACATCTCAAATAAACAACCTCACCTTACAACTAAAGGAATTAAAGAAAGAAGAAAAAAAAACCCCCAAAGTTAGCAGAAGGAAAGAAATCATAAAGATCAGATCATAAATAAATGAAAAAGCAATGAAGGATACAATAGCAAAGATCAATAAAACTAAAAGCTGTTTCTATGAGAAGATAAACAAAATTAATAAACCATTAGCCAGACTCATCAAGAAAAAAAGGGAGAAGACTTACATCAACAGAATTAGAAGAAAAAAGGAGAAGTAATAACTGACACTGGAGAAATACAAAGGATCATGAGAGATTACTACAAGCAACTCTATGCCAATAAAATGGACAACCTGGAGGAAACGGACAAATTCTTAGAAAAGCACAACCTTCCGAGACCGAACCAGGAAGAAATAGAAAATATGAACAGACCAATCACAAGTGATGAAATTGAAACTGTGATTAAAAATCTTCCAACAAACAAACGTCCAGGACCAGATGGCTTCACAGGTGAATTTTATTGAACATTTAGAGAAGAGCTAACACCCATCCTTCTCAAACTCTTCCAAAAAATCGCAGAGGAAGGAACACTCCCAAACTCATTCTATGAGGCCACCATCACCCTGATACCAAAACCAGACAAAGTTACTACAAAAAAGAAAATTACAGACCAATAGCACTGATGAATATAGATGCAAAAATCCTCAACAAAATACTAGCAAACAGACTCCAACTGCACATTAAAAGGATCATACATCATGATCAATTGGGGTTTATCCTAGGAATGCAAGGATTCTTCAATATACGCAAATCAATCGATGTGATACACCATACTAACAAACTGAAGGATAAAAAACATATGATAATCTCAATAGAAGCAGAAAAAGCTTTCAACAAAATTCAACAACCATTTATGACAAAAACTCTCCAAAAAGTAGGCATAGAGAGAATTTACGTCAACATAATAAAGGCCGTATATGACAAACCCATAGCCAACATCATTCTCAACGGTGAAAAACTGAAACCATTTCCACTAAGATCAGTGCCCACCCTCACCACTAATGTTCAACATAGTTTTGGACGTTTTAGCCACAGCAATCTGAGAAGAAAAAGAAATAAAAGGAATCCAAATCAGAAAAGAAGTAAAACTGTCACTGTTTGCAGATGACATGATACTATACATACAGCATCCTAAAGATGCTCCCAGAAAACTACTAGTACTAATCAATGAATTTGGTAAAGTAGCAGAATACAAAATAATGCACAGAAATCTCTTGCATTCCTATACACAAATGATGAAAAATCTGATAGAGAAGTTAAGGAAACACATCCATTTATTATTGCAACAAAAGAATAAAATACCTAGGAATAAACCTACCCAAGGAGACAAAAGACCTGATGCTGATGAAAGAAATTAAACATGATACAAACAGATGGAGAGATATACCATGTTCTTGGATTGGAAGAATCAACATTGCGAAAATGACTATACTACCCAAAGCAATCTACAGATTCAGTGCAATCCCTATCAAACTACCAATGCCATTTTTCACAGAGCTAGAACAAAAAAATTCACAATTTGTATGGAAACACAAAAGACTCTGAATAGCCAAAGCACTCTTGAGAAAGAAAAACTGAGCTGGAGGAATCAGGTTTTCTGACTTCAGACTATACTACAAAGCTACAGTAATCCAGACAGTATGGTACTGGCACAAAAACAGAAATATACCTCAATGGAACAGGATAGAAAGCCCAAAGATAAACCCATGCACATATGGTCACCTTATCTTTGATAAAGGAGGCAAGAATATACAATGGAGGAAAGAGAGCCTCCTCAATAATGGTGCTAGAAAAACTGGACAGCTACATGTAAAACAATGAAATTCGAACACTCCTTATTACCACACACAAATATAAACTCAAAATGGATTATAAACCTAAATATAAGGCCAGACACTATAAAACTCTTAGAGGAAAACATAGGCAGAACACTCTATGACATAAATCACAGCAAGATCCTTTTTTGACCCCCCTCCTAGAGAAATGGAAATAAAAACAAAAATAACCAAATGGGACCTAATGAAAGTACTTTTGCACAGCAAAAGAAACCATAAACAAGACCAAAAGACAACTCTCAGAATGGGAGAAAATATTTGCAAATGAAGCAACTGACAAAGGATTAATTGCCAAAATATACAAGCATCTGATGTAGCTCAATAACTAAAAAACAAACAACCCAATCCAAAAATGGGCAGAAGACCTAAATAGACATTTCTCCAAAGAAGATATACAGATTGCCAACAAACACATGAAAGTATGCTCAACATCACTAATCATTAGAGAAATGCAAATCAAAACTACAATGAGGTATCACCTCACACCAGTCAGAATGGTCATCATCAAAAAATCTAGAAACAATAAATGCTGGAGAGGGTGTGGAGAAAAGGGAACCCTCGTGCACTGTTAGTGGGAATGTAAATTGATACAGCCACTGTGGAGAACAGTATGGAGGCTCCTTAAAAAACTAAAAAATAGAACTACCATACGACCCAGCAATCCCACTACTGGGCATATACCCTGAGAAAACCATAATTCAAAAATAGTCATGTACCACAATGTTCATTGCAGCACTATTTACAATAGCCAGGACCTGGAAGCAACCTAAGTGTCCATCAACAGATGAATGGATAAAGAAGATGTGGCACATATATACAACGGAATATTACTCAACCATAAAAAGGAACGAAATTGGGTCATTTGTAGAGATGTGGATGGATCTAGAGCCTGTCATACAGAGTGAAGTAAGAGAAAGAGAAAAACAGAAAGAGAAAAACAAATACTGTATGCTAAGACATATATATGGAATCTAAAAAAAAAAAAAAAAGGTTCTGAAGAACCTAGGGGTAGGACAGGAATAAAGACACATACATAGAGAATGGACTTGAGGACACGGGGAGGGGGAAGGCTAAGCTGGGATGAAGTGAGAGAGTGGCATGGACATATATATACTATCAATGTGAAATAGCTAGTGGGAAGCAGCCACATAGCACAAGGAGATCAGCTCGGTGTTTGTGACCTCCTAGAGGTGTGGGATAGGGAGGGTGGGAGGGAGATGCAAGTGGGAGGGGATATGGGGATATATGTATACATATAGCTGATTCACTTTGTTATACAGCAGAAACTAATACAACAATGTAAAGCAACTGTACTCCAATAAGGATGTTTTTTTTAAAAAAAACAAACAATTGTTACTGGTTTGCAACGAGAGGGGGATAGCACCTAAGAGCAAGAGACAGAAACATTGATAAAAATTTGACACAGTCCTTTTATATCTATCGAATCTAACCAAAAAAATCAAGGCTTGAAAAAAAAAAGATGCATAGAAGGCAGAAGGAAAGATAAAAAGCAGAGTTAACTGTGTTTAAAAAAATGTTGAGAGTGGCCATGGAACTGACTGGAAGCAATATATCAGAAGCCGATTAAATTTCTGAGAGAACTGTTAAAGAAACTAGGAGCCTCTGGTAAAAGAAGTAGCTATCTGAATTTCTACAAGGCACTCTGACTCTAGTCATCAAAAACTTTTCTTCCTTCATTTCTCTTCTATCCTCAGAAGCTGTGTGAAACAATACTGGGACTCCAAACTTACGTTAATGGGAAGTGGGCTGGGAAAGCTACGTAGCCCTGACACTGGGCACCTTCCTCTTTGCCCACTGCAGATGTTTTCATGGAGGCTCATGAACAGGCAGAACTTTCCAGAGGATTGCAGCAGGAGCCATTGAGAACATAAATAAAATACGCTGGGGACAATTTGAGGAGAAGTATCATTTGATTACCTTAGCCACATAGACAAACACACCAGGGTGTTTTTGGGTCAGAATATTTATATTGTTTTCATAAAACAATCCCACATAGTTAAGTTGGTTAAGTGAAACAGATTCTTCTCTCCTGGATAAGATGAACTCCCACACCTCCTATGTATAATTTAAAATATGCTTACTAGAATTTAAAACTAAAATTTCAGTAACCACTGAAATAATTCAGAAATCACTAAGTTACTTCAATCTAATGTGAATGGAAAGCTTTTTTTTTTCTTTTTCCCCACTAATCTAATTTTAAAAACAAAAAAAAATATTAAGGGTTTTTTTTCAAATAATGAGCTGATATAATTTGTTATATTACTCACATATACACAATCCCTAACAAAGCATATAACCACATCATACTATTGGGATTAGTATCAAAAATGCCAAGACAGGAGATGCTTTTATCAATAATTTATCCCTATATACCAACTACCATTATTATCATTTCATCATTTTCTTTTGCCACTGATAGGAAAGGTTTTAAAAAATTCACACTACCTTAGCTATTTCTAAAATTCTAAAGAGAAGCAATGTTCTTACACCACTGATTTGGCTAGAAGTACTAATTTCAGTTGGAATTTCTCTCTGTTCAGCCTACCTCCTTCCTCATTTTCTATGAGTAGTCAAAATAGCAGAGTATCACTTTTGGAGTGACATGGCATTTCAGGAAAAGCCCACACGACAACTGTTTAAAATATTTTTTGCAAGCTTCTGACTGAGAAATACAACACAGACAATTTGGAGAAGGATTTAATTATACTCAGATTCTATAATAGCAGGAGAGAATAAGATGTGGGAATTTAAAAAAATGGACAAGATTATGAATCCAGCATTTAATTGAGCACCTTCTACGTGCAAGACTTCTCATTGGGAACCAGCTGGGAATATAAACATGAATAGAGCAAGACTAGTTATGAACAGAAACGATGTGACAGGGCAGGCTTCCCCCCGACCCATCCCATGCTGAAATATAGAAAAGGTTAAGGTTACAAAAAGGGAACTTTTTAAAGCAAAGGTAGAGACAGGCACTCTTTTGAGCAGGAGATGCTCTTCCTCTTTAGGTCTCCTTTTATCCTCAGAAGCTGAAGGTCACCACTCCTTATCTATCAGCAGAGACAAATCTGAGACTAACAATCTCCCTAAAAGGCCAGACACAACAAGGGTACAAAGAGATAAAAAAGTTGATGACTGCTGGGTTGAGGGAAGGGAGGAAAATGGAGAGAGAGCTAAAGGGAGAGGACCCAGGAGGGATGTCTCTGCCAAAAGCAGAGAATGGATTTTGCCACGTGGTGTGTCTCAAGAGACTAGGACTAAATTCCACGAGTAGAACTCAGTAAAAGAGCTGAAAAGGCTAAAGAAGGAAGTCTAGAATCTTCTTCACCCTGGGGACTGAACAGGAGTGGGAACAGATTGCTAGAAGCTGAAGAGACTGAACACTCTCCTTTCCAGCTGGGAATTCGTTAGAAAAGGGCACTTCTATTATCCTAATGAGGCTCCACAAAGAGGACTGAGGAAGCACTTCAAATACCACAATGGCAATGTTAAGTGGGATATTCTCGTAGGTGTTTAATTCCCCTCCTCTGGTAGGCGGGGCCATGTGCAGGGCAGGTTCAAGGTGAGAGTTACCTGGGTCTCAGGTTATGGTTTGGTCTCAAGGTCCTTCTGGCCTCAAAAGGCATAAATGACATGCACAGGGCCAAAGACGTCCTGGAGAGACCACTTCTAAATAAGAATTACAAAATGAGATCTCCAATGAAAATAAGACCTCATTTAAAGATGTAAAACTGGAGTGAATGGAAAATACAAACCAAATGAGGTAAGGAAGGAGGAATTATCTTATGAAATAAAAAAGAGAAAGAAGTGGGAGAACTGCAGATACTCAATGGAGGGGCCCAGGGTGTACAGCATGGGGCTGTCACAGGCTTAGCTGGGCCAGAAAGAGAACTTACAAAGCGTTTGAATCTGGCATATGGTATCAGAGGTACAAATAAGCCATGAATGGGAATTCAGAACTGGGAATGACAGGAAGCTTCATGATGAGTTAAGCCAGGCCAGTAAGGCACGTAAGATCTCACCAGAGAGAGATGGAGGAAGAAGATACACCAGGAAATCAAAATCATAATGACCAAAGGAAACAGAAAATGAGTACATCTGATCAGCTGAATATTGAAGAGTACAATTTTGCTGGAACAAAGGGCACATTAAATAATAAAAGTGGTTTGAAAGGTAGCCTTAGGCTACGTGAATTGTGACCTTTTTTTGACAAGCAGTGGGGAAGTTGTTAAAAATTTGGAAGAAAGGAAAAAGCTTAGCAAAAGCCTCTGTAATATCAATAATGGCTGCAATGTTATAAACTGTACTTAAAAGTAAAAGGATCAGAAGCTTCAGTGCACTGGGTTTGTTTGTGCAGGTTGGGAGGCTGTAAAATACAGTGGTCACAATCATGCTATTTAGAAATATTTTCTAAAGCCAATTTAGAAGAAAACTGCCATCAGCAAATAGTTCCAGAAAAACAATATCCTAAATATAACTATGATCCTTTTTTTAAGCAATTTGAAATTTGTAATATCTAGTTAGATGTTTTCAAATAATGTTCCCCCGTGAACAGAAGAACAGAAAAGGCCCCAAACTCAGGCCAGAGAACAATAAAACATATCAATCATGAAATACACAAAATTATTTCCAAAATATATGCAAATTTACCTTAGTAGACTAACATAACCTAGACTCAAACTGTAAACTGGCTACATTCACTAGCATACTATAACATAAATATATTCACTTCTTTATTCTCCAAAAAGAAAATGAAGGGATTTGAGAAGTATTCATGCTGAGAGAAGAAATATTTACTGAAGATACACCCATCTAGTAAAATTAACTATATATAATACCTCTGCATTTGAGAGTGCTTATTTTTACCTGGAGCTGTAATACATACATTTGTTTCCATCACTTTGCCGCTTTTTGCAGCAAGGTGCCTATAACATAGAATTAAAGGCTCCAGAATGTCTGTAATAAGGAAATAAACTTTCTCTTTTTCAATACTAACACTCTTGCAACCACAAGAACTCAAATACAAGATTTACAAGTTCGTGAGCCAGAAAAAGAAGAACCGAAGGATCATCTTCCAGCATAGACTCATATTTGCAAATGGTAGATAAGAAAAGAAAGAGCTCACTTTTTACCCAACTGTGATATTTTGTTTCCAAAAGCCTAACACCATCTATAGGAGACAAGCATCTACCTTACACCCCCTTGAAGGACTACAGGGAGGTATGTGGAAGGAATTAGGAACAGGCACTGAAAGTAGGATAAAATAAGCCCCTTTCTGCTGTTGAAAGATCAGGGCTGAATTTCAGCTTAACCTTTTTTTCTTTCTATCTAATTTTGACACCAAGCAGAACAGAGATCCATAACTGATGCTGGGTAATGGCTTATGAGATCAGATAAACATTTGCTTCAGACCACAACTCTGCTTCTTCCTACCTGAGTTATCTTGGGGCATTTATTTAATCTCACTGAACCTCAGGTCCCTGAAGTTTAAAAGTGGAATATTACTACATACTTCAAGAGGTTGTTAAGGGAATTCAGAAATGATGTATGTAAAAATTACTGAATATGAGATTTCTTAAAATATGAATTTCCTACATTTCACTTCACAAATTTGATACATACTCCTTTTTAGGATAACATATTTATTGTAGAAATTAAAAAAAAATAAAATTATCCATAATTTCGCTACCTTAAATGAATGGCTGAAAATACTTTTGTATGTTTCAATCTAATCTCTTCAGCATGTATGTGTTTGAGTATATATACATATTTTCAAACAATATTTTACAAAATATGGTAAAACATTCCAAGTATGTTTTGTAAATAGTACATTTAAGACTTACAGAAATGAAAAATTTTGGAGTACTTTCATCTCTCCATCCGTTCTTTTATTGATTTCTTCCTTCTCTTTCATGCTAAAGAGACCTACATTACTTTGATGTTAGATAAATATCTATGTTATCGTCAAGCTCTTTCCTGCTTTCTTTTTTACATTCAATCCTTTGATCCATCTGGAATTTATTTTTATAATGTGAAGTAAAGGCCTAAATATTCTTTCCAAAGACAGCCAGTTTTTCCAGAATCATTTCCGAAATAATCTTTCCTTTGTTTACTAATTTAAATGCCACTTTCATCACATACTTGAACAAGAACAAGGTGCCAATATGTTTTAACTCATGTACCAACTTTGATAGCCTAACAGTGCCTGCCTGGAGTATTCTGAGACCATGTCCAGGCCCAGCAGGGAAGGGCACCCAGGTAACTTATAACGGAATGATTGCCATGGGGAGGAAGATAGGAGAAGATGGTAACTATGCCACAAATGTGCCATCCTTGCACTAATTAGTTTCTGCATTTTCCAGCTCAATTCCCTTGCAGCTTTTTGATATATTTTAACATCTTGTAGCCCAGGTGCCCTTTAATATTCCTTCTTAATCAAATTATTTATGGCTGGTCTTTAATGTTTATTATTCCAGATGATTGTAATATTCTCTTTAAAAGTGTCCTAAAGAATTTTTTTAGGATTATAGTAGCAGTAAATTTATTTTAAAAAATGAAGATTATCTTTACAACAATGAGCCCTTCTAGCCAGAAACATAAGTTGCTCCATTTATTTAGTCATGCATTCTCTTAATTAAAAAAGTGTGTATTCATACATGATATATGTATACATACACATTCATAACTAGATTTTTTCATTATATGTCCAGTACTTGTTTGTTAAGTTTGTTCCTATATATTTTATATTATTTGTTGCTATCATGAATGGAGATATTTTTTTGTTACATTTTCTATATGATTATTTAAAACTATCACTTTTATACGTATGTTACATCCTTCTAACTTACTATTCCCTAATGTTATTTCTAATAATTTTCTGCTGACATATTTTGACTTTCTAGGTAGGCAATGACATCACAGTTGAAATCATTAGATCTCTATCTGGAATCTTCTCACGTGTCTCCTTCTTTATTGCCATCTTCCACTTACCCACTTTAAACTACACACTCCATGGAAGGGGACCTTTCCCGTCCTGTGCATGACTTGCTCTCCAGTGCCTAGAATGGTGCTTGCCACATAGCAGAGGTTCAATAAATATTTGCTGAATGACTGTTGCTTGAAATAAAATAATTTTCCAAAAATAACAGCAATGTCCTCTTCATATTTCTAAGAGTTATATCTCAAAATTTTGATTCCTGACTTAATACAGAGACTAGAACCTCATGAATACCATCATGGAGGTAGCTATTTTTTCTTGTTCTTTACCAAGAATGTCAATGGTATTTCTCTATTACATATGACTGATGCTTAAATATTGGCTTGGGAATAACCTGTTACTGTTAAGAAAGCATCTTTCTATAACTAACTAACTAACTAATTTGTTTCTTGTTTTTTGGGTTTTTTTTAAATAGAGATTTAACATGGACTCCGTTTTGGAGATTTCCTAAAAGATCACCATGTAGGTTTTCTCTTTTCATTTACCAAGGTGATTTACTGTTTCAATGAAAACAATTTGGGAGAGAGGGGTTTCCAGACCATCTTGAGGTGTTAATATTGATTCTACCCAGAAAAACATCACCCACACACAAATTTGTATTTAACCTTAGAGATCCACAAGTTTGTATAAAATTTGTATAAAAACAAGTTTAATGTCTTTTAATGAAAAGGCATTAAATATTTTCATAAACTATCCAAGAGTCCATATACCAGAGTCTAAAAACCATGAAACAGGGGACTTCCCTGGCCGTCCAGTGGTTAAGGCTCCACGTTCCCAATGCTGGGGGCACTAGTTCGATCCTTGGTCGGGGAACTAAGATCCCATATTCCACGTGGCCAAAAAGAAGAAAAAAGAAAAAAAAACATAAGAAAAAAACCCCCCATGAAACAAGCAACCTAAAAGCATGTAAAACATTAAAATATTTTCTAATATTAAATATACTGCCAAATCCTCAAATAAGACACATAATATCAGGATGTATTTTTCCTAAAATGCACTCTTAACTTATTTGACTTCTATATTTGTCTCTAATCAACATTTATTTTGAAAATGATTTCCTTCATATTTTTTCCATAGCATTATTTCTAAATTTTAGTATTTAGTGTATAGTTTACTTGGTCTTTCTTACCTTTTAAGCATAGTCTGAAATGTGCCTATTAATTGTAGTTTTATCCCATCCCAACATTTTGATACATGATCTCATCATTGCCACTGTTTTTTTTTTGGCCGTGCTGTGTGGCTTGTGGAATCCTAGCTCCCTGACCAGGACCAGGGATCGAACCCAGGCCCTCGGCAGTGAGAGTGCAGAGTCCTAACCACTGAACTGCCAGGGAATTCCCAACACTATTTTCTTAATTGTCAGTAATTACAGTTTTGATTTCCATTTTGATCCAAAAATTTAGAAAAGAAGTTTTCTTTTCATGTCTCCATGATTTTTTATTTAAACCTTCATTTTAATTTCTACTTTATTGCTTTGTGTTAAGATAATGTAAACTGTGCTCCTTCTAGTTTGAAATATTTATTCAACCACATTAATTACATCCTCCAAGCTTTTTCCTAAACCATTTGTCAAAGACCCAGAATAATTGTGTTTCCAACACAATTAATCTACTTTTTCAAAAGTTTTACTTTATAAATATGAAGAGACAGCTTTCTAGAACTCCAGAGAGCTGGAAGTAAAGATATTTGGGGGGGACCCCAGGATACTAGGTGTTCTTTCCCCCCAGATGAGGATGCAGCTTTGCAAATAACACACTTGTTTAAAGAACAAAAGCCCCTTTAAGAGAAGCTTATAGAGTGTCAGTGTGTGTTCTTCTGGAATGGTGATGGAAGCCCGTGTGCAGATGGATTCCAACATAGCAAGAATTCAGCCTCCCTTTGGTCTCTGTGAGGACTGTATCTATGCCAGGAGAGTCAAGGGCAACTGCGTTGGGGGCAAAGGAAAAACCAGGCACAAATTTGCTGCATCCTTCCTCTCTGTTCAGCCAACTATATTCTGCTTAATCATGAACCCTTGGCAAACTTACAACTAACGTTTGGGTCTCTTCCTAGCTTTTCTGAATCACTGAACTGTAGCAATGCAACTTAATCAATGCAATTTAATTTGCTGCTCTTTGTATTTTTAGTATATAAAGTGTCACAGTTGTGTTTTCACTGTGGATGCTTCTTTAAATTATATAAAGTAAGTCCATTTATTTCTCATTTAATGTTTTTTGACTTACATTCTATGAGTTATTATATCATTTTCCCTATTTGTACTTAGCTTATATATTTTCACCTATTATTTGATTTTCAACTTACTGTGTCATTTGTTTTAGACCTTTTGGAAACAGGCTATTTTTAAGCCTAATCTGAGAGATCCCCTTTGTCTTTTAAAGTGGAAATTTGATGCATTTGTATTAATTGGCATAATTATATGTCTCATTTTACCTAGGGATCAAACACTTTATTTTAGGAATTCAACTGGTTTGAGAGCAATACTAAAATGAGTTACGTCATTCATTCTACTCCAGGTAGGGAAAAGCATGAAGGACATCACTTCTACTTTTTGGTGACTTTCTTGGATAAGAGTTAGTCACAAGATACAAATCCAAGAGTGTCCAGGCAGTTCAAACTAATCCTCTCCATTCCCCAGAGTCTATATGGAATGGAGATCCCTTAGATCTGTTCAAAAAAACCACAGGTGAGAGTCAGGAAACAGAGACACTGTAATTATTTACCAATAATGCACTGTGAGTCCCAAAGAAACAACTACACAATGAAAAAATACAGTCCTCCCACTAAAATAGAAAAATAAATATTTTAAAAAAATCAGTAACTTTGTGACAGATTCTGAAACTAAAGACAGAAAAGAGTTGCATACTTAAGGTTAATCTTAAAATTTAAAAACTGATTGTGAAGTTAGATTTGTGTGTGTGTGAGTTCAACAAAACATAATTGGTGGGGTGCCCAATTTCTTACCTAATTCGGTTCAATTTCTGATATAGAGCAGAAAACCATTTAGAGCTAGGATACTGCCATATGTTCAAGGATCCATGAAAAAATGATTTCCCTAAGAAGATGTTCACAAGATAAACAGGTTTCTTGTTGTAAGACAGAACAGTTATTTCTCTAGTATATATGAATTTGGGACCTCTTTGCTACATTGCAAATTTAAATGTTTGCTCTACTGAAAGAAATACTAGGAACCAAACAGCAACTACTAACAGAAGATAATATAGTTACAATTTCAATCTATATTTATCTAAGAATTAATATAAACTGATCAATGACATACTAAACACAACGTAGCTCTTATATTCATTCCCTTAAGGGCATCTTCTATTATTAAGAGACCCAAATTTCTGAGTGGTGATTTTCAAAAAAGTATTACTAAAAAGAGAAGTCATTTATGAGTTATAAAATTATAAATTTCAATAACTGCATGTCAAGTAAAAACACAGATCCCTATGTGTAGTACGAATAATGATTTTTAGATATAAATCTTTCAAAAAGCAAGCTTTGGTTTCACTTTGGCATTTGAAAAAAACTAATGTGACCTTAGCTCAAATAACCAATTACAGCTTTAGATAAAATTGAATTAAGAGAAGGCTTTCCATATTTAGTTCTACTAAAAACAATACAGATGTCATTTAATAAAAACAAGATCTCTTTGCTATCTGCTTTATCACTTCAATTGCTCAGACATATTGAAGTGAAGGCATTTTGTTTTGTTTTCATATGAGCTCTGCTTTTATAAAATTTATGTTTACTCCAAAATAGACTATACATTTACAAAAACATATTTATATGTATATAAACACATGTGCATAAATAAATATATACCTACATTAGATATAGATGTATATAAAATTCACTTTATTCTGATAAACATCCACAGGGGAAAAATTAGATTACTAAAATTCAACTACTTATGGTTAGGCTCCTTTCCTCCCTAATTCTTTTTTCTTTTTTTTCTTTTGCGATACGCGGGCCTCTCACTGTTGTGGCCTCTCCCGTTGCGGAGCACAGGCTCCGGACGCGCAGGCCCAGCGGCCATGGCTCACGGGCCCAGCCCCTCCGCGGCATGTGGGATCTTCCCGGACCGGGGCACGAACCCGTGTCCCCTGCATCAGCAGGCGGACTCTCAACCACTGTGCCACCAGGGAAGCCCATTCTTCTTCTTTTTTTTTTTTTTTTTTAATAAATTTATTTATTTTTGGCAGCATTGGGTCTTCGTTGCTGTGCACGGGCTTTCCCCAGTTGCGTTGAGCGGGAGCCACTCCTCACTGGGTGCACGGGCCTCTCACTGCGGTGGACTCTCTTTTTGCCAAGTACGGGCTCTAGGTGCGTAGGCTCAGTAGTTGTGGTGCACAGGCCCCGCTGCTCCGCGGCATGTGGAATCTTCCCAGACCAGGGCTCGAACCCGTGTCCCCTGCATTGGCAAGCGGACTCTTAACCACTGCACCACCAGGGAAGCCCCCTAATTATTCTTAATATGAATATAATCCATTCTTAGCTATTTTTATCTGGCATTATTATAAAAGCACTATATTATAATATGATCAACAATGAAATAAAATAAATATATATTTTCTAAACATAAATGAATACATAATATAAATACAAAATATGTATACACAAATATATATCTATCTGCACACTAAATGATTTACTCTCCCAGATATTCAGCTGTGGCATTTTTTAAACTAAAAAGAACATTTATATTTGCTTTGACATTCGTACAGTTGAAACTCCTTTGACCTGTCACCTGCTAGTTACCTTAATAATCTCTTTTATGTTTTCCTAAACCTGCACTAAATCATCCAGTCATATTTGCTAGTCCCTAGGTGCTACCAGTAAGGGCTCAGTAGACAAAGAGTGGCACCTAATTTAGCTATTATGTCCCCCTGTTTTTTCAAGTCTCTAGATTTACTAGTTTTGTTCCAGCTACTGAGGAATCTGAGACTTTCCTTAGGTTTTCTGGAATTAAAGTTACGTATTTTTCAGTGTGTAAAACTGAACCACTTCCATGTTCCCTTGTCTATTTAAAAGACCAAGTTTCTACTTTAAATCTAGAGAACAATAGGAGAAGTAATAAAAAACAAAATCCTTCTCGTTATATGAATAACTGTAGATTTAAAATTGCTTAATGTATTGACATCTTTAACAATGAATCATTACATCATTACTATCCTTGGAGGATGAAACATAAAAGACTGATCAGAATAGGTGTTCAATATATATCCACAGCCTGCCTGATTTACTGAAAGAATAAAATACACCTGAAATCTGGAGGCTGATATTTAAATTTCAAATCATACTAAACACCTTTACCACATTCACTCTGATAAGAGGATTTAAGACTTCCATTATCTTTACTATACTTAAGCTTTGACCAAAACAATTATCATGCATATTTGTGGACATTGAGTATATTTTCCATTCTTAAAGAAAAAAATAGAAGAAATTTTCCTAATAAGGAATTAATGTAATTAATAAATATTACTGACAAGTAAAACAGCTGCAGCATTTTGTAGGTAAAACTACTGCTCATTTTAAAGGAAGCCTCCAGAAAATCAAGATACCAATTTTTTAAAGAGGGAAAGCAGTATTGATGAATTAGAGTGCCTGTAAAGTAGGAGTTCTAGGCTAGAGATGACCAAAGCGTTGGCCCATAAGAAATTTCCAGGCTATGGATTGGATCTTAGCCTCAGCAACTCTGAGAGCTCTTGCTTAATTCAAGCAAAAGGAAGGGAACATTACATTAGCATTATGGTTAATAGCCAGAAACTACTGTCAGTGTGGTGCCAGAATTATTTAATGATTTCCAGGATCCCGCAGCAACAGAAATATACGATAATTTGTTCAATAATTTAATGGTAAAAATGGAAATATGTGTCAATTTAGGGTGCCAGAGTGTGCAATATGGCAAATATACTGAATCAAAGCATTCTGCATGTGAAACATGAGGGAAAATATGCATTTATTCTGTGGAATAATTATGGCATGAAAGCCAGTTTAGTCTTATTTTTTATAATACTTATGTCTCAGATACAGAATTATTATGAATGGACACATTTCACATCATATTTAGAAGAGAAACTATAATTCTGCTTATAGACTAAATTTATTTTGATAAAATTTGTAACTGAGCAGAGTACCTCTTCCTTCACAGTGTCCTTTGGCCCAAGCAACATCCATGTCATGTTCTCTAATCATTGCCCTTCATGTTGACCTCTCATGTCTCTCACTCCCTCAAGGGCCTTACTTCTTAGACTACCTCCTCCTTAGGCTCGTTCCCAATCCTCGCTTAAACTTCGCACACAGCAGCTCTGTCCCAGGAGAGTCATCGAGATCTCCTGGCCTCTTTTTTAAAATTACCCAGCTAACTAAACAATAATTCTCCATATCAATAATTGAAACATTTGTATGATCTTGCCTATTCTTCATAAAAAATAACCTGTGTTACACAGGAATTTGCATAAAACATTGCTTTTATATTTTTTTCATAGATATTATGCTATTTCATCTCAAAAACATGACATCAGGATTAGCATTAGAGGACAGATACTAATGCCTTCTCTATATATTGAAGGAATGGATACAAAGTTGTGAAGTGATGTGACTAGGGTCATGTAGCTGGTTAGAACCAAGCAGGATTCAGTCCTGGATTCAGATGCCTGTCTCAGAGCTCTAAGGGGCAGGGCCACCACCAGCCCATGCTAGTGTGAATGCAGCTCCACACAGGGTTTGAGGCTGATTAAAAAGAGGGCAGGCTGGATTTTAACATCCACTCAACCCTTAGCCAGGTGCCAATGTGCAGGGTCCCATCTGTACCACCTATGTGGTGGCTCAACTAAGGGGAAAGGAAAAGGACAATTTATTAAAACCCTGATATATATCAAGCCCATTATATAAATTACCTACTTTATTCTCACAAACGACCTTACATAGTAGGTGTTATCCCACACATTTTATAGAGGAGGAAAATAAACTTCTATGCGGTTAAGTGATCCTGTTCAAGGGCACACGGCTAATAAATCATGGAAAAGTAAAACTCAAAACTGGGTAAGCCTGACTGCTTAACTTTGATGCCCATCCTCTTTCCTTGGAACACTGCTGCCTCCTATTACATACGTCACAGGGGTGAGAAATAAATATATATATATACATATATATAGTGATTTAGTGTATAATATACATGCAATATATAGATAGACAGAGGTAGACAGAGAGACAGAGACATAGTTTAGTGAATAAACATTCATTCAGACTAAAAGAAACATATCTAACAGAGAACTAATCACATTCTAACTCCATTTTATGATTTAAATAATGCATATATTCTAAAAATTTTTACAGCACCAATAATTTAATATCTGCCATTATTATTAGAAGTACTCAGCTCAAATACCTAATTATAGAGTGCTTTTCATATTTCTAAAAATATCAAGTATCAACCACAAAAAAAGTAATTCAAAGGCTCACAAGTGTTAAGTCTAGTATTTCTCTTTAATAGTTAGCATGTCTTAAATGCCAGAGAAAATACATAAGTTTTTTTCCAAAACAAATGAATTTCCAAGGCAGAGCTGAAAAATGTCAATGATCTGTAAAGAAGGGTTACCTCAAGAGTTCAGGTTTTGGTGTGTTCCTTTCAAAGCTCCATCAGTTTCACCTGGATTTCAAGGGAAGCAGCATTGCAAATGTGGCATTTATATCTCATTTCCTGCATGGAAACTCTAAGCTACTATGAAATCCCATTAAAGTAGAAAAATGTCTTCAAATAAAAGGAAGTGCATCAGAATTTCTGAATTACTTGGACACAAAATTCAACAGAATAGCTGTTAATATCAGCATTATGACCCTGTAAATATATACATTCATGTATCATAATAACCTCATAAGGTAGACTCTCTTATTATTCCCGTTTTAGAGATGAGAATAATAAACTGAGAAAGAGAAACACTTAAATGATCATTTTATCTTTCTCATGTTAGAAAAAATTTACTATAGGTTCTCATTAAAAATTTTCTGAAACAAGATGCACTTTGCATAAATGATAACTTTAAATAAGTAAACAAACACACCCAGCTTTTCTCACTATACTATAAAAGTAACATGTTCAGTAGGGCTCAACTACAACTGCAGATAAAAAACTCAAGACTTTTGGCTCCAATTTATTTATGTTTTGAACCAAAGTAAACAAATGACTACTCAGATATAAAATTTCTAGTTTGTTAAAATACACAGCTTTGGATAGAATAATTAGTTATATGGCTACCTGTACAAGATGCCTTACCCTTCTTATAATCCATAATATCTAGCCACTATCGTAGCATTGCCAATATAATCACCAGAGTCATCCAACAAAACCAAGTCGGCCAGAAGCTATTCAGCTGCTCAAGAAAGATTTTTCTATTACTGGTAAGTCATGGGCTAGACTAGGTCTGGTCTGAGTCCAGCTTGGTGTCATCTTTAAAATTTTGCAGGAAATAATTACAGCTCTGTCCCTCTTATCCTTCTATAAAAACGTTTTCAACCATTCAAGAATGACCCTAAGAGTGTCATTAGGACATGTAGGAAGGGGTGCCTATACTAATCAAAGCCTTTAAAGGATCAAAACTTTTATTTAACTCCTGAAGTGATCTTGAGCTAAGTCTAAACCCAGACCTGGCAAGCAGATCACTCTTGCCTCATAAGCTCTCTGCTGTCGGTTCAGCCACTGCTCTGTCATGCCTGTTCTGGGTCTCAGGATTGAAAAGCCCTCTGAAGATCAGCAGGGCAAGCTACTGCTCTGTGCGGCTCACTGGTGTCCATGTAATTCATTCTTGCTGGACAGTCTGATATTCCCACAGCTGCAACCACTGTGTTGAATCTTCCTAGCCCAGTGGTTCTCAAATCCATCTGCATATTGGAATCACCAGGAAAGCTTTCAGAAATACTAATGCTTGGGCCTCAACAAAGACCAAACCTGAATTTGTTAGGCATCTGTTACTTGGGGCTGGCTGAGCTCATTCAGATTACATGAATGCCTCATCTGCAGTGAAAACTGATTCAAGGAGATAATCAGTGTCATTGGAGGGTCCCATTCAATTTCAATTCAAAAGGTTCCAAAAGTTGGCTTAAGATCTGCTCCTACTTCAAGAATCTCATAACAATAGCACCAGTACTTCAGTGTCCAAATTAAGCAAAGACATATGACGGCTGTCAAAAGATCTCTGAATTGTTTTTGCCCATCACAAGGTAAGTTAGTCTGGGAAATGGAACCAATACATATTTTCTTGACCATAGCATCATGTCAGTGGAAACTGATTCAGAGTTTTTAAACCAACTGAGACACAATAAGGAGGAAAAAACAACTTTCATTCCATAATTATTAAAAAGATATGAGAGAAGAGAGAAAGGATCGCTGTGAAAGGATACAGCAATTAACAATTCACCCATTTATTCTGCTTTTGTGCCTGTATACTACTTTCAACATAATTAGTTCCTAATTTTGTTTGTTTGTGATTCTGTTGTAGAACTCCTAGTGTGTCCTAACACATATATTATAATAGACATAATAGATACTAAAACAGTATCTATTTATCTTACTATCTTATACTAGAATACAGTATAAATAGTATACTGTATACTTAACTAGTATCTTACTATCTTATACTAGATACTAGTATCTTACTATCTTACCTTATACTAGAATACAGAAGTCAATGAGATAAAATACACACTCAAAAATATAATTCATCCCAAGCATTCATTTAGTTAACTCCTTTCATCAGAATTTTAGAAAAAAATTTCATTTAAAAAAATTCATTAATCTTCCTTCTTAACATTAAGTTTAACAGTTAATAAAGGTGCTAGATGCATTCTACAGAATAAGCAAATAAAATAAAATCTTCTGCACCTAAACGTCTACATTAAAGTTGTTTTTGAAGGTAAAAAATGTATACCTACGTATTGTTAAACTGAAATCCACACCTCGATTATTGCTGCAGAGCAACTGGCAAGGTTTGTTTAGCAAATTTCATGCCAAGTTTCTGAAGTATGCACCCTACCCCTTTCCACACATAATTCAATATAAACACTTTTCTTCTGACAGACATCTTGAAAGATCAAAGTGCAGAACAAAGGCAAAGAGTGACATGAAGCGCGAGTTCTGGACCTTTGAGATGAATGGATGGATTAGCCAGAAAATTCACGATGACACCTCAGACCTGCAGAAGTGGTTCTGTTTATGTGATTACAGTTTCAATGCTTAGGAGACCCAAAGCTCTAAACAGCAATTTTCCTCTATGCCCCTACAGGAAACCCTGCAATATTTCAACAAGCTCATCCATCAATGCCAATCAGTGCAATTCACCTGACATCTCATTATAGGTTTTAAGCAACTGGCTGTCATCTAGAAGAGGACAAATAGTTCATTACACCAACCATTATGGACCAAATAGAACCCTTATGCAAAATGCATCACACAAAATCCAGTATATTGCCAGCAAGGGCTAGATAAAAGTTAAATAAAAAAACCTGACTATTGTGGAATATGCTTCTTATAGAGCAGAATGATCCAATTGCCTCACACTTATGATTTACAGACTTATAAGAAGCAGTGTTGAGCTTGCTAAACAAAAAAATATGGTTTTATGCCTATCTACTCGAAATAGAGAATTAGATTAGCAGTGAAGTTTTAACTACATAGACTTCTCTGATCTAGGGGTAGAAAAAAAAGGAGACTGTTTGGGTTCACGAGCTGGAGTTCAATATTTTCAGCAATTTCCAGCCACCCTCTAAATTAATGTTTTCAGCAGTGTCGTATACCATCATGCTGATTTCAGAATATGGGAACACATCAAAATCCTGGCCCGTGTTACTCCTTTCACTGCTAGCTTGAAAGGATATGCAATTAATTATATTGCAGATTTATGGCATTCTAACTAGAACCACACTGACTGGCTTGCTAGTGAGTACAGGAAGAAGGTAACCCACTTGGGGCTTGAAGAACCTACAGGACTACATGCACAATGGTTTGCAGGAATAAATTACTTTCTTGATAGCTTGTGCTCCAAAAAATTCATACTTTTTTTCCATTTCAGTATCATTATCTCTGTGGACAAGTTATATTGTAGATACAAAAAAAAAAGGGAACTGAAAAAGCAAGTCTTGATCTTAAAAAAAAAAAACAAAAAACCTCTTCTTGGAATATGCTTTGAACCTACAAAAAAAATTATTGCATTGGCAGGTGGTGGGAAAGTTGACCTTATAATTCCTTCTACCCTAGAATGATTTAAAGATTCTCTATAAACCTTGTTTTCCCCTCAGAGCAACAGTTACACTGATTCAAACAATCCCACTTTGGGATAATGGAGGGACAGACTCAGTGAGAGGCACACTTCCTCAATCATTCCTCTGAGTCTCTCCTTGACTGACCATGAAACACTTTTCAAGACCTGCTCTGCAGCATTCTAAAAAAAATTTTTTAGTATAACATACTAGCTATCTTGAGTTAATTGGTCTAGTGTACAGCTTCCTTTAGTGCAAAGCCCACAGCATTTAGGGGATATTTATTCCACTCATAATTAGAAATTCCACTGAAGGAGTCATTATAGTTATAAAGACTGGATATGAAGCTTGAGATAAAGTATTCTCAAGATTTCAAGGTAAGGATGCAAACTCAAGGATATTTTAAAAAGGAAAGGAAAGAGAAAAGGGAAAGGAAAAAAAAGAGAGGCTAGATCTGTAATCTAACCCTCTTGGTTAATTTTCAGATAACATGATAAGCATATCATTACAATAGTCTAAATACTCCTACAAAATATAATGTCATAGGTTAATTATTTTTTCCTGAATTTGTGCTCACTAAAAGGGAATTTTTTAAAGTGCAAAAAAAAATGGTTTTTGCATCTCAATATTCTACTGTTCCATGAGACAGAACAGACTCTTAAAATAGTTCATTAACAGGATTTCACTTCTTTTTTATTTATTTTTTTATTTTTTTATTTTTTTTATTTTTTTTTTTTTGTGGTATGCGGGCCTCTCACTGTTGTGGCCTCTCCCGTTGAGGAGCACAGGCTCCAGACGCGCAGGCTCAGAGGCCATGGCTCACGGGCCCAGCCGCTCTGCGGCATGTGGGATCTTCCTGGACCGGGGCACGAACCCGTGTCCCCTGCATCGGCAGGTGGACTCTCAACCACTGCGCCACCAGGGAAGCCCCTTCACTTCTTTTTTAATTCAGAAGAGGACATGTAGCATGACCTAGTCAATTTTTTTATAGTCGGAGATATGGGAAATATTGGAGTACTTTTCACTTTGAACACATAAAGCATGCTAAAGTAGAACAAAGGAAAAAAATTAAGAAAACCCTAAATATCACATATATAAGTAGTGTGAAAGCACTTAGCCAGGTGGTAGATTTTCAGGGGTGAAAAATGGGTCTAGTAGATTTTTAAACTCATAGCAGATGGAAAAAAAGATAATTGATAATCACTGTGTCTAGGTATTTATAAGGATTTGTGTCAGCAGTATATTCAAGCATAAGGCTGTGCCTGCAGAGTGAATTCAACAATTGGAAGCCCGGTTCCTGCTCACAGGAACCACAGAGAGGTACGTCTCTCCTTGGCATGGGCACTGGATACGTGAAGGCTTCAATGTTCAGTTTTCTTGCCTTGAATACAAGTCTGAAACCTGGATATGTTCTTTCTTCCTTAACAGAACTCAAGTGTATCATCATGAAGCTCAGACAGTGGAAAGAGTGAATCCTTATAACCAAAAACCAAAGGGGAAAGAAGAGAACAGGCATGGAATTAAACTGAAGGCCTTTTTTTCCCTAAAATTAATTAAAACTTATTTTTCAGAAAATAAAACACATTTTAACAAAACAGTATGCTTTGCTTTATAAACAAAGAATGTATGTTCTCATCAATGAAACCAAATGGAGTTCAGAAACAGAACCATGTGACTGATGTGTGACAAATTTGATATATGGCAATGGTAGCACTGCAGATCCCGAATTAGTCTGGGACACTCACTCAGTTAACCTATGTAACACAAAAAAGAAATGGGATCGCTACCTCATACCAAACAAAAAAATCCCAGGTGGATTTAAAGGTAAAATATAATAGGTAACTTAAATTTTAGAGTAAAATACAGGAAGATATCTTTATGACCTTTCAAATCAAAGAATGTTTAAACAAGACATAAAAGACTATTAACCATTAAATAAAAATAATAAGTTTGAATTCATTAAAATTAAAAACTTCTGTTTACCAAAGGAAATGATAAAGGGAAAAGACAACCTACAACCTGGGAAGAGATAGTGGCAGCATAAAATTGACACAGGATTAATATCAGACTGTTCCAATGACTTCAATAAGTCAGTGAGAGATAGAAACAACCCAAAAGAAAAGTAGACAAAAGAGGCATTTTTCACGAAAAGAAACGCTATGTTGTATAAACACATCTAAAGATGCTCAATCCCATACTAATAGGGAAGTGTAAATGAAGATCACATCAACACCCTCCAGACAACAAAAATTAAGAAATCTGAATATATAAGTTTTTGGGGAAAGCATGAAGCAACAGGAACTCTCAGTCACTGATGAGTGTATAAACTGGTTCCAACCATTGCTGAAAATGATTTGGAATCATCTCATAAAATTTGATGTACCCATTAATTCTGTATCCTGCTACTTTACCGAATTCATTGGTTAGCTCTAGTAGTTTTCTGGTAGCATCTTTAGGATTCTCTATGTATAGTAACAGGTCATCTGCAAACAGTGACAGCTTTACTTCTTCTTTTCTGATTTGGATTCCTTTTATTTCTTTTTCTGCTCTGATTGCTGTGGCTAAAACTTCCAAAACTATGTTGAATAATAGTGGGGAGAGTGGGCTACCTTGCCTTGTTTCTGGTCTTCGAGGAAATGGTTTCAGTTTTTCACCATTGAGAATGATGTTGGCTGTGGGTTTGTCATATATAGCCTTTATTATGTTGATGTAAGCTCCCTCTATGCCTACTTTCTGGAGGGTTTTTTATCATAAATCTGTGCTGAATTTTGTTGAAAGCTTTTTCTGCATCTATTGAGATGATCATATGGTTTTTCTCCTTCAATTTGTTAATATGGTGTATCACATTAATTGATTTGCATATATTGAAGAATCCTTGCATTACTGGGATAAACCCCAATTGATCATGGTGTATGATCCTTTTAATGTGCTGTTGGATTCTGTTTGCTAGTATTTTGTTGCGGATTTTTGCATCTATGTTCATCAATGTTATTGGCCTGTAGTTTCCTTTTTTTGTGACATCTTTGTCTGGTTTTGGTATCAGGGTGATGGTGGCCTAGTAGAATGAATTTGGGCGTGTTCCTCTCTCTGCTACATTTTGGAAGAGTTTAAGAAGGATAGGTGTTAGCTCTTCTCTAAATGTTTGATAGAATTCGCCTGTGAAGCCATCTGGTCCTGGGCTTTTGTTTGTTGGAAGATTTTTAATCACAGTCTCAACTTCAGTGCTTGTGATTGTTCTGTTTATATTTTCTATTTCTTCCTGGTTCAGTCTTGGAAGGTTGTGCTTTTCTAAGAATTTGCCCAGCTCTATTTACAATAGCCAGGACATGGAAGCAACCTAAGTGTCCATTGACAGATGAATGGATAAAGAAGATGGGGCACATATATACAGTGGGATATTACTCAGCCATGAAAAGAAATGAAATTGAGCTATTTGTAGTGAGGTGGATGGACCTAGAGTCTGTCATACAGAGTGAAGTAAGTCAGAAAGAGAAAAACAAATACCATATACTAACACATGTATATGGAGTCTAAGAAAAAAAAATGGTTCTGAAGAACCTAGGGGCAGGACAGGAATAAAGATGCAGACGTAGAGAATGGACTTGAGGCCATGGGGTGGGGGGAAGGGTAAGCTGGGACGAAGTGAGAGAGGCATGGACATATATACACTACCAAACGTAAAATAGATAGCTAGTGGGAAGCAGCCACATAGCACAAGGAGATCAGCTCTGTGGTTTGTGACCACCTAGAGGGGTGGGATAGGGACGGTGAGAGGGAGACACCAGAGGGAGGAGATATGGGGATATATGTATATATATAGCTGGTTCACTTTGTTATAAAGCAGAAACTAACACACCATTGTAAAGCAATTATACTCCAATAAAGACGTTAAAAAAAATTTTGATGTACCCATCTATGACTCAGCAATCCCACTTCTAGGTATATCCTAAGAAAAAGCTACATGTGTACCAGGAAACATGCATTGGCAGCATGTTCAGAAAAGTACTGACTATAATAGCAAAAACGTAAAACAACATAAATGCCTATTAAGAGAAAAACAGATAAGCAAATGTGGTGTAATAAAATATTAAAGTACAGTAAAAATTTAATAAATTCCAGCTATAGCTAATAACCTTAGAATGAATTTTAAAACATAATATACAGTGAAAATAGCAAGTTACAGAAGACTGCAGTCATTTTCATGCTATGCTTACGAAGCTCCAAAACAAACAAAACTAAAGATTGTTTTGGTGTACATGCAGATATAGCACCTTTTTATAAAAAAAGCAAATGGGAATGAGAAATTAGAATGATGGGTAGTGGTTAACATGGAATTGGATTGTTATAAAACACAAGAGTAGTGCATGTGTTCATAATGTTCTTAAGTGTAGTGGTGGTATTCATTTTATTATAAATTACACATTGTATACTCACAAACTATGTATAAAACCTTACACTAAAACTTACAAACATAACTGCAATTTCTAACATTAGATTTTATACATACAAAAGAAAGAATGAAAAATGTCTGCATACCTGCTCTGTTTGGTTTGAATACGGTCTTTACTAATTTTTATGTCATTCAAACTTCGAAATGAGAAATATTATTAAAAAAACCCTGGTACTCTTCTCTCGAAACACGGTAATAACTGGTGACCCTGGGCCCACGTTCTCGCATGGTGTGAAAGCAGTGGAGCTATAAGTAAAAACTGCCCCATCCAGTCCCAGCGTCCCTATCCAGCTTGATTTGCTCCTTTGTTATCACCCTGGCCCTTCTAAGTATCTGAGTTTGCAGTCCCTTAGAATGCACTAGAATTAACAATGGCTCTCTCAGAACCATGAAATTAAATATGGTTTTGTTTCTTCTTTTTGCTTATCTGTGCTTATTTGTCTGTAGTGATATCTATTACTTATGAAAAAGAAACACAAGCCTTATTTTGATGGGTATTCCAAGAGAAAAATGATGAAATCTTATACAGATGGGATGAGAATGTGAAACAAGTTATCTAGAAAAGTAGTCAATTCTACATGTTAAGAATTGCATGTTAACAAAACTAGCCAAGTTTATGACATTTTAATAAACATCTTTAATCCAAAACATTTTCTATAGGTTTTTTCTTATTAAACTAAGCAAAGTAAACAAAATATAGACGATATGACTATTTAACTAAAAGCATCACCTGTACATAAAAATAAGAGAGTCATTTCATTGGAATTTCAAACTAAGAACGGAATATGAGCTAGGTGAATAGCTATGAGCATTTCTTTTGGAAACCAAGTTATAACTTTGCAATTGCAAAGATGGAAAGCTGCCTTGTAGCAAGGGCCTAACAGCCCTGCCAAAAATGTCATCATCTGTCAGTATCATATGTTCTTAAATTTTCTTGAAGAATAAAAAGAAAAAGGTAGTTGTGGAATTTATGCATACTACCGTTTAGCTCTCAGCCCTGCTCCTTTGGAGTGTACTCATGTGAAAGTTCATCAGCCAAGGAGGTCCTTAGCCAAGTGTAACTGAAAGATCCGAGCCCATGGAAGAGTAAGCACAAATCTTGACTGGCACTGTAGCAAGTTATTTGGGGGCACAGATCTTCCAGTGGAGCAAATTCTAGATTTTACATCCAAGCCAGCTGCCATGATCTAGAAACCTTTATTCTCAAGTTCCAAGGCTAAGTCAGCCATTATTTTCTTCTCAACACTTATAAGATACTGACCCCGTGTTCCGTGATGGAACCTCTACTTCTAAGAGGCACTTGGTAAAGAATTTATTAGTTTCTGAAGGAGCCTTGCTCACAACTATTCTGCAAAGCAATGTCACCCATGATTGATTTTCCTCCAGTTTATCTCCATATAACACATGAAGCAATGAAAGTTAAGGAGATTAAGAATTAAAGTACACTAGTGGAGAATGATCATGGGAATACCAGTCTGCCACTTTATTATTCAATCCTAATTCATGATTCTTGGTTCTCTTGGGTGCTCAAAGAAAGTCAGAAGAAACAGAGGAGAAACTGACAGAAAAAACAAACAACTGAAAACACAAAAGGGGAAAAAGAACTAACACGAGATAATTCATCAGGCATTTTATTACATTCATTTGACTTCTCTTGAACTCTATTTGGAAGTTAATATTATTATTCCCACTTTAAAGTTGAGGAAAATGAGTTTTTCATTTTAGCAATAGGTTAACTATAATTTACCAATGACACAGCTAGTAAGTAGTTGATCTGGTGTTCAAATTCCATACTATGTGTTTTGCCCATTAGGCCACAATTTCTTGAGTGTGGAATTGTGCAAATTCAGGCTTATTTGTCTCTGCAAGAAATATGGAACTCATAGTCAGGCATTTCAAAAATAAACTCATTATTGCTTTATTCTTTTGACTGCATTTCCTATTCCTAGGCTAAGTGTTATTGGAGAAAGATCAAATAATACTGCACAAATGATTTACCATAAATTAGTGTTAGAGTTATTCCTTCATTTCTACCTAATAATTTTCATACAATGCCAGGAGATCCTCTATACCAGGGTTGGCATATGTGTGGAGCATACACTGCTACTTCTCCCTGATTATGAATGCCGGGAACCACTCATCAAGCCCAGCTCTCTTAACTCTTTATACTATATCGGCTTTAGAATCCTTCTCAAGAGGCTATCCCATGCAGCCACTACCAATCAATCAGAGTTAGCACTGAATCTAAAATTTGTGTGACACTCTAGTTCTATCTCACTTACCACAATGGTTCCAAACCCATCGATTGTATTCCTGCCCTACTTACCCCTAGCAAATAGCCTTGAATCCTGTAAGACATCTAATTAGAACACATACGTCTTTCCTCTTTTTGACCTCAAACTCTTTCCACTGTTGCACATGCCTAAGAAGAGGTATTTTTCTCAAATTTGCCAGTCATCAATGTTTTCCCTCCTTGTCCCATCTCTTAGTTGTCCTTGCCTTCATTCATTCATTCCTTTTCAAATCTTTCACCCACTACGTGATACTCTAACTCCATGTGTAAACAACTGCTCAACCTTTTCTTGCTCATAAAAATAAACTAATTTGCCCTCAACTCTGTTGCATTTTAAAAGTTTCATTTAACTTTTTTCCAACCCTGATTAATTTCTAATCTCCTTGAAAGAATTATCAATAACTCTCTCTTTTATTGCTACCTATTCTTTCTTTCCTCTTTTCCACTTAAGGTCTAGCAGACAAATTCAATCGTTTGTTTAGTCTAAATCCCACTCAATCCCAATCTGCTGCTTTTCAAGTGCATTCCCTCAGGAATCTTGTTAAAGTGCAGATTTAGATTCCTTGGGCCTTGCTGGGGCCTGAAATTCTGAATTTCTAGCAAGTTTCCAGGCAAAGTCAATGTTGCTGGTCCATGGACCACACTCTGAGTGGCAAGGCTATATACAACTCTCTCATTTTTGAATAATTCTACTTTTTACTTCCAAGACACACACCAGGCTGGTTCTCCCCACTTTCTAATTGCCCTTTTTCTGCCTCCTTATTGACTTCTTTTATTCTTCCTTGTGCCTAATTTTTTAAAATTTCTAATATTAATACAAATAGTAATATTATTTTGAGCATTTATTATGTGCCAGTCACTATGCTACAAACTTTATGAATTATCTTAATTAATCCTCAGAAGAATCCATGAGAAAGTTTTTCATTTAAAGATGGTAAATTGAAGTTGCATCACGAACACTGTACAGCCAGCTCGGAGCAGGAATTCAGCTCCAAGCAATTTAACTCGAAAGCCTGGGATCTTTACTTCGGCAATCCTGCCTCATGCCAGTGTTGTTCAAGAGGCCATGAGCAAGCCAGTGATGCCAACTTGCATCTTGAAAATAAGTGACTGAAAGGTGCCAAAAGAGGGATTATATACTCTTGCAGGAAATCTGATAGAACAACATGAGAGGGGGAATGGATTGCTATTGCAAAGAAATCGGATATAGCCCATCCATTCAGAATTAAATTTCTGAACCTGAAGAATCTTTATGAAAAGTAGGACTCAACAAAATATTCACGATAAGGCATTTCACCAGGAAAATAAACTCTCGGGAAGTTCATATCTTTACAATGCAAATCTTTGAACTAACTGACACAATGTGATGCCCTTTATATAAAAATGCAAAAGCAAGACTCTCAGAATTGCGATCAACCACATACAAAAAAGAGGAGACACCTGGTGATGTGGCCTTTGTCTGTATTTATGCCTTCCTCAATGCTCAGTCTACTGGCCTTCTCTAATTAATCCTTACAACACTGCACTTCTGAGAGGCAAATGAGAAGCAGAAAACATCGCCATTTTGTAAATAGAAAGCAGATGCAGTGACTTAGTAGTACTTAGTGAATCAATAACAGAACTTCAAAATCAAGCCTAACTTAGATTCCACTGATTTATCTACACAGCATAGCATCAAATGTAAACTTTAAAACACAAAAACAAAAAACGATGCTTGCTTTCTTAAGAAATTGAACAACCAGGAGTCTCCAAAAATTCTTTTTTTTTTCACTAATGTAAACCAAAACCTGAAAAATGGAAAAAAATGTATCAGTTCTTTCTCTAGGATTAACATTTTTCTTCTAAAACACAAAATTACTAGACAGAAGTCCTGCCCATTAATCCTCACAATTAGCTTCAGAAGTATCTGAGATCAGACACCAGGAAGTTACAAAAGATATATGTACCTCATCTGACATTAAGAAAAAGTAGCTAAGGAAATTATATGAAAATCCACTGTGGCTAAAATAAAAGCCATGGATTAAAGGCTTTATGAAAAACCACCTTATTAAATCCTATCCTTCCTTAAGAAAGAGAAACAGAATTAGTATAATTAATAGTTGTAATTACTTTCATAATGTGCTTTTCTTAACATAAACATTCTTTAATCAATCCAAAATGCAAAAATGCTTATTAGTGAGCTTACTATTTTAATACATTTCATCAACACATGTCAAAAATTGGCACCTTTGCGTACTTTAATCAATCTACGATAAAAATTTTTTCCCCATAAATTCAACACTTTTGGTAATTGTCAGGCATAGATTTTTACTAAAAGAAAGATACAAACTAAACATAACAATGCATATTTTTCTGACATTTAAAAACATAAGCCAGGACTCTCACTATTCAGGATTGCTCTACATTCAAATATGAGACTCACAAATAATTTTTGCTAAGAGATAAATGCAGCATGAGAAATGGTACATGAAATTTAAAATCATCAGCATGATAAGTTGATATATGATGTGAAAAAGCGTTGTGAACAAAAAAAATTTCACCATTCATTGGTCACTTTTTAATCACTTTTTTAAAGAAATATCACTGCTTTTAAACTTAATACTTGTACTCATAATAATTCCAAGCTGTATATCAATATATACATATATGTCTGTGTGTATATATATATACACTCACATACTGCTTTTTCATGCCTCTATGAGTGATAAATATCCAAATTCCTCAACGATTAGAATCTATACCATGATTTTGATGACTAGGCCACATTCTACCTAAGTAAGTTACTAAGATTTATGTTTTTAAAAACCAAGCAAAAATTAAATTCACAGAAAAACTATTAAAAGCAGCAAGGGAAAAGTAACAAATAACATACAGAGGAATCCCCATAAGGTTAGCTGATTTTTCAGCAGAAACTCTGCAGGCCAGAAGGGAGTGGCAGGATATATTTACAGTGATGGAAGGGAAAAACCTACAACTAAGATTACTCTACCCAGCAAGGATCTCACTCAGATTTGATGGAGAAATCAAAAGGTTTTCAGACAAGCAAAAGCTAATAGAATTCAGCACCACCAAACCAGCTTTACAGCAAATGCTAAAGAACCTTCTCTAGGTGGGAAACACAAGAGAATGAAAAGACTCACAAAAACAAACCCAAAATAATTAAGAAAATGGTAATAGGAACATACATATCGATAATAACCTTGAATGTAAATTGATTAAATGCCCCAACCAAAAGACACAGACTAGCTGAATAGATACAAAAACAAGACCCATTATATGCTGTCTACAAGAGACCCACTTCAGACCTAGGGACACATACAGACTGAAGGTGAAGGGATGGAAAAAGATATTCCATGCAAATGGAAATCAAAAGAAAGCTGGAGTAGCAATTCTCATATCAGACAAAATAGACTTTAAAATAAAGAACGTTACAAGAGATAAGGAAGGACACTACATAATGATCAAGGATCAATCCAAGAAGAAGATATAATGATTATAAATATTTATGCACCCAACATAGGAACACCCCAATATATAAGGCAAATGCTAACAGTCGTAATAGTGAGGGACTTTAAAACCCCACTTACACCGATGGACAGATCACCCAGACAGAAAACTAATAAGGAAGCACAAGCTTTAAATGACACACCAGACCAGATAGATTTAATTGATATTTATAGGACATTCCACCCGAAAGTGGCAGAACACACTTTCTCAAGTGCACACAGAATGTTCTTCAGGATAGATCATATCTTGGGTCACAAATCAACCCTCAGAATATTTAAGAAAATTGAAAACGTATCAAGTATCTTTTCTGACCACAATGCTATGAGATTAGGAATAAATTACAGGAAAACAACTGTAAAAAGCACAAACACATGGAGGCTAAACAATACGTTAATAAATAACCAAGAGATCACTGAAGAAATCAAAGAGGAAATTTAAAAAATGCATAGAAACAAATGACAAGAAAAGCATGACAACCCAAAACCTATGGGACACAGCAAAAGCAGTTCTAAGAGAGAAGTTTAGAGCAATTCAATCTCACCACAAGAAACAAGAAAAATCTCAAATAAACAATCTAACCTTACACACCTAAAGCAACTAGTGAAATAAGAACAAAAAACCCCCAAAGTTAGTAGAAGGAAAGAAATCATAAAGATCAGAGCAGAAATAAATGAAGAAAACAGTAGCAAAGATCAATAAAACTAAAGATGGTTGTTTGAGAAGGTAAACAAAATTGACAAACCTTTAGCCAGACTTATCAAGAAAAAAAGGGAGAGGACTCAAATCAATAAAATTAGAAGTGAAAAAGGAGAAGTAACAACTGACACCACAGAAATACAAAGGATCATAAGAGACTACTACAGGACAACCATATACCAATAAAATGAACAACCGGGAAGAAATGGACAAATTCTTGGAAACGTACAACTTTCCAAGACTGAACCAGGAAGAATTAGAAAATAGAAACACACCAAGCACAAGTGACAAAATTGCAACTGTGATTAAAAAATTTCCAACAAATGAAAGTTCAGGACCAGATGGCTTCACAGGTGAATTCTATCAAACATTTAAAGAAGAGTTAACACCTATACTTCTCAAACTCTTCCAAAAAATTACAGAGGGAGGAACACTCCCAAACTTGTCCTACGAGGCCACTATCACCCTGATACCAAAACCAGAAAGAGTTATCACACAAAAAGAAAATTGCAGACCAATATCACTGATGAACATAGATGCAAGAATCCTCAACAAAATACTACCAAACAGAATCCAACAACACATTACAAGGATCATACACCATGATCAAGTGGGGTTTATCCCAGGGATGCAAGGATGCTTCAATATATGCAAAACAATCAATGTGATAGACCATATTAAGAAATTAAAGAATAAAAACCATATGATCATCTCAACAGATGTAGAAAAAGCTTTTGACAAAATTCAACACCGATTTATGATAAAAATTCTACAGAAAGCAGGCCCAGAGGGAACCTACCTCAACATAATAAAGGCCATATATGAAAACCCACAGCAAACATTATTTTCAATGGTGAAAAACTGAAAGCATTTCCTCTAAGATCAGGAACAAGACAAGGATGTCCACTCTCACCACTGTTATTCAACATAGGTTTGGAAGTCCTAGCTACGACAATCAGAGAAGAAAAAGAAATACAGATGGGAAAAGAAGTAAAACTGTCACTGTTTGCCAATGACATGATACTATACATAGAGAATCTTAAAAGATGCCACTAGAAAACTACTAGAACTAATCAATGAATTTGGTAAGGTTGCAGGATACAAAACTAATGCACAGAAATCTCTGGCATTTCTATACACCAAAGCGAAAAATCAGAAGGAGAAATTAAGGAAACACTCCCATTTACCATCACAACAAAAAGGATAAAATACCTAGGAATAAACCTACCTAAGGAGGCAAAAGACCTGTATGAAGAAAACTATAAAACACTGATGAAAGAAATAAAAGATGACACAAACAGATGGAGAGATATACCATGTTCTTGAATTGGAAGAATCAACACTGTGAAAATGACTATACTACCCAAAGCAATCTACAGATTCAATGCAATCCCTATCAACTTACCAATGGCATTTTTCAAAGAATTAGAACAAAAATTTACAATTTGTATGGAAACACATAAGACCCCGAATAGCCAAAGCACTCTTGAGAAAGGAAAACACAGCTGGAAAAATCAGGCTCCCTGACTTCAGACTATACTACAAAGCTACAGTAATCAAGACAGTATGGTACTGGCACAAAAACAGAAATATAGATCAATGGTACAGGACAGAAAGCCCAGAGATAAACCCACACACCTACTGTCACCTAATCTATGACAAAGGAGGCAAGAACATACAATGGAGAAAAGCCAGTCTCTTTAATAAGTGGTGCTGGGAAAACTGGACAGCTACATGTAAAAGAATGAAATTAGAACACTCCCTAACACCATACACAAAAATAAACTCTAAATGGATTAAAGAACTAAACATAAGACCAGACACTATAAAACTCTTAGAAGAAAACATAGGAAGAACACTCTTTGACATAAATCACAGCAAGATCTTCTATGACCCACCTCCTAGAGGAAGGAAAATGAAAACAAAAATAAACAAATGGGATCTAATGAACCTACTTTTGCACAGCAAAGGAAACCATAAACAAGATGAAAAGACAACCCTCAGAATGGGTGAAAATATTTGCAAATGAAGCAATTAACAAAGGATTAATCTCCAAAATATACAAACAGCTCATGGAGCTCAATATCAAAAAAGCAAACAACACAATCAAAAAATGGGCAAAAGGGGCTTCCAGGTGGTGCAGTGGTTGAGAGTCTGCCTGCCGATGCAGGGGACACGGGTTTGTGCCCCGGTCTGGGAAGATGGAGCAGCTGGGCCCATGAGCCATGGCCGCTGAGCCTGCGTGTCCGGAGCCTGTGCTCTGCAATGGGAGAGGCCACAACAGTGAGAGGCCTGTGTACCGCAAAAAAAAAAAAAAAAAAGGGCAAAAGACCTAAATAGACATTTCACCAAAGAAGACATACAGATGGCCTAGAGGCACTTGAAAAGATGCTCAATGCCACTAATTATTCACTAATTATTAGAGAAATGCAAATCAAAACTACAATGAGGTATCACCTCACACTGGTCAGAATGGCCATCAAGAAAAAATTTACAAACAATAAATGCTGGAAGGGGTGTGGAGAAAAGGGAATCCTCTTGCACTGTTGGTGGGAATGTAAATTGATACAGCCACTATGGAGAACAGTATGGAGGTTCCTTAGAAAACTAAAAATAGAACTATTATATGATCCAGCAATACTACTACTGGGCTTATACCCTGTGAAAACCATAATTCAAAAAGACACATGTACCCCAATGATCACTGCAGCACTATTTACAATAGCCAGGACGTGGAAACAACCTAAATGTCTTCTGACAGATGAATGGATAAAGAAGATGTGGTACATATATGCAATGGAATATTACTCAGCCATAAAAAGGAACGAAACTGAGTTATTTGTAATGAGGTAGATGGACCTAGAGTCTGTCATACAGAGTGAAGTAAGTCAGAAAGAGAAAAACAATTATCATATGTTAACGCATATATGTGGAACCTAGAAAACTGGTACAGGTGATCCTATTTGCAGAGCACGAATAGAGACGCAGACATAGAGAACAGATGTGTGGGCATGTGCGGGAAGGGGAGGGTGGGATGAATTGGGATATTAGGTTTGACATAAATACACTACCATGTGTAAAATAGCTAGCTAGTGGGAACCTGCTATATAGCACAGGGAGCTCAGGTCGGTGCTCTGTGATGATGTAGATAGGTGGGATGGAGTGAGGGGAGGGAGGTCCAAGAGGGAGGGGATATATGTATACGTATAGCTGAGTCACTTCGTTGTACAGCAGAAAGTAACACAACATTGTAAAGCAATTATACTCCAGTAAAAAAGAAAAAACCTCAAGGTTCTTCTGCATACATTGTATGCCTCTAACACAGATATATAGGGAAACTAGGGTTGAACACATAAACATCACAGATTTCTATTCTGTGACAACAGAATCTAATTTCTGCAGTTCTGTAGTAAAGTTTGGAAAGGAGAACTGAACATCATAAATACTGAAAGTCCACATAGCCAAGTATTAAAGGTTAGCTCATTTGCAGCCTAACAGCTCATTCTATTCTCACAGAAACAATTCATAATCAGTGAGGAGAGCTACGACTCCTAGGAGAATTGGGGAATTTGCTGGTGCTTCATTTGCTCCCCACAAAGCGACACCTCAGGAGCAGCACAAAGCACTAAGTTAGTTCAAGACGGTGGCCCATGCTGAGTCAGCACTTGTCCTTGAACCAAGAAATTCCAGAAGGGTGGGGAGCTGGAAAGGAGAGCAGGGAAGAAATAAGGAGGACTTGGAGGAAAAGAGCATATCATGTACTGACAATGAGTCTCCCAAGTGTATCAGTAATAAATTGGCTTTCTGCCAAAATGTTTTTCTCTCTCTGCAATAAAGGAAACAGTACATTAAAGTGTTTCATAGACTATGGACAATTTGGAAAATTACACATTTGCAGCAGTATTGCTCTATGAATTAAAGTCCAGGTTTTTTCCTTAAGCAGAAGTAGTATTAACTATATATTCAACAGAAATCTAACCCTCAGTAAAATTTTATGCCTATTGAGGCAGTTAAAGTGTTTCCAAAATAGAGATGTGAATGTTTCTTTTGGTTTCCCTGGTGTAATATAACTGAATGTAATTATTTACCAAGTGTACAAAATGAGAATGTTTAAATTGAAATTTAATTTAAAGGTTTAAGTTCTTCTTGGAGGAAAAAAATGCTACACAAACAAGAAATCAACATGCAATAGACTAGATGTTTCAAAGGGGTAGAAAGCACTGGTCTGGGTAAGTTCAGGAGAGAGGCAGGGCTGGAGTAAAGGCGATCAGCCATTGTCTACTTGCACTTGCCTATGCATTGAGATTTTCAACTAGCACTTATTATTTTAGTAAGTTAGTATTTTAGGAGAAGAAAACCCAGTTTCTCTCCTTGCTTCTCTTGACCAGAGAAAAGAATAAATCCCCCCAGCTTTCAGAAACCTTAGTATATTCTATAAATTACGCTATTGTTAATAGTTAGAAAGTACAGAGATACAGAATCAGCTAGGGGGAAAAACAACTTTGCTAACTAAAACACTTTCTTACAATTCTCAGAAGAGAAGAAACATCATTTTACTCCTAACAACTAGGTTATTTGGGAATACACCTAATGAATTGAGCAATTGCTTGAAACTGTGACATGTTACAAAACTGACATCAGACAAATATAATTCTTCTGCCACTTTTCAGGTGTGAGAGTCAATCCATCAATCAATCAAGAATTATCTACAGGGCTTCCCTGCTGGCGCAGTGGTTGAGAGTCCGCCTGCCGATGCAGGGAACACGGGTTCGTGCCCCGGTCCGGGAATATCCCACATGCCGCGGAGCGGCTGGGTCCGTGAGCCATGGCCGCTGAGCCTGCGCGTCCGGAGCCTGTGCTCCGCAACGGGAGAGGCCACAACAGTGAGAGGTCCGCGTATCGCAAAAAAAAAAAAAAAAAAAAGAATTATGTACAAAGAAATGGCTAGACACTGTGGGAGTAACTAAGCAAGTAGAAAGCAATCATCTGGGCCCTTGGAAAGTATATGCTTTTATTGGTAAAGCAAGACAAATAACTAAAAAATGTAGTGTGAAATAACTTTGAAATGAGTGGGACCAAGAGTGCTGTACTAACTAAAGAAAAGGACAAAATTATTGTTTGAGAGAAGAACATAGAAATCTTCAAGAAGGAGATGAGATTAAAGTGGACCTTGGAAGAAGTGCAGAATATAGTACATTGAAGTGACTAAGAGAAGGGCATTGGACAGAGGACAGAGAGGGGGAAATGGCGATTCTGAAACTTTTCCTTTTTCCATAGCAAAAGGGGAGGCTCTAGAAACTTTTGGCTAACACAATGTTTTAGGAATTGTTGGGGAAATGATTAAAGCAGGGATAACAATCAAGAGGTTAATAGTAACATAATAGTTTAATAGTCCAGTCATGATGTTCATACATGTTTCTAGATAGAGCAGGGAAATAAATAAGGAGAAGATGCTAAAAACTGTTACCAATGGAGACTGGGACTGAACGACTGATGAAATATGAAAGCAGAGAGAAAGAACTTAAAACTTTCACTTACGGGAAATGAGGAGAATAGTGACACAAAGGAAGTCCACTTGATGAGAGAGGTGATGAGTTTGTTCAGAAATGTTTAAAAGTTATTGAAAATGTAGAAATATATTCAGGGTAGGAGGCCAGGACTGGAGATAAGAGTAGTCTCCCCATCTAAATTGGAATTACAGTTGAGTCCAAGAAAGTAGAAGAATGTTCTTAGAAAAATCTAGAAAAAGAAGAGCAGAGGGACAAAGTAAGTAAAAAGTTGATAGAAGAGGGAGGATCTGAGGACTGAGGAAAGTGACAGGATAGCACAGTGCTGCTACAGCAGGAGGAGGGAGTGCTGGACAGCAAGACCCTCTACTGGAGAGGATAATGAGACTGAGAAAATGCTCTTGGGTTTCCTAGGAAACCACCAAATCTACCTTGGTAGATCACTAAAAACAGAAAGCAGGTAGTGGGGGTTATGGCTACATGGAGGGTCATTGTACTATTGTCTATTTGTTTGTGATTTTGTAAAGTTCTTTCTTAAGTTTTAGAAGATGTGAATAAGAGTCAAGGAAATGAAAGTGAAAGGAAGAAGAGAAGTAGAATGATAGTTCAGGAATAACAGTAAATATCTCTTCTTCCATCTCCCCTCACCAACCCAATATAAGGAAGAAGTATAGCTACAGTGTAATCTTTAAGGTGCAAGCTTTGGTGCCATTGTGGGTTCACATATTAGCCCTGCCACCTGTTAGCCGATGTTCTGGGGCAAACCACGTGATCTTGAATACTATGAGACAGGTCCTTTGCATATATTATTTCATTTAATCTTCACATTCTTATAACATGGAGGATCCGGGAGAGTATATGTGTCTGAAGTTATAGATAGTAAGTAGTGAAGCCAACCTAGCTCTGTCAATCCTAGAGCCTGTGTTCATAACTCTAAATGATCCAGAGAGGTAACAACTGAGAGTAGAATGTATTACACGGTACTCCTTGTTGGGTTCCTGAGCATCAGTACCATGCCCAAGATGAGAGTGCCTTCTGGATCTTTGCGTCTACAGTTCTTACTAACATGCACTCAATCGACAGCTGTCCCAAAGTGGAAGTCACAAGCCTGCAAGAGCCAGGTAGGTAACACATGAGTATAGGGGGCTGGAGAGCTCACCCCAGCCCATCTCAACCACAGTTGAGATGAGTTGAGCTCATCTCAACTGTGAGATAGTGTTTGAGAAGTAGTCACTGCTCAGTACCCGTCAATGCAGCCATGTGGAAAAGTGGGTCCATATTTACAGATCTTTAAATTTTTTTAATTTTGTTTTGTTAATTGAAGTACAGTTGATTTACAGTGTTGTGTTAGTTTCTGGTGTACAGCAAAGTGATTCCATTATGCATACGTATATACATTCTTTTTCAGATTCTTTTCCATTATGGTTTATTACATGATATTGAACACAGTTCTCTGTGCTATACAGTACGACCTCATTGTTTATCTATTTTATATATAGTGGTTTATATACAGATCTTTAATTTTTCAAAAGAGTATGGAAATGAGGATTTTTACTCTGACAACGAATTCAAAGTATTCTAAAACTAGTATGTAGAGTAAACAAAATATGCATGTCCTCAGGGCTAGGTCACAACCTCGGCAAGACCAGGCAAAGGTCCACTTTTACTCTAGTGGTCACTAAGAGAGCAATACTATTCATAACTCCTGCAGTTTCCGGCAAAGGGAAGAGATGCCCAGAAAATGGCATGTCCAAGGATGGTGCCTAAAACAGTAAATCGTATGTTCCCTAAGAAATAACCTGTAGCACCTGGTGACACATTTTGGGTTGTATTCAGCTTAACAAATAGCCTTGAGTGACTAACTGATGCCACTGGGATACTACCAACATACAGTGCTTCAAATGTGCCAGATACTGTTCTAAGTGCTTTTCATTTAACAACTCTTTTAGTCGTCCCAAGGACTGTATGAGACAGATGAATTTATTATTCCCATTGTACAGAGCAGAAAACTGAGACACAGACAGGTTAAATAATTTGCTCAAGGTCACAAAGTAAGCTTCAGACGCAGGATTTGGACCTAAGTATCCCACCTCCAGAATCTGAGCCCTTCAGCTCTGTTAGCACTATATTCCTGATTCTGAATGGGGGGAGGTGTGGGGTGATGATGCTGGATGATGCTGGATGGAGTTTGTCCTCTGGTCCTCAGGAGGGGTGCTGCAATGGAGATATGTGATACTTTTATTTTTAGCATTACATGTCACATTAACCACCTCAGCAGAAAGGAATCTTGTGTGGTAAGTATAAAATATCCCATATGTTGTTTCCCATATCATTTCTTTTTTTTTAATAAATAAATTTATTTATTTATTTATTTATTTTTGTATGTATGTATGTATGTATGTCTGAGCTGGGTCTTTGTTGCTGCACGCAGGCTGTCTCTAACTGGGGTGAGTGGGGGCCACTCTTTGTTGCAGCGTACTGGCCTCTCATTGTGGTCGCTTCTCCCGTGATGGAACACAGGCTCTAGGCGCGTGGGCTCAGTAGTTGTGGCTCATGGGCTCTAGAGCACAGGCTCAGTAGTTGTGGTGCACGGGCTTAGTTGCTCCACGGCATGTGGGATCCTCCCAGACCAGGGCTCGAACCCGTGTCCCCTGCATTGGCAGGCGGATTCTTAACCACTGCGCCACCAGGGAAGACCTCCCATATCATTTCTGCTCATGTCAAGACCACCAATATATACTTATACAACAGCTAAGCAGTATTCACAGAGGTACTTTAGGCATTCATGAATATAAGTATATACGTATTTGTAGATGCACATGCATAAAGTCTGCTTGCAGTTTTTAGTTTTATTCACAGGGTTGGCTTTTTTTGACACTTTAAATCTCAGCAATCTATTAGTGTATTTGATTAAAGAGAAGTTCCTAACAAAATAATATTAAGGGGCATGTAAACATACTTACCAAGTTCTTAGTGTTCTCATCCGTTCCCATATTTCATCAGCAATTTAAAAAAATTCTAGCCCTCAGAGAGAAAACACTCATTTGAGGATATTGGATTGCCTCAGCTTTTTACAATGTCATTTTGCATAAAACTAGAATACGAGATATTAATGTTTCCAAGAGTACTTTTAAATAGTCCACTTATCATTACTCTCTCAATGTAGCCACGCTTAACAAGCTGAAAACTATACCTTTAAAGAAACAAAAAAGAGCTTTCTCCTCTACTTCCAACATACAAGTGAAAGTCAATTACAAAATCATTTGTGTCTAGATTTCTGCAAACACCTACTAACTTCTCCCACATTCACTTGAGCCCGTCTCCAATCCTTTCTCCATAGAGTAGCCAGAATGAGCCTTTCAAAAGCTCAGTCAGATGATGATTCCACTGGTTTTTCCTTTCGCCCTTTAAAAACCATCACTGCACCTAGAAACAAATCCAGGCTCTTCACAGAGACCTTTCTGACCTGGCCCATCACCCCTCCAGCTGCATCTCAGCCCCCTTCCTCATTCACAGTGAGATACCTAGACACCTGTTCAGCTCCTAGAACAAGCCAAGCTCTTTCCTGACTCAGGGCCTCCCATCCTCTGATCCCCTTCCTGAAGAGCTCTTCCCCCAATCCTTTATGTGGCTGGGGCCGCCTAGCCTCATCTCCTCAGAAACAGCTTTCCTGACTACTTAGCCTGAAGTTGATCCCAAGAGTTATTCTCACTGTTACTTTTCCTTCTCAGAACTGATTTCAATCCATAATGACGCATTTACTTTTTGTTTGTATGTAGTTTTGTCTGCCTTTTCCACTGGCTATAATTCCACGAAGGCAGGAACTATGCTTGTGCTTTCTCCATTGTATAGGTGGAACTTAACAGAAGGCCTAGCACACAATTAGCAGGCAATCAAAGTTTACTGAGAGAAATGAAGACAGGAGGAGGGAAAGGAGAAAAGGAGGAATGGAAGAAGAAAAAATTAACTGCTAGTTTCACTCAAATCTAATTTTTTATCATGGGACTGTGAGGTTTATTTGGACAATGTGAATGTCTGTTCAGACAATTCTCAAGTTTCTTTCTTTCTTTCTTTCTTTGTCTATTCTTTTTCACATATAAACTGGGTTGGATATGTAGGAAGAATTTCAGAACCAAAGTAAAGTTAAGACACAGTGAGGGGAGCCTAAAATTGTTTCAGATCCCTACACCAAAATCAATGCTTATAAATCCTGTGTGTTGATGGGATCCTACAATGGTGTAACTTTGTAGGTATTTTTTAAATTAAATTACCATAGGAAAAATGCCATCAAGTGGCAAAAGAGGAGCCTAGTCATTTCGTAAAATGACCTGAAGTTTATAACTTAATGCTAACTAATTTACCCTTTCAATCATTATTTGTTGATTTCTACTGTACATACTTAAATGAAAAGAACAGGGGAAAAAACCCAGAATGCTTATGTCTCACAATTCAAAAAATTCTTACAGATTTTGAAGCCCTGCATCCCTAACCATTCATACATTGATGAGAATACCGGCATTGCTTTTGCCTTGCTTTTGTCATAGCTCATTCTTCTAATGTAACCTTATAAATTTATAAGGTTCAGGGATTTGTATCACAATTTCCTGGATCTTCCCACTCCCCCTATGTGCAAATACTGAGTCTATTCTTTGTTGTCTTTACCTAAAAACCAAGCCTTACAATGGAAAAATGTTGTGAAAGTCTTAAGTGAAATGTCTCCTACGTGCCCCTGTAGATTGGGCCAAAAGATGTTTCTAGGGCATACATACTGAGAGATGGAAAGGACAGCTGACAAGGAGGAGGGAATGACTCATTCCAGCAAGCCGTTGAACGAAGACCCTCAACTGTCCAGGTCTTTAGGATAAACTCCTGAAATCAGAAGGTTCATCTAAAGCAATCTGACTCTCCTACTGCTTGCAAGTTACTACTGTTTGCTTGAGGAAGTTAAGACTTCTGAGAAGACATTGTTCTTTCAAATAAAAACACATGTGCTGCCCTCTAGAGGCTACAAGGAAAATGATTCAACTTGAAAATACCAAAATGGAAAAAGTTGAAAGGAAAGAAGGCAGAAGGCACTGATGTTTATCTTTACTGGTTTTTGACCTAATAATGTATTACGTTTAGTGTCAGACTTTAAATTGAGAAGTAAATTAATATTATACAGAGGAAGTTCTGAATCCGATGCAAATAATAGTTCTCTCTGGAAACAATTCTGGATCTTCTTTCTTTTTTTCTTGATTTCTACCTGCATTTTTAAAGGATTTTATCAAGGTTACATACAATAAATTTACCCATTTTAAGAGGACAATTCAGTGATTCTTTTTTAGTAATTTTAAACCAGGTTGTACAACTATCAGCACAATCCAGTTTCAGAACATTTCCATCATCCCCAATAATATCCCTCCTGCCAATTTACAGCTAATACCCATTCCCCACCCAGCTCTTGGAAACAACTAACCAACTTTGTATTTCTATGGATTTGCCTCTTTTTTCATTTTTGAAATACGAAAGCCTTGAATTAAATACTCCATAACATAACTATCAAGACAAGTCTTCCTTTTTGTAACACTTCTCCTTCCAACCCTCCTGCTTTGATCAGTGTCATGAAAAGGGGGTTAAATCCCTTACCAAAACAAACTTTTGAGAAGTAAATATGCACTTTTAAATGTCTCCCACAGTGTATATTTAACCTTCCACAGTTTTGAGAGTGATGCTAAAGCTGTCTCTAATATCTATGGGAAAATTGACCATGGATATACTTTTAACACATGAGTCAACAGTCCATTTCAAAACAAGGTTTCACATCCCAAGGTTTTATAAAGGATTAATAGTTTTTAGATTTGCCTTCATTGGGTGTGAACAATCAATTTTCAATTGACTATACAAAAATCCTAAATTATTCCCTAAGTATTCTTTGCTAATGAGGTTTTTAAAAAAATCTCTATTTTGAGTCTGTCAAGAACATTTTAATCCTAGTGGTGCAACACAGACCTCATGCTGAAAATTAAGATTCTCTCAAGAACTCAGATTCTCTGGAGATTAGGTCCTGGAGCTCCAGACTGTCCTTTGGAGCAAGCATGCTGCTCTCAAATTTATCAGATTGCACTGGGAAAAGCACTTAAGTTTCTGAACCTCAGTTTCCTCACCCATACAATAGTGATAATAAGAGTTTATTTCAGATGCAAAAGTTCTGAGATGTGTGCCTGGAACATAGTTCACAGTGACTGCAATCAGTATTATCTGAAAGTTATTTTACCAAGGATAATTATCATCACTTCTATTTAACAGTAAAGAAAGCACTTGTGATTGGTAATATTATGACTGGCAATAGGCAGACTGAGGATTTTTAAACATTAATTTACAACTACTTATATCATATGTTTTGTGGATCTTCAAGGTCAAGCTGTGGTTTCAGTTCATTTCCAAGCCTAAGGACCAAACCAGGAGAAATTCAAAGGCTGATCTCAAAGAAGGTAACAATTCATTTCGGGGCCTATGTGCCAAGAATGTGCTTACCTCCTCTAACACTTTTTGTATTCTCTGTTTTTTATTGCCTTCCTAAGAGCTTTTCCCTCGCCTCATCCAAATGGTACATTGCCTATTTCACAAAGGTCAGATTATGGGATCATAGCAAGGCGGAAGTAGAATAAATTCAGGTCTGAATAAGTAAAATAAAATAAATCAAACCAAACAAGAAAGCAAAGATGGGTATTAATAGTTTGATTTTTAGGTTTCTTTTTTTCTAAGCAATTTATACTTTAAGGCATTAAGTTAGGAACAGTACATATCTTTGTGAATCAAGACCAGTGGAGAATCAAACCACTATAATTAATATAACAATGCCTGCTGACTCACCTCCACTGAACACAGTTTCTAAAAGCCCAAATCTGCACACTAATTGCGATTAATGCTTCTCTCCTCTTTTAAGCACCGTGGAGCAGAGTTGTATAAACAGCAAAGTGTTTTAATTTAAACAAAATATAAAAAACTAGTTCTTTCTAGGTGGTAAAGCTCGGTCTGCATATTTTCATTATTGCATAATGGTTACCTTTAGCCCATAAACTACAAGGTCACAGTAAGGTCACAATGAAGTGGCAAATGCAATAACTGAGAAGAAAAATAACTAGAGACCATATTTAAGATGATTTTTTTCCCTAAGTAAATGAGCATTCTTTTAGTGTCACTCATTCAGTAGTGCTGATTTAAAACAGCATTTCTATTTAAATCATTCACCTATACTCTGTATTATAATAAAATTTCTAAAAAAATTCTTTTTAGTGCTTTCCCTCCCCTCCCCCCTTAAAACACACAATCCAGAATTTGCGGTGGCCCAAATGGTGAGATTTAACTTAAACGTTAAAGCCGTCATTGGCTTCGAATGTGCATATACTAACAGTCAAAATAAAATAATATGAAACTGGTCACTGTTCTGAATGTGAATACATTAAAATAAACAAAGAGGAACAAAACAAGAAGAATAAGTCCAGGCTCTTTGTGTTTCTAAAAAGCTTATCCCTTATACTGGGTGATGGTAAACTAATACTAGGTATTAGTAATTTTAAAAGTTTTGTACCTGCTACTTCACATAAAATGCAAAAGTGTAAAGTCTGCTTAGGCAGGAAACAGCTTGAGACCTTTCTATCCAAATGTGTTGATCAGTGTGATAACTGTTTTTCATTTATATGCTGTTGATACCCAAGATACAGAAAATAATGTCATCAATTTCCTTCAATTACCTCATAAAGGATTCATTTGCACTCAGGGAATAAAAAGGTTGTGACAGTAGCTTCAGGATCACTCAGCAGCAAGAATCGACATTAATAACTATCCTCAGAGGCACAGAGGGAGGGAAAAAAGTCATTTACTTAACATTCTTTAATTCTTTGTGGTATAACAAGACTGTGTCATGATTTAGGGTTGAAAAGCACATTTGTTGTGCTCACGAGGAAAGTCATAATCTACATATTTTTTGTGACACTTGAAGTTATGAGATCTTAGGCAACCTTTAAATGCGGTATCCCCCTGCTGAAAGCTCTCAAATCGCCTTCAGAGGAAAAAGAAAGTCCTGATATTACTTTACTCCTGAGACTTCAAATAGCCCAGGCTTCATTGTATAAAGACATTTCTTTATACAATGGTTAGATAGTGCTGAAGAAAATAACTTTTGTATGCCTATATTGTAACATAGGGTCATGTACAGCTAATTAAGCATTCTTCCTTTAGTTTGATTACATGAAGAGTTGGTTTTGTAATTTAATAGCACGTGAAGGTCAGTATGGTTATGAGAGAAACCTTAGATGCTGTGACAAATCCAATAACTACCAGGGTATTTTGTTCATAAAAGTAAAGCATTTCTCAAAATATTTTGCTGATTTGTTAAGGTACTGGGAGATATTTTGATGCCTGTGGGGCTGACCTTCGCCAGGACACTATATAGTGTCAACAGATTTGACAACTAAGCACTGTCATCTGTCTAGGCTGTCAACAGATTTCCACAGAAGGTCAGATTTGTATTTCTGAATAAGGAAGAGACCAAAAAAGGATAATTAAGTTGAGGTTCACAGGTATTTGAACCAAGCAGAAAAAAGACAAATATCAGTTGGCCCCTTATTTATACACCCAGCTTTACCAGTTTGGTGTAAACAATGCTGAAACACTTTTCATATGGGATTTTACAGTCCTTTTTCAGGTAACGTCCCCTCCCGCAATCTAACAGGATAACCATCTTAGCAGAAAAGACTTTACTTTCACGTTTATGTCTCCTTTGCGTGTTTAAAAGAGAGAGTGATTCGGGTCTTACAAGGCCAGGAATCTTTGAAATGAACTTCAGGAAAAGTTTTAAACTACCTGAAGCTCCTGAAACAAATATAAGACTGCACTGCCCTCCAGAGGTAACTCTTTGGCAAATACTTTTAATCAGTTAATGTGAGGACCGATTGCTTAGGTAATCCGCATTGTAATTTTACTCCTGTCGTCTCAAATATTTTAAAAATATACATCTAAAAATCAACTTACTGTTTTCCCCTAAGAAGAATATTACATTTTCTTGGCTCTTCCATCTTACCTCATTTCCTTTTGTCCTGTTCAAAAGTAATATTTGCCTCAGCTTTTGCTAAATGTTAAATATTAATTTTGCTGTTATTGTTTAGCGGAGCCTATTGATTCATGTATATATTTTCAGAGAAATCAGATTAAATAGGTAGCCTAAGGAAACCTTAACAAAACTGAGAAGCCTCAGAGATGACAAAGGAACACTTGAATATTTTACAGTCTAATTATATTGTCATCACTTAACTAAGACTTGAAGGGTACCCACAGCTATTGTGAGAAAAACATAAATTTATTCTGAACTCTTTTCTTCTTGAGCTTTTGTTCTCCAAAGGTATGTAAACTATTTCTGCCCCACATGCCACCTCAAATAAGGAACAATTTTGTGGATTGTCACTTTCCCTTTAATCCCTATCAATTCAAAATTTTCAAGATTTAAGACAAAGCTAATAACTTCATAATAAAATTGTGATAACCAGTACGAATGACTCAAAACACATTAATGAAAAGTATCAAATCACAAGTATTTAGTTGGGAAATTTAAACTTTACCTCTCTACATAACAAATTTATGTAGGGCCTTGAAAATATTAACTTTTTTAGTTATCATAACACCTAAGAGATCAGTATTATTATTACCATCTAACTTTTACAGATGAGACACAGAAAGGTTAACTAACTGCTCAAGATCATGAGCTGGGATGTGATGGAGCTGAGATTCAAGCTCAAGTACTTTGCCTCCAGAGTCCTGATTCTTAATTTCTTGAATTTAACTTAATTTAAATGGTAAATTACATATATACATTTTCCCCTCACATCATAAAAAGCATTAATAAGATTTAAAATAAAGGTAATACTTTTTAGGTTTTTAAAAATCTAAGGCACATAGAAAGCTTTAAAAATATTAAAACCCTAGTAGATGGAAATACTGGAAGGTAGAACGAAATTGTAAATCATTTTTTTGTGATGACTTGCAAATATTTACTAAGTCATTAATCTTAGGGGGAAGGTAAGAAGTGAAGAAAATATTGAAACATTATGGAAAAAATATCTTCTCACAGTAAAAATAAGTTATATAAGTAAATCAGCCATTGACTTATCAGTCAATATCAAAGATATATTTTATCCTATAAATATCAAGCCACTGCTTACTATTTTTCAAAATAAGTAACTGTGATTATTTTCTGCATTATAACGAGAAAGAAATGTAGAAAACACATTATTTATAAGCAAATACTAAACTCATTTTTTAAAAAAGAGAGTGTTAATATGAGACTTTAGACTCAATCACATAGCCAGCATCACAAACCGACAGTCATTTAACGCAGACAGGGATCATAAAATATACTTCAGATTGCACTTAAAAACAGTGTTCTTGCACCAAGCACGAGCTGGCCAGCTAACTACCCAGCAGCTGGGTTCAGAAACTTAAAGGCCTCTGGGAAAGCAGCTCGGTAACAACAAAGCAAATGTGGTCAATGCCCAATGTCTTTATGGGGATTAGACCAGGGTCACGGCTTCGCTGCGGCACCTGCACAGCTATAACATAAGCTTATATCCTACATAAATCGTAACCCCTCTGTTTTGAAAGCAAATAGTAAGAGTTGTTCCATGTCTATTGACCTTTATTTCTGGGAAACTTGGATTTTTCCCTTATAGCTATGGTATGCACTAACCATCTCCAGTGGGACAGACTTAGAAACCCCTGTCACCAAACACATGTATAAATTTACACCTTCTCACTTCCAAAGTGATTTGCATCTTAAGTATCACTAAATTACTACTTTTTAAAGTAGCTTAAAGTGAGGAGAAAAGGGAGAGTGAGAAGGAAAAAAAACCAAAAAGATACCTGAAAGAAGAAATTAAAATACCAGTATCGATGAAGACACATAACTGACCAGGTAGGGATAAAGGGAAGCCAGATGGATGTTGCCACTGACAGTTGCTAAACGTTGCTTTGCACAAATGCCAATGAACCTGGTGCACAGTTAGCTCCTGAGTTCTCTTTTTTGTTTGTTTCATGGAATTCAAATACTCAAAACTACTGCCTCCCCAAAATAAATTATTTTTCAAAAATTAGCATTAACACTACTTGAGATATCAATGAAATGATGTTGTTAAAACTTGAGAAAAGACAAGGTGGCTAATTACCCTTAAATCACTAAGTTACACGTACAATAATTCTGGACACCTATACATCCAGTTTGTCATAGGGCAAACTTCAGAGTAAAAGTAATGACAGTTAAAAAAAACCCTAGAAACCCATTGAATTAGCGTTACCACACATATATGATAATGCTACTAATAATAATGACCCAAGCTAGCACATAGGAACTTTCCCTCAGCACGTAGAGTACCTCCTAATACTGGGATAATGCTTAATCCTCACATAAATTCTAATGCTCTAGCTTCTAAAGGAAAGAGTAAGGAAAATGTACTGAGTATTAATACTGAAGAGCGACTAAGTTACTTGAGTAAGAAGTCTTATAAGAAAACTCTTTCATTCCAGATATTCTATCTAGAAAAATATATTTTATTTTCTTCATAGTGATATTCCTGTTGGTACAAAAAGTGAAATCCAACAATATATTTTTTGGTCAGGAACTCTGTTATGAAAAGTAAAGCTAATACAGATGATATTAGGATAATTACCAAGACATCATCTATGAAGCTGTAATGCTGTGAAAATTATAAAATTACTAATATAATGAATATCAAATACATCCTCCAATTCAATGTTCAATATTCAAATATTTCCCTGCTATATGCTAGGCACTGGGGATGCAGCAGTGAACATAAAGCCACTGTTCTTGAGGACTTATACTGAGGAGAATACAAAATACAAAATAAATTTTCAAGTGCATAGCACGTATTAGCTATTGATTCCTGCTGCAGAGCAAAAATCAGCCAGCAAGGAGAAGGGGCAATAGCTGTGTGTGTATGTCAGCAGGAGCTCTCTTACGTAAGGTGATCTGGGAAGGCATCTCTGGTGAGATGAGGCAGAGCTGTGCGGTCTATCTAGGGGAAGTTAGCTCCAGACAAAGGAAGGGCAGAGGTTCTTGAACACATAAGGCATATCGTTTAGCGCTTTGTGGGCCCCCCGTAAGAACTCTGAATTTCATTCTGAGTGAGAAGAAAGCCAACGAGAAGCCAATGTGAGAACTGTATGCTCTAATCTTGGGGAAAAATAATTGTACTCAACTTGCAGAAGTAGTTTATATGGCTTAGTAGCCAGAACTTGAGCTTGAAGACAGATATATCTGGGTTAAAATAATTTCTCTTGTTCAATGTCATAGCTATAAGATTCTGTCTTAATTACTGCATTTCTCAGCCTCCATTTAAATGGTCACAATGACTATATTGCTGTACTATTGTGAAGATTAAGCTACACATCTAGAAAAATTACACATCTAGTAAAGTGTGCTCAAACCCAGTCCATAGTAAGTGCTCAATGAATGTTTCTTAAATGAATATATGAATCTTTACTAAGAACCTCAGGTCTAAATTCCTGATACTGCTGCTACAATTCATTAAACCAGGTAAAAGTTTCCCAAATTCTCCTGATTATAAGCATCATCTGGGGTGCTTGTGTTTCTTCCTATGTTCCACTGCAGGACCCAGAATCTTCTGTGGAACAGCCAAGAAATAGATATTTTAAACAAGGAATCCAGAGGATTCGTATGACTAAGGAATTTTGAGAATCACTGGATAGTGACTGTACCACGCTCCATTCAATTCCATTACTGCTACCCAGACTTTCTCTCTTTTAGAAAGGGGGAGACAGGGATAAATTGGGAGATTAGGATTGACATATACACACTACTGTATATAAAACAGATTACTAATAAGGACCTGCTGTAGAGCACAGGGAACTCTACTCAATACTCTGCAAGACCTGTGTGGGAAAAGAATCTAAAAAAGAGCAGTTATATGTAAATATATGTATAACTTATCTACTTTACTGTATACCTGAAACTAACAACACTGTAAATCAACTATATTCCAATAAAAATTTTAAAAAATTTAAAAACAATAAAAAGGGGAAATAAGAATACATGTCCATTTCAACTCTCTACCCATTTCAAAACCCAATACTTATCTTCCTACTTCGTAAAGTTACAGGGGTTTGATATACAGATTTTAAAAATGTTGCGATGTATCAACAATGTCAAAGATCCCTTTGTTGATTTTAACTGAATAGCAATAAAACAATGTACATGGGGTTTCTTTTTAGAAACCCCCTGCAGGGGGTTGTGATCAAGGTCTCACAATATTTAGAAACTTTTCTTCATGTTTTATTTCTTGGTAACATAATGAAGAGTGTTGCTGATGAAGTGCTCATTTTCCTTTCCACTTTCTGGTAAGAGTGGGAAAAACAGACTTCATTTGGAAAGTTTTTAATATGTTTTAAAAATACACATTGCTGGGCTTCCCTGGTGGCGCAGTGGTTGAGAGTCAGCCTGCCGACGCAGGGGACACGGGACACGGGTTCGTGCCCCGGTCCGGGAGGATCCCACATGCCGCGGAGCGGCTGGGCCCGTGAGCCATGGCCGCTGGGCCTGCGCGTCCGGAGCCTGTGCTCCGCAACGGGAGAGCCCACAACAGTGAGAGGCCCGCGTACCGCAAAAAAAAACAAAACAAAAAACACATTGCTGTATATTTGGCAACTGCTGAGTGGTATATATTTTGCAGTGCTGGTAACCAGGAGTGGATGGCATTACATTAAAATGGTGAATTAGTACACAAAGTGAATTCACCATTTAAAATGGTGAATTTAGAACACAAAGTTTTGTGTTCTAAAAAGAAGTGCTATAAAATATTCATTCGGCATGATGCAGAGAACAAACGAGAAGTTTTTAAAACTCTCAATCCATTGTATGATGTAAAAAAATTGACTGGTAGGTACCATATTATCTTTGTGTGCCACCAGACCCTCCTATGAATGCCACACCCATGAATTAGGAAAAACTTTAGACATAGGAAACAAAGTAAAGTGACAGACTGTCTATTTAATTCTCTTTGGACCAAGAAAAATGATCTGAACTGTCATCCTCTGGCTCCCAAGCAAATAGTGGGATATGCCTATCTTCTCCTGCTTTGAGATTTCAGTGACTATTAATGATGAGAGTCACTAATCAAACATATGGATGTCTATTATAAATGTACAAGATAAAAGTATCTTCCAATCCTATTGACCATTACCTATCAAAAGCTGCAACATCCGACAGATTTCAAGATGGGAAGAAGATTCTGAGGAGTATTTTTCCTAAAAAATATGATTTCCTGGTCAGATGATTTTTTTTCTTTTAATAACAACAAAAGAACGATGTGAAAAGTGCAGCTCTTCTCTTCAACCTAAAGGAAATATCTCTCAGGAAATATTCATCTTTTAGTCCAACAAAAATAAAAGGAAAAAAATTAAGTTGTGTAATGGAGGTTGAGGCATCCAACAAAAGCAAAACTACAGAGGCTACAATAGCATGTAACGATGTTTGACATTTAGATTATCCAAATTCTCTCATAAAGAAATAGTCATAAAGATTTAATGACAGTGGGTGGTACTTGTTTCAAAGCATTGTCAAAGTAAATGTACTTTGAAATCATCTAGCTCCATTTACTCATATCAAGCTATCTATTTCAAAGGTTTTATGCATCTTTTAAAGTGCAAACAGTTTTCTTTTTTGCAGCACAATTACTGCTATCTTAAAAGGAAGAAACTTTCTTCATTATGAACAAAAACATAACCTTTCTTTAGCAAAAGACTTTTAATTAAATCAATTACATCTTGCAATCAGAAGTTCAGAATGTCTTTTCTATATTTTCTAAATTAGCATCAATGTACTCTAGTCTCTCTAGGAAATTTTTAAGAAAAAACAGTGCCTAAAAACTTTAAAATCTACCCTTAAACTTCTGTGGTTGCTGCTGTGTTTGGAACATAAATATTACTATACATAAGACGTGAAAAGAAACAGATAGGAACAACTTAACTGGATTCCTTGGAAAGGATTCAAAACTAATGCATGCCAGGGGCCAGCAGGGGGAGTAAAATCCCCAAAATATAGGTAAAATAAAAGAAATATGCTGAATGAAGGTATAGACAGCACCAACCTGGAAAGAATCTGTCACCCAATCAAATAAGAATAATAAATAGGCTCTTTAGCGCCTTAGCCTAGAGATAAAATAAAGTTGAATTATACCTCAACTATATGTTATGGGGAGCAAAATAAGCTAATCGGAATTTCTTCATTAGTCTACTAATACTCAAACAATTGTCTCTTTTTTCATCATTTTCATTAGCAAAATAAGCTAATCGGAATTTCTTCATTAGTCTACTAATACTCAAACAATTGTCTCTTTTTTCATCTTCTGTTGACTAATAAAGATAATAATCTCCTAGAGGACAGTCATGTACTTTTTCTGTTATGACGATTTTAGAGAAGTTTTAGGTTCACCTATCATACACTTTTATTAAACAAGAATTTATTAAATGAACAATTTATTGAATTCCACTGTGTGATTAGCTAGGAAGATCATAATTCCTATTGTCAATGATCTTTTAATCAGACATTTTTCTAGCACATGAGTGAAAATGATGTGAAAATAATTCATACAGATCTGTATGAATTAACAACTCCTGAAGCACAGAGGAGGGAGAAATTTCTAAAATCTATGAAGAAATAAGCCAGAAGAAAATTTTCAGCAATAAGTTAAAATATATTTCGTTGTTCATAATGTTTCATTGGAAGTCATTTTATCCATAGGGACACAACATTATCTAGAAGAAAGGAAACCCTGGCCTTTGGAAACAATAACCCTTTCGGTTTATAGAACTACCAATGCATCTGATTAAAATACTACCTGTCAAACCTCTCAGGAGCACCTACTACCATCTGACAGGTGTTTGCTGGCTGGTTATTTCACTCACTAAGGCGGTGAAGGACTATGAACTCCATCCTCTCTTATTCCCATTAAGATGTGAGGGCATGTGGTTTTAGGAGAGATGCCAGATCATCCAAACTCCGATTACACAAACTCTCTGTGGAATGACCTCACTGATTATCCTTTAATAAAAGACTTTGTTCATCAAACACCATAGCTCCTTATGGATTTTACTTATCAACCCTCAGAAGTTGGTGAAAGAATTTTTTTAAGTTAAAAAGAGATAGAGTTTTGCTAGAAAATCGTCAACTGTGCAGTTAACACTGAATTTGATAAACAGTACATTCCCAGTAACAGCCACCAAAATTCCAAGTTAAATCTGTGCCCTTGGAACATTGCCAAAATGCCACAGCATATTTGCACTTTGAACAAATTGCACATTTTTAACTCTTATTTTTTTCTGCCAAAACAAAAGCTCAAAATATGCAGATTCTGTCTTCCTTGAAAACTTTACAATGGTAATTTTGGATGCAAAGAAAAATGCTTTTAAGACCAACAGAATGATAGATTAATTTGACTTGTTATTTTAGTACCTAAAACTACCTGAACTATTTCTGGAGGTCACATGTGAACATAGATATCCTGAAATTGTCACTACCATCATCTGGCTTGAAACTAGACAACTTTACTAGAATTCTTTCTTTGCTACTCGGCCAATATCCATAATCTCTCAGCCTCAATTTCTTTATCTGTCAGATGGGAATATTAATACTTTATAGGCCTGTTGGAAGGAGTTAATGATATAATAAATGTAAAGTACCCAACCTAGCTGCTAATAGTAGCTAATCAATAAATGATGTCCCTACTCTGATATCCGATTAGACATTTGCACCTATGGGTTCAAGACACTAATCATGGACTTGTAAAAGGAAAATAGTTTTTTAAAAGGTATTTCTAGCTTTCACTTATAATCTGAAACACCCTTATTTTGGACAGTGTCTTAATAAGAGAACTCTGTAAAAAACTGAATATTTTCTGTCAAGTATACCATTCCCTCCCCCTCAAACAATTACTCATTAAGACCTTGCTAAAGGACCTTCCTATTGAACTGCCCACTACAAAAGAAATTCTAGTAAAAGTAGATATAATTTGGTTAGGACCCAATAGAGGTGAGTTACTGAAAAAATTAAGTTTCCCCAAACTATTTTGAGATTATATTAGACTACTCTTTAGTGATAAATACTATCTGTTTCTACTTTTTGATAAAAGAACACCATGATTCCTTTTGGTGGAAATAAATACACGTATAAAGGTGAATTTACTAAAATGGAAATAATTCTTTTGAGGAAATGCAGATTAGTATAGATTAAATCTATGCTAAAATCATCTTTATTTTACTGAATCCAAGAAAAGTGGAGAAAACAAAAGAGTCTTCTAGCTAGGACCAAAACAGAAATTTATATTTTGTGTTTTATATTTTGCTGTCTTTTAAACTATATTCTATTTAAAAACAAAAACATGAAAGTATGAATTTGATTTTTTGTTTTAATTTTGATATAAGGAATACCTCCTTCTCCTCATTGTCCACATTCTGCAGACACATCCAAGCTGCACACACCAAACACACAGGCAACCTTTTCTGTAGATAATCTGAATGCTACAATGATTTGAATTGTGCCTAATACTATTTCCATTAAATTATGTCTAATATATTATAACTGATTATTAATAATTTATATACCATAAATTCCCTTGGAGGTTTTTAATAGCAAGTTACTAATTACCTCTCTTGCCAAAAGTTCATGAGACATGAAGTATTTACTATTAAATATCTTCTATATTTCACCTTTGAGAATGCTGAAACGTTTCCCAATGACGTAAGCATAAAAAAACCTGATGAGTAAGATACCACAGAGATACATTACAAATCCCATGATACTGAGTTTGTTTTGGTTAAAGAGCCCAGCTTTAATTGAGAAAGATAGGATTAAATGTACATCTTTACAGGAGGAGATTTTATGCAAGTAGGGTACAGAGATGATCCAAATCACAAATAAATGACTTGGTGAATTGTTACTGAGAATCTTTTGTCTGCATAGAGGCTTTCATTCTCATAAGAATATTCTGAGCACCATATTAAGGGTTCTTGACAACATTTCTCCCAAGAAACTTTACCCAACTAATTATATTAACAGTTCCCACCTGTCTTTCAAGACATGATTCTTCTCTCTCATTCAGTAGATTCATTTAACCCTTGCTTGTGTATAATATAAATATTAAGCTTGTTTAACACAAATCGAAAATTAATCAAATTAAGTGGACATGCATTTGAAAGTGAGAGATTGTTTCATGTGATTTGTAACAAAAATAATGATAACAATAAAATAAGTAAGTTAATGGGGGCTTTCCATGTGCTTATCAAATGTTTTACAATGCTGTCTCATTTAAATCTCTCAACAACCCTGAAAGTAGGCAAAACTATAATTCTAATTTTATGGATTAGGAAAGTGAGGCATATACAAGTTAAGAAAATAGGCTTCTTAATAAAAAGGAGGAAAATAAGTGACATAAAAATGACTATGCATCAGAAACTTCCATCTCCTGTCAAGATGCAGTAATGGACTAGATTTGCTCTCTCACCTGAAACAACCAAAAGTGGACAAAACATTTGGAGCAATTGTTTTAAGACACTGGACATCAGGCAACAAAGTATAGTGATTCCTGAGAGACGTGAAATATACAAGACTAAAAATTACTCTAGTTTATTGACTTGAAAGATTTGCTAGTGATGGTACAGTGAGTGAAAACCCAGGAATAACTCAGCCAGCTTACATATTTGAAGAGAAAAAGCTGAAAGTCTGGGAACACCGAAGTATTCACAGGAGAGGGTACTAGAGAGGAGAAGGCAGCATGAAGTGATAAAGAGAACTCCAGAGCTATATACAGAAGGAGTGATCGGCAGAGTACTCATAAGTATATATATAAGGAAACCACAACATTAGAGTTAATAGTGTGCAATGGTCACAAAGGGTTGGAAATAGTGCTTATTTCCACCAATAAGTATATCTCATGAATCATCAGAGACATTGGATACAGCAAATGGAAGGGGCTTCTCACAGTAGTGAGAAATAGTAAGGCCTAGAGAGCATTACTCCAGTCATGCCTAACTGGAACCAAAAGAATAAAACTGCTTTCAATAACTTAACTGTGTCCTTGAATAAAGCTCAAGAATATTTATAGAAAAACAAAAAATATTCATCACTCAAGAAGGTAAAATTTACAATGTTTGGCACATAATAAAAATTACCAGGCATGCAAAGGATGAAAATATGACCCCAGCTAAGGAGAAAAACCAATCGATCAAAACAGATCCAAAACTGATATACTCTACAGTTAACAAGGAAAGAAAAGTAAAACAGTTATGAAACTGTATCCTATATGTTCAAAAAGTTAAGTAGTGACATGAAAGATATTATTTTTAAAAACCAAATGAAAGTTTTAGAGATAGAAACTACAATGTGTCAGATGAAAAATACATTGGGATAAGACTAACAGCTCATTAGACATTTCAGAAAAAGAGATTAGTGGACTTGAAGAAATAGCAGCAGAAACTATGGAAATAAACACACAGAGAAAAAAGAATTTTTTAAAAAAGCAGAGCACTGTCAACATATGGGACCATTTCAAGTGGCCTAAAATACATATATTTGAAGCCTCAAAAGGGTGGGGAATATTTGAAGAAATATTTCCAAATTTAATGGAAAGAATATGCTCAGAGATCCAACAAGCTCAACAGAACAGAAATAAGGTGGGGGGGGGATATTAAAAGCAGCCCAAGGGGTGGGAGTGGGGGAAGACAAACTTTAAGTATAGAGAAACACAGATAAAGAATGACAGCGTATTTTATGTCAGAAACAGATAGTGGAGTAATATCTTTAAAGTACTGATAGAAAAAAATGTCAATATGGAATGCTATACCCAGCCAAAATATATTTCAATAATGAAAGTGAAACAAAGATTTCTTTAGACATAGAGAAGCCAGAAGAATTCATCAGCAGATCTGTACTTCAAGAAATGTTAAAAAAAAGTCCTTCAAACAGACGGAAAATAATATCACATGGAAAAGTCTGATGAATCTACACAAAGAAATGAAAAGCACCTGAAATAACTCTGTGGGAAAACAGAAATTTTTCTTATTATTTAAATCTCTTTTAAAAAATTTCTAATGTTTAAACAAAACTCATCACAATACAGTGTAGGGTTTATCAATCAATAATGTAAAAAAATAAAATCTATGACAATAACAATCAATGGTCAGGAAGGGGAAATTAAAAGTATACTTTTGGTAACCTTCTCATACTATATACATGAAGCAGTATAATATCAGTTGAAGACAGACTATGACAAATTAAAGATGTATCTATAAACCCTAACATAACAACTAAATAAAACAAAAGGTTGTAGATGGTAGGCTAACAAAATGAGATAAAATGGAATCATTTTGTAAAAATCAATTAATCAAAAGGAAGGTACAAAAGGAAAAGAGGAGACAAAGAACAGATAGGAAAAGTAGGAAATAAACAGCAAGGTGATAGATTTAACCTAAACATATCAACAGCCACGCTAAACATAAAAGGTCCAGCACTCCAATTAAAAGGCAGAGATAGCCAGATTCGATACCAAAGCACAATTCAACTCTATGCTGCCTTCAATATACTCACTATAAATATAATGACACAAATGGTTTAAAGTAAAAGAATTGAAAACTACATACCATGCTACCACTAATAGAAAGAGACCTTGAGAAAAAAGTAGATTCCAGAGCAAAGAATATTATTAAAGAAAAAAAACACCATATCATATTGATAAAAGGATCATTTTATCAATATGATATATCAATCATAAATGTTTATACACCTAATAAAAGAGCTTTCAAATATATGAACCAAAAAGTAATAAAATTATAAGGAGAAATAGACAAATACACAGTTGTAGGAGATTGTAATATTCTTCCTTCAATAATTGGTAGAAAAAGTAGATAGAAAATCAGTAAGGATATACAATAATTGACAGAAAAAGCAGAAAGGAAATCAGTAAGTTGAGTAGCATTATTAACAAACTTGATCTTATTAACATTTATAGAAAACAACAGCAGAATGCACATTTTTAAAGTGCACATGGGACATTTATCTAGGAATGTGGTACCATATTCTGTGTTATAAAACAAGTCTCAGTAATTTTAAAAGGATTCAGTTCATACAAGTTGGTTTTCTGACCCAATTGTAATAAATTAGAAGTCACTAACAGGAAAATATCTAGGAAAATCCTCAAGTATTTGTAAAACAAATAACATATTTCTAAATGGTTCATGGGTAAAAGAAGAAATCAAAAGGGAAATTAGAAAGTATTTTATGATACAAAATCAAAGACAACAAAAGCAAAAATAAACAAGTGGGACTACATCAAACTAATCTAAAAAGCTTCTGGTCAGCAAAGGAAATCATCAAAAAAAAAAATGAAAAGGCAACCTATCAAACGGAAGAAAATATTTGCAAACCACATATCCGATAAAGGGTTAATATCCAAAATATATATGGAGCTCATACAACTCAATAGCAAAACAAACAAACAAAAACTATCTAATTAAAAAATGGGCAAATAACCTGAATAGACATTTTTCCAAAGAAGACATGCAAATGGCCAACAGGTACACAAAAAGGTGCTCAGCATTCCTAATGATCAGGGAAATTCAAATCCAAACTACAATGAGGCATTGCCTCACATCTGTTAGGGTAGTTATTACCAAAAAGACAAGAGAGAACACATTCTGTAAAAAATATTTAGAAAAGGCATATCTAATGTAAACTGGTATAGTTGGTGGGAATGTAAACTGGTATAGCCACTATGAAAAACAGTATGTAGGCTCTTCAAATAATTAAAAATAGAACTACCATAGGATCCAGCAATCTCATTTCTGGGTATATATCCAAGAAACCATTATCTTGAAGAGATATCTGTATTCCATGTTCACTGCAGCATTATTTACAGTAGTCAAGGTATGGAAACAACCTGTCTGCCAAATGGTGAATGGATCACTAATATGTGATGTGTGTGTGTGTGTGTGTGTGTGTGTGTGTGTGTGAGTGTATGTATGTGTGCATATGTGTGTGTGTATGGAATATTATTCAGCACTAAGAAAAGGAAAATCCTGTCATTTGTGACAATATGGATGAATTTGAACCTGAAGGGCATGATGCTAAGTGAAACAAGCCAGACATAGAAAGGCAAATAATGCGTGGTGTCACTTATATGTGGAATCTATTTTAAGAAGTTGGACTCATAGAAACGGAGAGTAGAAAAATGGTCACCAGGAGCTGGGGGATGGGGGGGAATAGGAAGAGGCTGGTAATAGGGTATAAACTATAAGATGAATAAGGTCTGAGGATCTAATGTATAACATGATGACCACAGTTGGTAACACTGTACAGTATAGTTGAAATTTGCCTAGAGAATAGAACTTAACGGTTCACTCACACACACTGTAAATGTGTGAGGTGATAGATGTTTTAATTACTTTGATGGGGGAATTCCTTTCATAATGTATATATATCAGAGCATGACATTATACACGTTTTTTAAAAAAGACACTATTCTAAACTGAATGAAAATGAAAACGTCAAAATCTGTGAGATATAACTAAAGCAGTATTTAAGGGAAATTTTACAGTACTAAATAAATATATTATAAAAGAAGGAAGGTCTCAAATCAATTATCTCAGCTTCCACCTTAAGAACTAGAAATGGGGAGCAAATGAAACCCAAAACAAATACAAGAAAGGCAATAATGAAGATCAGAGTGGAAATCAATGAAATACAAAACAGGAAGATAATACAGAAAACTAAATAGTTATTTAAGAAAATCTATAATACTGGTAAAGTTCTAGTCAAACTGATCATGAAAAATAGAAAATAGATAATAATTACCAATATCAGGAATCAAATTTGTGACATCACTGCAATTTTACAGATATTCAAAGGATTATAAGAGAATATTACCAAGAACTTTCTGCCTATACATGTGAAAATTTAGATTAAATGGACAAATTCCTTGAAAAATACAAATTCAAGAAGAAATGGGTAGTATGAATAGTACTATACCTATTAAATAATTTGCATTTGTAATAAAAAATCTCCCCACAAAGGAAGCTCCAGGCCAGATGGAGTTCACTATTGAATTCTACCAAATATTTAAGGAGAAAAATAATGCAAACTCTTTCAGAAAATTGAAGACAAGTGACTCCTTCCCAATGCATTATATGAGACCAGCACTACCCTGATACTAAAATCTGATATTACAAAAAATATATATATAAACCAATATTCCTCAAACAGAACCCATCAATGTATAAAAAGTGTTATATACTTCGATCAAGTGGAGTTTATCCCAGTAATGATAGATTGGTTTACCATCAGAAAATCAATTATGAAAGACAACATATTAACAAAATAAATGACAAAAAACACATGATCATCTCATAGAAGCAGAAAAATACTAAATAAATTCTTCATGAGCTACATGGAAACAAGTGCAAGTTTTAGTTGTATCTAATAGTAAACGTTATTCATTCAGTAATATCATCAAATATTCATTAATACCTACTAGGTACCTGAGCCTAATTCTTGGCTCAGAAAACAACAGGAAAAAATAGACAAAAACCTTCTCTTATATCTTTTTTTTTAAACAACTTTATTGGAGTATAATTGCTTTAAAATGGTGTGTTACTTTCTGCTTTATAACAAAGTGAATCAGCTATATGTATACACATATCCCCATGTCCCCTCCCTCTTGAGTCTCCGTCCCACACTCCCTACCCCACCACTCTAGGTACTCACAAAGCACCGAGCTGATATCCCTGTGCTATGCAGCTGCTTCCCACTAGCTATCTATTTTACATTTGGTAGTGTATATATGTCCATGGCACTATCTCACTTCGACACAGCTACCCTCCCCCATCCCCGTGTCCTCAAGTCCATTCTCTACGTCTGCGTCTTTATTATTGTCCAGTCCCTAGGTGCTTCATAACCTTTTTTATTAGATTACATATATATGTGTTAGCATACAGTATTTGCTTTTCTCTTCCTAACTTACTTCACTCTCTATGACAGACTCTAGGTCCATCCACCTCACTACAAATAACTCAATTTCGTTTCTTTTTATGGCTGAGTAATATTCCATTGTATATATGTGCCACATCTTCTTTATCTATTCATCTGTCGAGACACATTTAGGTTGTTTCCATTTCCTGGCTATTGTTAATAGAGCTGCAATGAACATTGTGGTACATGACTCTTTTTGAATTATGGTTTTCTCAGGGTATATGCCCAATACTGGGATTGCAAGGTCATATGGTAGTTCTATTTTTAGTTTTTTAAGGAACCTCCATACTGTTCTCCATAGTGGCTGTATCAATTTACATTCCCACCAACAGTGCAAGAGGGTTCCCTTTTCTCCACACACACTCCAGCATTTATCGTTTGTAGATATTTTGATGATGGCCATTCTGACCAGTGTGAGGTGATACCTCATTGTAGTTTTGATTTGCATTTCTCTAATGATGTTGAGAATCCTTTCATGTGCTTGTTGGCAATCTGTATATCTTCTATGGAGAAATGTCTATTTAGGTCTACTGCCCAATTTTGATTGGGTTGTTTGTTTTTTTGATATTGAGCTGCATGAGCTGCTTGTAAATTTTGGAGATTAATCCTTTGTCCATTGCTTCATTTGCAAATACTTACTCCCATTCTGAGGGTTATCTTTTCGTCTTGTTTATGGTTTCCTTTGCTATGCCAAAGCTTTTAAGTTTCATTAGATCCTACTTGTTTCTTTTTGTTTTTATTTCCATTTCTCTAGGAGGTGGGTCAAAACGGATCTTGCTGTGATTTATGTCAAAAGTGTTCTTCCTATGTTTTGTTCTAAGACTTTAATAGTGTCCAGTCTTACGTTTAGTTCTTAAACCCATTTTGAGCTTATTTTTGCGTATGGTGTTAGGGAGTGCTCTAATTTCATAATTTTACATGTAGCTGTCCAGTTTTCCCACCACCACTTATTGAAGAGGCTGTCTTTTCTCCATTGTATATTCTTGCCTCCTTTATTAAAACTAAGGTGACCATATGTGCATGGGTTTTTCTCTGAGCTTTCTATCCTGTTCCATTGATCTATATTTCTCTTTAGGTGTCACTACCATACTGTCTTCATTATTGTAGCTTTGTAGTATAGTCTAAAGACAGGGAGCCTTATTCCTCCAGCTCCGTTTTTCTTTCTCAAGATTGCTGTGTCTATTCAGGGCCTTTTGTGTTTCCATACAAATTGTGAAATTTTTTGTTCTACTTCTGTGAAAAATGCCATTGGTAGTTTGACAGGGATTACACTGAATCTCTAGATTGCTTTGGGTAGTACAGTCATTTTCACAATGTTTATTCTTCCAATCCAAGAACTTGGTATATCTCTCCATCTGTTTGTATCATTTTTAATTTCTTTCATCAGTGTCTTATAGTTTTCTGCATACAGGTCTTTTGTCTCCTTAGATAGGTTGATTCCGAGGTATTTTATTCTTTTTGTTGCAATGGTAAATGGGAGTGTTTCCTTAATTTCTCTTTCAGATTTTTCATCATTAAAGTATAGGAACGCAAGAGATTTCTGTGCATTAATTTTGTATCCTGCTACTTTACCAAATTCATTGATTAGCTCTAGTAGTTTTCTGGTACCATCTTTAGGATTCTCTATGTATAGTATCATGTCATCTGCAAACAGTGACAGCTTTACTTCTTTTCCGATTTGGATTCCTTTTATTTCTTTTTCTTCTCTGATTGCTGGCTAAAACTTCCAAAGCTATGTTGAATAATACTGGTGAGAATGGACAACCTTGTCTTGCTCCTGATCTCAGAAGAAATGGTATCAGTTTTTCATCATTGAGAACGATGTTGCCTCTGGGTTTGTCATATACGGCCTTTATTATGTTGAGGTAGTTCCCTCTATGCCTACTTTCTGGAGGATTTTTATCATAAATGGGTGTTGAATATTGTCAAAAGCTTTTTCTGCATCTAATGAGAGGATCATATGGTTTTTCTCCTTCAACTTGTTAATATGGTGTATCACATTGCTTGATTTGCATATATTGAAGAATCCTTGCAGTCCTGGGATAAACCCCACTTAATCATGGTGTACGATGCTTTTAATGTGCTGTTGGATTCTGTTTGCTAGCATTTTGTTGAAGATTTTGCATCTACATTCATCAGTGATATTGGCCTGCAGTTTTCTTTCTTTGTGACAGCTTTGTCTGGTTTTGGTATCAGGGTGATGGTGCCCTCATAGAATGAGTTTGGGAGTGTTAGGAATTTTTTGATTTCCGCTTTGATTTCCTAAGTAATCTCTTGGTTATTTAGTATTGTTTAGCCTCTCTGTGTTTGTATTATTTACAGATTTTTTTCCTGTAATTGATAGCTAGTCTCACAGCATTGTGGTCGGAAAATATACTTGATACAATTTCAATTTTCTTAAATTTACCAGGGCTTGATTGTGACTGAAGATATGATCTATCCTGGAGAATGTTCCATGAGCACTTGAGAAGAAAGTGTATTCTGTTGTTTTTGAATGGAATGTCCTATAAATATCAATTAAGTTCATCTTGTTTAATGTATCATTTAAAGCTTGTGTTTCCTTATTTATTTTCATTATGGATGATCTGTCCATTGGTGAAACTGGGGTGTTAAAGTCCCCTACTATGAATGTGTTACTGTCGATTTCCCCTTTTATGACTGTTAGCATTTGCCTTATGTATTGAGGTGCTCCTATGCTGGGTGCATATATATGTATAACTGTTATATCTTCTTGGATTGATCCTTTGAGCATTATGTAGTGTCCTTCTTTGTCTCTTGTACTAGTCTTTATTTTAAAGTCTAGTTTGTCTGATATGAGAATTGTTACTCCAGCTTTCTTTTGATTTCCAGTTGCATGGAATATCTTTTTCCATCCCCTCACTTTCAGTCTGTATGTGTCCCTAGGTCTGAAGTGGGTCTCTTGTAGACAGCACATATATGGGTCTTGTTTTTTGTATCCATTCAGCCAGTCTATGTCTTTTGGTTGGAGCATTTAATCCATTTACATTTAAGGTAATTATCAATATGTATGTTCCTATTACCATTTTCTTAATTGTTTTGGTTTTGTTTTTGTAGGTCTTTTCCTTCTCTTGTGTTTCCTACATAGAGAAGTTCCTTTAGCACTTGTTGGTTTGGTGGTATTGAATTCTGGTAGCTTTTGCTTGTCTGCAAAGGTTTTAATTTCTCCGTCGAATTTGAATGAGATCCTTGCTGGGTAGAGTAATATTGGTTGTAGGTTTTTCCTTTTCATCACTTTAAATATGTCCTGCCACTGCCTTCTGGCTTGCAGAGTTTCAGTTGAAAGATCAGCTGTTAACCTTATGGGGATTTCCTTGTATGTTATTTTTCCTTTGCTGCTTTTAAATTTTTCTTTGTATTTAATTTTTGATAGTTTGATTAATATGTGTCCTGGCATGTTTCTCCTTGGATTTATCCTGTATGGGACTCTCTGCACTTCCTGGACTTGATTGACTATTTCCTTTCCCATATTAGGGAAATTTTCAACTATAATCTCTTTAACTATTTTCTCAGTCCCTTTCTTTTTCTCTTCTTCTTCTGGAACCCCTATAATTCAAATGTTGGTGTGCTTAATGTGGTCCCAGAGGTCTCTGAGACTGCCCTCAATTCTTTTCATTCTTTTTTCTTTATTCTGCTCTGCAGTAGTTATATCCCCTATTTTATCTTCCAGGTCATTTATCCATTCTTCTGCCTCAGTTATTCTGTTACTGATTCCTTCTAGAGAATTTTTAATTTCATTTATTATGTCGTTCACCATTGTTTGTTTGCTCTTTAGTTCTTCTAGGTCCTTGTTAAACGTTTTTTGTATTTTCTCCATTTTACTTCCAAGATTTTGGATCCTCTTTACTATCATTACTCTGAATTGTTTTTCAGGTAAACTGCCTTTTTCCTTTTCATTTGTTTGGTCTGGTGGGTTTTTACCTTGCTCCTTCATCTGCTGTGTGTTTGTCTGTCTTCTCATTTTGCTTAACTTACTGTGTTTGGGGCCTCCTTTTCACAGGCTGCAGGTTCATAATTCCCGCTGTTTTTGGTGTCCACCTCCAGTGGTTAAGGTTGGTTCAGTGGGTTGTGTAGGCTTCCTGGTGGAGGGGACTGGTGCCTGTGTTCTGGTGGATGAGGCTGGATCTTGTCTTTCTGGTGGGCAGGACTGTGTCCGGTGGTGTGCTTTGGGGTGTCTGTGACCTTATTATGATTTTAGGCAGCTTCTCTGCTAATGGGTGGGGTTGTGTTCCTGTCTTGCTAGTTGTTTAGCATAGGGTGTCCAGCACTGTAGTCTGCTGGTCGCTGAGTGGCTGGGTCTTAGCATTGAGATGGTGATCTGTGGAAGAGCTTTCGCCGTTTAATATTACGTGGAGTTGGGAAGTCTGTGATGGACCAATTTCCTGAACTCGGCTCTCCCCCCTCAGAGGCACAGGCCTGATACCCAGCCCTGTCAGCCACACAGCTCAGAAGAAAAGGGAGAAAAAAAAGAAAGAATGAAAGAAAAATAAATAAAATAAAATAAAGCTATAAAATAAAAATTTTTAATTATTAAAAATAAAAAAATTAAAGAGTAATAAAAAAAAGAAAGAAGAAAAGAAGAGAGCAAACAAACCAAAGAACAAATCCACCAATGATAACAAATGCTAAAAACTATACTAAAAAAAAAAAAGGACAGACAGAACCCTAGGACAAATGGTAAAAGCAAAGTGATACAGACAAAATCACACAAAGCATACACATACACACTCACAAAAAGACAAAAAGGAAAAACATATATATATATATATAAAAGGAAGAGAGCAACCAAATGAATAAACAAATCTACCAATGATAATAAACTCTAAATAATACTGAACTAAGATAAACATAAGACCAGAAACAAATTAGATACAGAAAGCAAACCCCAAGTCTACAGTTGCTTCCAAAGTCCACTGCCTCAATTTTGGGATGATTCGTTGTCTATTCAGGTATCCCACACATGCAGGGTACATCCAGTTGATTGTGGAGATTTAATCCGCTGCTCCTGAGGCTGCTGGCTGAGATTACCCTTTCTCTTCTTTGTTCGCACAGCTCCGGGATTCAGCTTTGTATTTAGCCCCGCCTCTGTGTGTAGGTCGCCTGAGAGCATCTTTTCCAGCTCAGACAGGACGGGGTTAAAGGAGCTGCTGCTTCGGGGGCTCTGGCTCACTCAGGCCAGCGGAGGGAGGGGCACGGAGTGCGGGGCGAGCCTGCGGCGGCAGAGGCCTGCGTGACGTTGCACCAGCCTGAGGCACCATGTGTTCTCCCAGGGAAGTTGTCCCTGGATCACTGGACCCTGGCAATGGTGGGCTGCACAGGCTCCTGGGAGGGCAGGTGTGGATAGTGACCTGTGCTTGCACACAGGCTTCTTGGTGGCTGCAGTAGCAGCCTTAGCGTTTCATGCCCGTCTCTGGGGTCTGCGCTGATAGTCGCACTTCGCGCCGGTCTCTGGAGCTCGTTTACGCGGTGCTCTTAATCCCCTCTCCTCGTGCACCAGGAAACAAAGAGGGAAGAAAAAGTCTCTTGCCTCTTAGGCAGGTCCAGCCTTTTGCCCGGACTCCCTCCCGGCCAGCTGTGGCACACTAGCACCTTCAGGCTGTGTTCATGCCGCCAACCCCAGTCCTCTCCCTGGGATCCGACCTCCAAAGACAGAGCCTCAGCTCCCAGCCCTCGCCCGGCCCAGCGGGTGAGCAGATAAGCCTCTCGGGCTGGTGAGTGCTGATTGGCACCGACCCTCTGTGCGAGGATCTCTCCACTTTGCCCTCCACACCCCTGTTGCTATGCTCTCCTCCGTGGCTCTGAAGCTTCCCCCCTTCCACCCACAGTCTCTGCCTGCGAAGGGGCTTCCTAGTGTGTGGAAACCTTTCCTCCTTCACAGCTCCCTCCCACTGGTGCAGGTCCCGTCCCTATTCTTTGTCTCTGTTTTTTTTTTTCTTTTGCCCTACCCAGGTATGTGGGAGTTTCTTGCCTTTTGGGAAGTCTGAGGTCTTCTGTCAGTGTTCAGTTGGTGTTCTGTAGGAGTTGTTCCACATGTAGATGTATTTCTTATGTATTTGTGGGGAGGAAGATGATCTCCACGTCTTACTCCTCCGCCACCTTGAAGGTCTCCCCTGTTGCTTATATCTTTATTGTCATTATCACTGCAATGTTATTGTCATTACTTCTACATTGTCGGGTAATCTTTCTTTGAACATCAATGGCACTCTACCACCCATTTTGACTTGCCACATAGTAAGCTGCATATCCAATTGATTGTATAGAGCTTACCTTGTCTCAGTACAGACCTGTGCACATTGTATTTTTAATTTCTTAAACCTGAACTACCATAAACACAATAATTTTCTATTTTCCTTCTTATTTAGCAGAATAAAATAAAGGCACTTAACTCTAGTGTAGTTCTAGATAACAAAACAATAATGAGAAATCATAATCCCTTATACTTGCAAAATGCTTTACACTTTTCCAAGCATTTCACATTGATTTTACCATGGTCTGATTTGGAAAACTCTGTGAGCTCACTAGAGAGGGTAATAATATCTTCATTTTATAAATTAGAAAACTGAGATCCAGAGAAGTTAAGTGATTTATCCATCACTTATAGCTATATAATTTCTACACAAACATAGATGGTATTTTTCCATCTCCTTTAAGTTTCAGAGAGATGATTTCATAAATATACACCATCTTTCTTGAATGTAGTTGCACATGCCAAATTATTTCCTAAATAGTCTCCTTCAAATACACCCAATAATGAAACACTTCTAATACGGTTACTAAGCTTTCTGCCCAATAGTAATAAAGTCCATCATAGAATGTACACACTCCTAAAGTCGTACACTGCTACATGATGAGACCATCTAAAGAGTGAGCAAGTACCCATGTGAGTAAAACTCTAGATCAGAGAACTGAGAATTCACAGTATTATAACATTAGAATCCAAAATATAAATAATATTCATTGCACTTCCACAAAATTAATCCATTAAAATAAATTCCCTTTACTGAAGGAATTTTTAAAGTTTTATTTAGGAGTGCTTTAAAAAATAAGCTGCTCCCTATCATCTTAGCTAGAAAAATAATCATCTTAATTTATTTACCAGAGACTAACTCAAAGTGCTAAAAAGTGTTCTGGATATTCTTTTACCTAATTTCAGTAAAACTGCCTCTGCACAGCTGACAGGAACAAATGAAGAAAGTCTTTCCTCTGCTATAAATAAAATACAGAAGTATGAGAAGGAGAGGGGCATTTGAATTTGGTTGATTTGCTCTTCCTCTTTTAAAAGTCACTGAATTACATGTGAAAATAATTCAACATAGTAAGTTGTTCACGAATTTCTCCAAATGGTTGCATATCTCTGGAAAACAACCTTACTCTGCCATTATTTCTGAAATAAATTATATATATATATATATATATAATCTTACAAGTAATATCATTGGAGAAAAACTAACAAAAGCATTAAGAGATTATGTTTCTAGGCACATGCAGAGCTCATTTTACTTTAATTATACAGTTCTTTAATTTGGTAATTATAAAATATTCTCTGACTAATTAGTTTTAGTTACAAACTTAGGCATGTAAATTTCATACAGCTACTACTCTTTCTGACACACTGTCAGAATGTCACAGTTTTTAAATAATGACAGTACGTGGTATGGCACCACTACTTTTTAAAGAAATACATCCACAAGAACTTAATGTTCCATTGGCTTCCTCAAAAGAAAATAGATGAGGAATAAATAGTGGAATCGTTTGCCAGCTTATGAAACATGAACTTATCATGGTAAAATTTCAGATTTCACTCATCATCAGTCTTACCATCTATATCCATACCATCCTCAACTTGGAGAGAGACTTTCTACAAATCTTTAGCATGAGATTAACCTAGCAATAATAATTAAATCTCTCCCAAATGGCTAGGATTGCAACCAAATTTCTACCACTGTAAATCCTTAAAATACAGCGAGAAGGGCTTCCCTGGTGGCGCGGTGGTTGGGAGTCCGCCTGCCGATGCAGGGGACGCGGGTTCGTGCCCCGGTCCGGGAGGATCCCGTGTGCCGCGGAGCGGCTGGGCCCGTGGGCCGTGGCCGCTGGGCTGTGCGTCCGGAGCCTGTGCTCCGCGGCGGGGTAGGCCACAGCGGTGAGAGGCCTGTGTACCGCAAAAAAAAAAAAAAAAAAAAAAAATACAGCGAGAAGAATTTTACATATATTCATAGTGAAAATTACCTATGTTGAAATGAAGATATTATTATTTACTATATATAGGATGATATGTTAACAAGCTTCTGTTTACAGAATTCATCTCATAGTGCCTTGTCTGCTGGTAGTTATATACATGGACTGCATTTACCTCAATGTTTGAATATTAAAACATGAGAAGTAAAAAGAGAGGTTAAGATACAACAAATGAATAATCAGAGCTAGGCAACATCTCAAGGGGAAGATAAAATGAGGAGACCAAAATGTTTGTTATAAAAATAATAATATTTTATCTTGATACCACGTGCGCTATGTACTATTATTATCTCAATTTTACAGGTGAGGAAACTGAGGCACAAGCAGTTAAAACACTATCCAAGGTCCAGTAGTTAGCAAGTAGTTGGGTGAAAATGCCATCCCAGGCACTCTGACTAGAGAAGGTGAATTCCCAACTTTCCTAAAAAAACTTGAAACTGTTTTGAGGTACATATTTTTTAAAATTATATAATTTATATCATTTGTATGACATCATGAACAATAAAATAAACAAGTAAAAAAACTGCAAACCCAGAACGTTTGTGTGGCTGAACAGCTTTTTGAATTATACTAATTCATGACTGACCAACACTTGCCCCTTACATTTGGATTAGCTTCCCAAACATAAAAAATTCCCTCCCCCATCATTGCATCTGCCATGATCCCTTCCCCACTCATCACTTCTGCTGATAGATAGGAATGTAGTGAATTGGAATCATTCTATATACAGCATGGCTTGTAGTCCTGCCCTATTCTCTTAACCTCCTTCTATGAGAAGGATGTTCTAAGCATTCATAGAAAGATAAACAGCTCAGCATTTATCCCCACCCCTTACCTGAGAATGTCTACTTTCCCCATTAATCTCTTCCATAATGTTTTTCCTACATTTTTGAAATTAGAAATGTCTAATTCTTACCCTTTTCTTCTCCCAGTCTCCAGTAATATCTTAGAGGCTAAGGCAATCAAAAACAGCCATTCTCCGTTGGACTAGGGTTTTCAGCAAATCCATCTATATCAGGACTATCTTGCGCCTGATCTACTCTTAGAACACATCCTTGAACAATCCAGGAGGACTCAGAAGATGGGAATCTCTCAGTCTCAGTCCTCCCAGCTGAAGAAGCCACAAGACTGGAACCTAGGATTGTTGGTGGCATAAAGACTATGTAGTACTAAGAAGTGGAAAGATCTGAAAAGAGTCAAAGAAAGAAAGGAAAAGAAAAAAGGATCTATGGTAGGACAAAAATAGCACCCTTTTCTTGTTTAATGAATGTATTTCTTATCTCTCTGAGACTACTATTAAATTGTTTAAATTTTCTTCTGTTCCCTGCATTAAATGTATTTTTGAGTTTTGTTTTTTTCCTTTCCTGTTTGTGAGGTTTTCTTTCTTTCTTTAAAGTTCAAAGTTCTTTTGAAAGATCAGACCTTCTGGCCAGCAGGTGGGAAGTAGGTGGACAATTCTCACACTTAGTATATAGAGTTTCACTTAATCCCCTATTTTATCAATGCCTTTCCTCTCCCCAGCTTTCCATAAACCTGGTGTCCCAAAGTCTCAAGACTCTATGGATTAATTTCTCCAAATAATCAACTTCCCCAAACCCTGCTGGGCAAGTAGATGGGTAGTTTCCTGACTACGTGTAGGGTGGTGAGGCCAAGAAGAGAGAGGAGTGAACTGGTGAACTACTACTTAAATATTAACTTTCAACCAACCATTATATTCACCCCTTTGCCTTATCCCCCACCTATAATCCTTGATGCTTTAGGGGAACAAAATATCTTTCTTCTTAATGTCACCCTCCCTGTAGACACTGAGTTTGGGTTTCCTCCATGGTTCTAAGATAGTCACTACTCCTCTACCATCCTCCTATTTTCCAAAATTTGTTGGCCTCCCTTCTCCACAATTACTCCTCTCCTATTCTTTCCCTTCTGTGGGTTTATACTTTTAGATTTTTATTGCTACTTTAATCGGGTTTCTGGAAATAATGGAGACAGATGTTTTCATTTATACACTGGAAAAAAACCTATTTGATATTTTGAAAAAGTAACTATCACCAATAATCTTTAATATGTCATTAAATATAAAAATACCCTGATTTTGGCAAGAATGCCCTGGCATTTCCCTCTGCGATGCTGTCTGATTTAGATACATTTTCTTACATCATGAAGGTTATTTTATTTCTAGTTTATTAATATTTTCACCTAGGAATAGGTATTGACTTTTTTCATGCTTTTTACTCGTCTCTAGTGAGATTTTTTTCTTTTGATATATTTCTGTAATTAATTATTGTTGAATTCCTGATATGAAGCCATCCTGGTTGAGGTTAGACTTTACTTAGACTTTTGGCCTATATATTTATTCGATTGGTCTACAGATATATTTTTTTGTGATAATTTCTGTTAGGTTTTAGATTCAGGATTATGTGACCTTCAAATTTTTAATTGGAACACCTTCTATCAATTTCTATTCACACAAACAAGAATTTACTTTTTTAAAAATTTGAAAACCTTACTGGTAAAAACACTTTGAGGAGTAACTCTTAAATAAGGTTTTAAAAAATTTCTTCCACTTCAGATATTGCCCATTTTTACTCCAAAATTATAAGTGGCCATCCACTGAATTTTTCTTGCTATCAAGTTTCACAGAGAATTAGCTTATAATTTCTATTTTTATTAAAATTTATATTTTATTTCAACCTCTTCATTCACTTAAAAAATAACCATGGTTCATATTTTCCCTTAGTTTTATTTCCAAAGTTTTTAAAGTATTATTTTTAAGAACCAGCTCTTGTATATACGAACTCAACCTTTCACTGGTTTTTTCAATTTTTGTTTTTTATCTCATCCAATTCCCCTTTATATTTCATGTTAAGTTTCATATTTTTTAAAAGTTCCTAAAATATTTTTTATATTTTATAGTTTAAAGTGAAATTATTTAGCACTATATATTTGCCTGTGAGTACAGTTTTCCTGTATTTCAGGAGGGTTTTTTTCCCCTGAATAGTGTTATTATTTTCTAAATGACTCACGACTGCAGTTTTAATTGCATCTGACCCAATAGGTTTTAACAGCTTATTTCTTCCAAGTAACTGTTTATTTTTGTGTTATAGCTTGTTAATAATTTTTGGTTTTATTACACTGTGATCAGAGAAAACTGTGGTAGTATCTTTTGGCACATAACTTAATACCTAACAATATAAGCAACTAAATTTGACATGATAAACAGACTTCTCATCCTACAGTAAACATACTGTGTCAAGATCTTTGTGTAAGTTTATCTCCTCACATTGGATGTTTTGTTAAAGGGTCCTCCAGTTCTGAAATAAAGAGCAGGTCTCTACTTTCTCAGTGTTACAAGGCACATGTTGATTTCTCTGCCCATAACAAAATTATTAGCTCACATTCTACTGTACATGAAAAGGGATAACTTCCTTTAGCTTCGACATAAAAAGCAGCCAAAATGAGAAGTGTTATTTTTCAACCACTTAAATAACCATCATCTTAACTTTTTAAAAAGTATTTTACAGATGCATTAATTGAAATCTACATATGTTCAATGATTTGCATACTGTCTCACTCCCTGGACAGGGTAACCGGGGCAGAAATTTTTCTTTGGATTCTGCCACCATAGTCCCCTTCCAACATTCTCCCAGGTTTAATTGGCCCAGTTATGGAATGTATTCACTAATTTTAAGTATTTTTCATTAATTTTCTTAGAAAAATTATATGCCAGAAGAAAAGCAACAATCAAGTTTAAGTGACTAGGGAGGAGATTTTTAGAAAAATCATACATACACACACACCTATAAATTACAGACTTCTGAAAAAATGAAACATTGTCTTAGCTGGGAAGAGGAAGTCTTTCAGGGTAACTCTGGTCACTCAGTCCATGGTATAATATTTACTGGTCAGCTTTGTTTCCACAAGAATACTGTGGTTGTTAGTTTGAAAATGTTTAAGTAAGGGAATAATCAGGAAAATTATTTAGTATCTGTATAAAGTCCTTACTCCTCTCCCAGAAAGAATTTTAGTGAGAACTTTAAAGAAAATAAATGGCACCATTTTTAAATAAGCTTAAACTTTTGAATGCGTGGAAAATATGGTCACGAAAGGTATACTGAGGCTGACCGAACTCTGTTATGTGTGTTCCAGTCCTGGCTCTCTGACCTTAGTTAGCATCTAACTCTAGAGGTTTCTCTAGACCCCCCTTTCCTAAGACACTTTGCAGTGATGGTCCCCACCACACCGCTGAACTCAATTTTTGTGAGCCTACTAAATTTGCAAATGATATTGTTCTTTATTTCAGGTGATATTTATTAAGAGTCAAGTGCCAGACAACAGAGCCTAGGTAGTGGAATATGGTATGATAAAGGATAGTTATGGTGCCATCTCCAGTGAACTTGTACTAAGTCATCCACTATGTCTTCACCTTGAATAGGATGATTAATTTATAATCATTATTCTAATGGGTTTTTCTTGTGCACACAACAGCCATTTTGTACTTCTTTGGGAGTTACTTAAAGGTGATAAAAACAAAAAGGAGAAAAAGTTAAATATTTCCTTTACATCCTACAAGCCATAGTACAGGTCCAAAAGGTTACATTTTACCACACACCTAACAAAAGGTATAGTCCTCAGCTCCACTTCTGTCTGTGATTATTAGTGCGATTTTAAATTTTAATTGAAAATGTGTATTTCCTAAAAATAAGTTAACTGAACATGTTGCCTTTTCTTTTTATTAAAAATAAAAACTTTCCATTATGACAAAAGTATCAGCGATTAATAACAAAAGTAAAAGATAATTAAGCAGGGATATTTAAAATAAATGGGATTCAAAATGTATCACATGCTTGATTATTTGACTAATATTAAACAACTAATCTGAATATGACTGATAGGCATGATGCTGAAGGAACAATTAAAGCAAAGCAACTTTGATAACTTCAATCAGTTTAGGTCTCTTTTTATTTTCCATTTGCCTTTTGTTATTTATACCTGCAATGTGAAACTTTACGGTCATTTTCTCATTTCTGTTTATGGTTGTGGTAATAGGGAAATCAATTGTTAATTGGTCAGCTTAAGCTGTACTCATTTACTTATTATGTCCATATCTCTCCCTCCTTGATCTTAAATTTCCCTATGATTCTCCTCAGAGTGATTTGCCCTGTGTTAGTAAAACAGGATGCCACGGTGCTAAACTTACTCTTCTGCCTTTTATTTCAGATTATTCTTCCTACATGCTCCAATTTGCATAACTTTATTGTTTTGTGGATTCTAAGCTTGTGAATTTATTACCAAGTCACCTGCCAGTGTTACTGTATTTAAGGAACTGTCAGCAGTTTCTATTTTGGGGTTCTAAGTTGGCTACAAAAATTCATTCGGAGCTGAATTTTGGCATGTGTTATATAGGGTAACAAACCAAAAGTGAATTATTTTCAGAAAGGGGGGAGAGGGTGGAGGGGAAATAGCTTTTTGGTTGGCTTTTCTTGAGGTATAGAAAAATAAAATAGAAAATGAAAGTTGATGGTTTCAGAAGAATTTTGAAAGATTAATTCTCTTGGGTTTTTCTGAAGCGGGTATCTTTTTCAACCCATTAGTCTACACTGCCAACTCACGCTTTAAGGGATTATGGCAAAATACTAAAATTATCGGTTCTATTTACATGTCAGATATCTTGTATATGCATTAATTTCAATAATTGGACAGTGGTTTTAAGAGAAAAAAATCATCCATTTAGTGAAGATTAAACTAGGATCAACAATAAGTTTCAAGTCCCTGAAAAATGACTAAGAATCTGAAGTATGACTTTCAAGAGTTCAAATGTAGTTTCTCTCTACCTACCTCCACAAAACACACATACTCACTATCATCACAAAAAGCTTCACTAAACTAGGATGACTTAGGGATAGTCTGAGTTTCATTTAGTTTTGAAGCTATGTCTCTAGAAAGAAACTTCATGATCTAAATCTTTATTTGGAAAGTAAAAAAAAAAAAAAGAAAAAAGCATAAGCATAAGCAGAACTTTTGCAAAATAATAAAATCAGAAAACGTTTATTTTCTCAAAGCATCAAGGCATGGAAGGTATCATGCCCTTCCCATTAGACGCATGTACACACACACACACACACACACACACACACACACACAGACACGCACACACACAGACCTTAGAATGAAGTGATAAACTATACCCAAAGTAGCTCAGAAGTAAAATATGTAGTATTCCTAAAGCAAAAATAATAATTTTGTAGGTAGCTAAATGGTAGTATCAATTTATTAAACTTGAGGTGCTTTATGGGGCCAGGTACTAGGTCTTAGGTTAGTCAACTTATATAAAATACTGAGGCAGGGAGGAAAGTGTAATGTGAAATTGAGAAAAGTAAGGGAATTCTTCTAAAGAAGTAATCTACATGCGAGCGCTGTTTACGGGAAGCATAATCTGGTCCAAAATCTTGAGCAATCTGGTCCCTCTGGCAGGTGCATCACTATGGTAGAATTGGAGGCATCAGAATGTCAGAGACCAATATCAAACACTGAATCATACAATTCATTCCATTCCCTCTTAGGGCCTTACTACCAAGCAGCCTTCTGGTTATAAGTTGATTTTCCCTGTAGAGTAACTTTCAGTGAGACAGTGCTGAGTCGGTTCACATGTGCATTCTAAATCATATGTAGCAAAGACCCACTGTTTGTAAATCAATATATTTGCATTTTGGTTTATACCTTAACATCTTGTGAGTTTGGTTAATGCAAGCCTGTCCCTGCATGACTGCTCTAGTCCAAATATGCTAACCAAATAAATGTCTAGATCTCCACTGCTAAGGTCCACATCCTAGAATCTGTGAGACCAGCCATGACACATAACAGGCACTTAATAAATGAACAAGGTAAGGCAGTGAGACACATTGTGAAAGCCCTGGAGGGTAGCCATCCTCTCCTAGTAGCATACGTAAATTGCTATGTGGTTTTCTCTCCAATTTCAACAGGAACTAAAGTTCAAAATGAAAAATAGTCATGGTTTAAGTTTTTACAATTTCATTTTAATGAACTCCAGAAAAAAGCAAAACGGCTTCTAAACCATACCCCATTTCCACTCTGATGTTTTCCAGTCATAATTACTGCTTAAATAAATAGTCCTTAAACCATGTTAGATTTTTTCCTATTTGTATGACATCCTATTGCTGAAAGGCACCTTAGAATTCTTCTAACACAACCTCCTCTTTTACAAAGCAGCAAAAAATTATTTCATCTAATCCTGTAACAATTAAAAAAAGGAAATAAGTACCAAAGTAGATTAAAATAACCAGTAAGTTATTCCACACTAATTAAAATCAGGAAGTTTAGTTAGTTTGATGTTAGCTAGGAAACAAAAAATTATTTGAGAGAAACTCATATATATTTTTTTACATGTACCCAACTTTTGTTGATACAGGTTTTTCAACTTTACCTTCAATTTTCTGGTTATTAATTGTTTTGATTAGCCTTTTCACATTTACGTGATGATAATAAAAACAGCAATTTCCTCAGAAATATGTTTTTCCTTTAGCTTTTGTTTTTTAAGCATAAAAATGTGTACCCCAAGAGTGAGGTGCTGCCCATTCCATGTTTTGTTTTGTTATTATTTTAATTAGTGTAACATCCTAAGTTTTGGCTTTTAGTATTAGACTGAACCATATGCAACTGTCATCTCTGTAAGTCAAAAATGGTCAAATATCAGACATTTCATATGGCTCAAACTAATATTTACTGAAAAAATATAGCTTTCACTGCAGATTATCTATATGATTAGCATAATATTTTTACCAATTATATCTAGGGTCTCATACACAAATCAAAAAATAGTAAAATTTTAGTTACCAGATTAAATTTAATTTATAGCAAATAACTCTGTTGTCCTAAGAAATAAGTGTATTTTCCTAAAAACAACTATTTGTAATCATATAAGAGCTTCATGTACTAATCAAAAATGAAAGAGATGTTTCTTTACTGAAGTCAGTCTAATAACAAGTCAAATGTAGAATGAGTTAAAATAAACATAGATATATTGTGACATATCTATATTAATGGGTCATCAACACATGGGAAATATGGGGAAGAAAAGTCCCTCAACTCTTGTTTTTATAGATGTCTTGAGGTATCCAAAACCATAAGAATCTGGTGAAATGATGAAAAATAGGACATTGAAGGGAAAGATCTGTATACCTGAATATCTTGCATGACTTAAGCATTCAATTAACTACCTAATATCAGCTCTCCTCTAGATTCCAACTGTGAAGGCCTCAGCATTCCACAAAATGTCCATACTCGACAAAAGTTTAGAAAGAAATGGCTTGCCAAGATGAACTTCTATCAAAAAACATGCTCCACACTTATACAACTTTTAACTAGCCCTTCTAACAGTTTTTAAAAATCTAAACATTTAATAAAAGTGCTGAAAAATCCAAAATATATATTCATTTTGGTGGTGACACATGGACCACACACATTGTGAACAGGCTCCTCTTCCTAATTAGACCCTTTGTTCCACGTACCAAAAACATACCAGCATGTTTTGTTTTGTTTGCGGTACGCGGGCCTCTCACTGTTGTGGCCTCTCCCGTTGCGGAGCACAGGCTCCGGACGCGCAGGCTCAGCTGCCGTGGCTCACGGGCCCAGCTGCTCCGCGGCATGTGGGATCTTCCTGGACCGGAGCACGAACCCGTGTCCCCTGCATCGGCAGGCGGACTCTCAACCTCTGTGCCACCAGGGAAGCCCCAGCATGTTTATTGCTTGATACAAAGTCAGAAATATATAAGTGGTGAAGAGGAATTGAGAATCTGTAATTCCTAAGGAGAGAGTGAAGCATCCACTGAATATGCATAAAATAGCCAAGAAAATAATATACTTTTCAATATCTGTTATCAAGCTTCCCTTAACCAAAATAATTTGTAAAAAAAAAATTCTAAGAATTTTGTTATCTCTAAGACAAATATATTATTTCAGGAAATTTGATTCAAATATACATTATTTGAAGAATGTAAGTGGGAAATTTCAATTTGAAATAAGTTCTGGAAAGTAAAACCATTACCAGACAAAAATGCAATTTGAAATAAGACAATAACAGGTCTTTATGTTTACTAATAAAAAATAATATTAAATAAAATTAACCACGAACATTTTCACTTCTGCTATATCAGAAGTCCATTGGTCTAACGTGTCACCTGAAAATTACTTTTACTATTTGCAACATCTCTGTATTGAGAACAAAACCCAGCTGAATTGATTCACTTTCATCAAACACCATTAATTACAGTTGACCGTTGAACATCACAAGTTTGAGCTGCATGGGTCCACTCATACTCAGAGTTTTTCCAATAGTAAGTAAAATAGTACTACATGATCCATGCTTGGTGGAATCCACGGATACAGAACTCTAGATACGGAGGAGGCACCATACAAAGGGCCAACTGTAAATTATGCACAGATTTTCCACTGCAGGGAGGGTCAGTGCCTCTAAACTATCCCACATTGTTCAAGGGTCAACTGTTAGCCAGTGACAAAAAGTTAAACAGTGATTTCAAATTATTATTTCTGCTTTATATTATACTACGCCATGTGGTTTCACCACAAATTGAAGTGAAATATCCCCAGACTTTAAAATTTTATATGCTCACTTAAAGGAGCAAAACATATGTGCTGTAAATTCAATAAAATGTAATGATACAGTTAATATTACTGAAATAGCCTTCAAATTCAAAGAAATCTGCTTCTGCATAAACTCAATTTCCATTTCATCAGGGGAAGGGACTGAATCATTCCAAGTGATGGAAATTATTTTTCTGTCTTAACTTAGCCTGTGTCTCCTTTAGGTTTTTTTTGGAGGTGACAAGAGTAGGATAATCACTGCAGTTTTTCTTAAATCCCACACATAACACATCTCTGCCTCAGATATACTAAACGATGCCCATCTCCTTCTATATTTTGATGATCATTCTAATTCATTTTGCTAATACTTTCAATAATAAGTACATTGTAGTGATTGTTATACAGAGTTTAATCACATTCTTTCACTAAATTTCTTTACTTCTGACTGTTCTGGTAACTTGCAATGGTAAACTTGACGAGATGAAATCAGTACTATCAAAAGGAGAATAATTAATAAATCAATGTTTTGTTCTTAATGTCAACAGGGGAAATTATAGGCCAGTTTTGCTGTTTTATTCATTGCTCTTGAATTTAAAAAGTAGGGTTTTATTTTCAAAAGCACTGAGCATCAAAAATTAAGGTAACTGTACTATTTCCATTCACCTGCTTTGTCTTAACCTTGCTCTCTCTCTGGGGAGTCTATTTCAGCTCTGAGACTTAACATTAGTGGGTCATTTTTATTACCTTTTGGCATTTTTGTTCCTTTCCTCTCAGGCAATGACTCAACTTGCAGGTCAAATGTCCTAAAAAGCATAAACAAACGTAGCTTTCTACTTACATATATGTTAAGCTTTCCAGTTTATAGCATTTGGAGGATGGCAGAAAAGGAAAAGGGCTCATTGTAACTTTAAGAACTTTCAGCTTTATCAGTAAGAAAAGGAACTTTATACTATTTTCAATTTGAGCTGCAACAATCTGTGGTATTTTAGCATTTGGCGTGGATGCCTCATGTCACTTATCACATTATACCCTGCATTATAATTATTTCTGTAAATACTAAAGTTGTTTTAGGGACCTCTAAGCTCCATAAGGGCAAGAGCTATTTCTTATTCATCTTTTTATGCTTTACAAAAATGCTCCTCAAATTTGAGGTGCACACAGATCACCTGGGGTTCTTACTAGCATGCAGACCCTGTCCAGTTTTTCTGGGATGAGGCCTGAAGCCTTGCAATTGTGACCAGTTGCAAGCTTATGCTGACCCTGCTATTCTGAAAACCACTGTGTGAGTAGCAAGGGTATACAGCCCCCTACACAACCATGAACCACTTAAATTAAGGTTAGCTTTGGTAGGAAGTTAACATTACTGAGCACCAACAATGTACCAAATACTGTTGGTAATTCTCATCCTTATGAGGTGGGTATCTCCATTTTATAGACATAGAAATTGAGCACTAAGAGGTGAAGTAATTTGGCTAACTAATTGAACACAGTTTTGCCTGATTCAAAGACCTCAGGTTTTTATCACATCAACACATTTTCTCTTAGCATCTCAGAGCCATAATAAAGGAGATTGTCCTGGGCACACTTTCTCCCCTTCTCTCTCAGGGAAAATCTTCCATCCTTCTAGGGCCAGCAGGATGCCACTTCTTTGACATCCTTCCACTGTGTGTAATTTTCTGGCTTCCTCTGGGCCTCCCAGAAATTTGTTCATCTTATAAGTGTAGCACTTGCCTCAGGGTGGGGTACTCTGGTCTTCCCTGTCAGGTGTCAAAAGCTTGAGAGTTGAAACATGGCCTTACTCATTGTTGCTACCCAAAAACTTGGAGCTTGAGAGCTTTTGTAAGATACAAGGCCCAGGCACCACTCCCAGGGATTCAAATTTGTCTGGTCTGGGTTACAGCCTAGGTATCAGCATTTTGGTAATTCTTGCAATATTTCCAACGTTTTCATTATTATTATATTTGTTACTGTGACCTGTGATCAATGATCTAGGATGTTACTACTGTAATTGTTTTGGGTCACCATGAACCACACTCACATAAGACATCAAATTCAATAAAGGTTCTGTTTGTTTTGACTGCTTCACTGTTTGTCTGTTCCCCTGTCTTTCTCCCTCTCCCCTGGCCTCCCTACTCCCTGACACAAAACAATTTTGAAATTAGGCCAATTTATTATGGCTCTTAAGTGTTCAAGCAAAAGGAAGAGTCACACATCTCTCCATTTAAGTCAAAAGCTAAAAATGATTAAGCTTAGTGAGGAAGGTATGTCAAAAGCCGAGACAGGCCAAAAGCTAGGCCTTGTGAAAAGCTTAGCCAAGTCATGAATGCAAAGGAAAAGTTCTTGAAGGAAATTAAAAGTGCTGCTCCAGTGAACACACAAATGATAAGAAATCAAAACAGCCTTATTGCTGATATGGAGAAAGTTACAGTGGTCTGGAGAGAAGATCAAACAAGACAAAACATTCCCGTATCCAAAGCCTAATCCAGAGCAAGGCCCTAACTGTCTTCAATTCTATGAAGGCTGACAAAGGTGAGGAAGCTGTAGAAAAAATGTCCAAAGGTAGCAGAAGCTGTTTTATAAGATTTAAGGAAAGAAACCATCTCCGTAACATAAAAGTGCAAGGTGAAACAGCAAGTGTTGATATAGAAGCTACAGCATATTACAAGAAGATCTAGCTAAGATAATTAATGAAGGTAGTTACGCTAAACAACAGATTTTCAGTGTAGACAAAACAGCCTTATATTGGAAGAAGATGCCATCTAGGACTTTCATAGCTAGAGAGGAGAAGTCAACGTCTGGCTTCAAAGCTTCAAAGGATAGGCTGACTCTCTCTTGTTAGGAGCTAATGCAGCTGGTGACTTTAAGTTGAAGTCAATGCTCATTTACCATTCTAAAAATCCTAGGGCCCTTAAGAATTATGCTAAATCTAATCTGCCTGTGCTCTATAAAAGGAACAACAAAGCTTGGATGACAGCACATCTATTTACAACATAGTTTACTGAATATTTTAAGCCCACAGTTGAGACCTACTGCGCAGTAAAAAAGAATCCTTTAAAAATATGACTGCTCATTGACAATGCATCTGATCACCCAAACGCTCTGATGAAAATGTACAATGAGATTAATGTTCTCTTCATGCTTACTAACACAACATCCATTCTGCAGCCCATGGATTAAAGAGTAATTTTGACTTGCAAGTCTTATTATTTAAGACATACGTTTCATAAGGCTATAGCTGCCACAGACAGTGATTCCTCTGATGAATCTGGGCAAAGTAAATTGAAAACATTCTGGAAATGATTCACCATTCTAGATGTCATTAAGAACATTTGTGATTCCTGGGAAGAGGTCAAAATATCAATATTAACAGGAGTTTGGAAGAAGTTGATTCCAACCCTCCTGGATGACTTTGAGGGGTTCAAGACTTCAGTGGAGGAACAACTGCAGATGTCGTGGAAACAGCAAGAAAACTAGAATTAGAAGTGGAGCCTGAAGATGTGCCTGAATTGCTGCAATCTCATGATAAAACTTTCACAGATGAGGAGTTGCTTCTGGTGGATGAGCAAGGAAAGTAGTTTCTTAAAATGGAATCTAGCCCTGGGATGCCATGAAGATTGTTGAAATGATAACAAAGAACTTAGAAAATTACATAAACTTAGTTGATAAAGCAGCGGCAGTACCGGAGAGGGCTGACTCCAAGTTTGAAAGAAATTTTACTGTAGACAGATGTTACCTAACAGCATTGCATGCTACAGAGAAATTATTCATGAATGGAAGAGTCCATCGATGCAGCAAACTCCACTGTTGTCTTATTTTAAGAAACTGCCACAGCCTCCCCATCCTTCAGCAGCCACCACCCTGATCAGTCAGCAGCCATCAACAGGGAGGCAAGACCCTCCACCAGCAAAAAGACTACAGTTCGCTAAAGGCTCAGGTAGTTTTTAGCAACACAGTATTTTTCACTTAAGGTATGTACATTGTTTATTAGATATAATGCTACTGCTCTCTTAATAGACTACAGCATAATGTAAATGTAACTCATATGCACTGGGAAACAAAATAATTTGTGTGACTCATTTTCTTGCCATATTTGCTTTATAGTGGTGGTCTGGAACTGAACCAACAATACCTCCGAGGTACGCCTGTATCCATACCTGTCTGTTTTCTTCTTGTGCCCCTAACTAGAAAAGCAGCTTTGCCCCTGTGGAATCAGCAATCAGCAGATTCCACACTAGCATACTGTCAAGGTAAAAACAAACAAAACCCACTCTGCCTCTGTTAAAAGAATTAAACCTTTTCAATATGAAAATATAATCTCTTGTTAAGTCAGAGATAAGACCTGCTGTGTATACAAAGTGATATGCTCACATTAAGTACACCCTGAAAATTACTTTCCTTGACAACCAAACATGTCTCTAACCACACTCCTGGAAGGAAATTGGACTCTGTGGTATCTAATGTGGTAATCCACAAAAATTAGCTACTCTGTGATAATTTATGTTCATGAAAATTATACTCCATAACCCCTCCTCAATATGCAAAAAACACTTTTTCCTATACCCAAAACCTGTGATTATGATAAAGAAACAAGCTAAGTAATCCGAATTATAATGCTTATATATTCAAATCCTGAAGAACTGGACTACAAAAAAATATATATTTTTTGATTATTCAACTTTACAGGAGAACAGTGTTTAATGCTGCTAAATCTACAGAAAAGAAGGGATGATTTTCTGTTAGTTTTACTTATAGATGAGTTTTTTTTTTTTTTACATGCCATTGTTAGAAGATGTTTCAAATAAAAGAGAAAGGACCTTGGGAGGCTTAGTGATGTGGAAAATATACATTTCTTCCACTAGAAATCTCAAAGGAATTCTCACCTAAAAGAAGAGTGAAATAAATTTAACTAGTTTGAAATGTTAAGTATCCCTTTGAAATTGAGGATAATACATAATGGAATGCAGAAATACTTCCATTTTTGCCCTACTTTTGATATAAATTCTAAATGAAATATTCAAAGCTGCAAAAAATTACAGCTCTCCAATTTAAAAAAAAAGGATACCAACATTTATATGGTTCTATTGTAATCAGGGTGCATCTCACCTGAGGCTCACCACACAATTTGATTGGAACTTGGCTTAGTTCAGGAAGGAGAAGTTAATAAGGCAATTATTCATG